>NC_052514.1:13850073-14450073 GCF_014356525.2 Nilaparvata lugens
TAATTGAATATGCAGGCAGCGCTGTGGTGGCAACAACACGCGAAAAGTGGGTAATATTTCAGGGACATGAACATCATTTAAGCGCATTGCGGGGGTCACATTTGTATTTTCATGATGTACTGTTTTACGGCTTAGCTCTTTTTACTTCCACCACCATAAAGGAACAAATCTGAGCACAGGTTCATCGTGGTCTCTCACTCTCTCACACCCTCGTCTCTCATGCAAACTAGGATCCAATCTTTGATGTTGAATTTTGTACATGAATTTACGTTTTTAGTGGTGTCGTAAACCATTAAATGCAAGCGTTCACGCTATGAGATTTAGTGAGGGAAGTTTCAATTATGCATGGGTCACTGCAAAGTGCATATTTAGTACTTGAGGTTGTGCATTCGTCACAATCAACTTCGAGATTTTGTTCAGCGTTTGAATAAAATTGAGGCTATCAAGGCTATTCAATTTCTTCACGTTTTTAGATTTAATAGCGTTGCTAATAACATGGATTTTCGACATACAGTATTATATTTTCATGACTCTACTCATGCATATGACGTTCCTTCTTTCAAAATTGAAATCTTATTACTTAGGAGTGGAAACCAATACTCAGCTACTAAGGTATAATATTAGTTTTTACAGCAGTTTCATAATAAGGGTCTTAGAACCTTAGACCCTTAGAGTTGAGACACAAGTGAGCGATTGTAGCAAGACATCTCATGAGTGCTCTAAAGATCATTAAATCTGAAGACCAGTAGGCCTACAGATAAAACTGTTGTATGATTATTTTAAAAGATAGCTTGTTGAATAACAAATACCGTTTTTCAAACAGTCTAATGTGTTCAAAAAATGGTATTTTGTAAGCTTCTCAATAAACGACTTCATTTTCCCAAGTCATATTCATTTATTCATTCATTCATTTATTCATAGACAATAGATATAGACATATTCCAAATTCATCTACAACCACTGCTACCCACTTTTCCTATTTATTATTCATACGAAAAACTTGTCCAATCACAAACTTCGAGATAACTTACCGATTCTGGAATGAATGGAGATTCCTAATAGCGAATTAGACCTCTTCTTGAAACGAAATAAGTCCATGAATATAGAGCAGAAATCCAGGTTCGAACGTGAATAAACTATAAAAAGTTGCAAGAAAGTTTTTTAAGATATTCAAATCATATTCATGACCAGGGCACTGTCACAAACCAACATTTACACGGTGCGTGGGAATTCATCGTCCCCGAGTGCTGGAGGAAACTGTGAACTCCGATCAAGTTCTTACGCCAGGTTGAAAGGGTCACTTGAAGCATTTCAGATTTTCCTGTTTAGTCGTATAGGTGGTATATCTACTTTTATAGTATGTAGTGATCGTTTTCGATATGAATTTTTATTTGTTGTATTGGTATCTATCAATTTATTCTTCTATTTACAACAATATGAAAGCAAACAGGGAAATGTCGAAGATTGCTCTGTAATCAAGAGAATTACAATAAACATTATAGAAATAAATTAAATCGATTGAGTGAAAAACAAAGAGATATAGGGGAAAAACTATCTCCAGTTACTTTAGTGTAAAAAATATGATGAGAAACTCAGAAATACCAAGATAATGTACACAAGATGAGTAACTAAAATATGACCAAGATTAGTAGTCAGATTGAGTATTGAGTTCATGATTATGTGATGAATGATTGCACATGTTCCCATTATTTCTCATGCACATTACGGATGAAAAAATACAATGCTTTCAGAAAATACTACATAATATTAGTGTGAATTTTGATAATATCCACAAAGAAATATATAATATAAAAGACTGAACTGTACAACACTCATGTGAATATTCTCGTTAAAAGTCAAATCAGAACAGGGTAAAAGAGATAAAATTCAAGATATCGCTGATGATTGTGAGCTAGCTAGTACAGAATCTGCAGCTTTATTACGTATCCTACATACAGGCTTAATTTAGTTTTCGTCTGCACCCACACAAGTCCTCATCAAAGGCCACCTACACAGGCACGCACACTCACACACGTCAGCTGTTGCACTTCAACTCAGTCACACTTACCGCAGCTCATTTCAACAACCCTGTAATTTTGAAGCACTGCCTCCAGCCAGCTGAATTATTGTACTACCTCCTTTTTCTCGCTTACTCTTATACTCTCCCACACATTTTTTCTCACTCAATTTTTCTTCTTCCTAAACAATTCGTCCCACTAACTCTATAACTTCACTTTCTCACATTTTCTCTCCTTCTTCTCTATTCAATTAATATTCTAGATTGCTATAATATTCCTGCTAGCTCCCAATTCATATTTCATCTCTGTTGAATACTTTTCACTCGAAACAATCGATTTCTCAACACTTGTACCTTAGCCTACTTCTTAATTATGTTACAGGAAACAATATGCTAGAGGAAATTAAATGTTTTCTCTGTATTCTATCTGGGGAAGGTTTTTCTCTACCCTTTATCATCATTTCAAATCTCTTTTGATTTGCTTCGTAGTCACTTTTCCATCAATTTTTTCTGCACCTCGTGAAATGAACTTGAAACACATTCTATCTTAGTGAATCATCATACAGTATGGGATATTAAGAATTATACACCATGCTATATGTAGAATATTATCATATATCACTGAATGGGGTGATCACTAAATCTTACAATAGAATAATGGAATAAGTATTATTGATTACTCGTATTGTCTTGGATTCTACTAACTGATTAAACATCTTGATTCTTATCGAATATGATTAATAAATCCTATGATTTTCAATCATTAATTGATTTGATAATATTGTTGATTGGGAAAAGTTCATTCTCATGTACCTTAACACTCTTAGGGAAACATCGGTCTGATAGGCACCCAGTGAATTTAAGTTTTGTTGTAGTGGTCACAGTTATGAAGCAGGGTCGCCAACCTTCACAGTACCTTCCCACTACACTGTTACTAAAAGCTTGCCACTGTTTTCAGTTGGTTGCAAATACTCGTTCAGGAATAATGTATTGTTTATCAAAAGTCTGGCGGTCTGTGTGACCGGGTGTTTCCCTGTGAGTTATTTGTGTACCGGTCTGTGTGACTGGGTGTTTCCCTTTGTGTTATTCGCGTACACCGTTTGGTGAAATTAGTAGTTTATTTTCAAATGTACATTAGTTTTGTCAGTGAATTTTTACTCTAATATTTCTGTAGTGAAATTATCAAAATATTGAAATGGATTGTCCAGGACCTAGTCGATCTTTTGACCCACATGATTCTGATTTTGGTGCTCGTATTCGAAGGCTTCTACATCCTGAAGATGATGAAGAATTTTTGAATTTGTCATCAGGAAGTGAAGTAGACGACTCAGATGAAGATCCGACATGGACTGCTCCTGCTCAAGAGGTTGTGATGAGAGATGGTTGTGATGATCAAGGAGAGGAAGATACAAGTGAAGAATCAGAAGATGACAATCTTTTGGAATTAGATGAGCCTATGGCTGATGATAATCGTATTGATGGCTTGCCTGAAGTGTTTGAAGAGAGAATGAGAAAGCAAGACTTCGGACCTCCAAGTGTTTGGTACAGCAATCAACCTCCAACTAATGTTAGGACACCAGCTAGGAATATTGTGCGTACTGGTCTTCCAGGAATCAGAGGCCCAGCAAGAGTGTTAGGAAATAAACCAAACAAAGTTCAATTATGGAGACTCCTCTTTGATGACAATATTATGGATAAAATTCTGGTCAACACAAACAAAAAGATTCAAACTGTTCGATCTGGATTAGGAGAGAATACCAATGTTAGTAATTATAGAGACACAACTATTGAGGAAATCAATGCCTTATTTGGTTTGTTGCTTCTTAGTTCCATTTTGAAATCAAATGACGAAACAATAGAAAGTGTGTTCTCCAAGGACCTTTTCAGCCGCCCAATATTTTCAGCAACAATGTCAGTCAAACGTTATAAGGTTCTTATCAGCTGTCTAAGGTTTGATAGCATGGAAACTCGTGCTCAGAGAAGACTACACGACAAAGCAGCCCCGATATCAGAAATATTTTATTTATTCATCAAAAACTGTCAAAGTGTGTACTGCGTCTCCTCTGAAGTGACTATTGATGAAATGCTCATACCATTCCGAGGAAGATGTAGTTTTAAAGTTTACATGCCAAAGAAGCCAAAAAAATATGGCATTAAAGTGATGTGCTTGGCTGACAGCAAGACCTCTTATTTGTTGAATGCTTACCTGTATACTGGGAAGGGCAGTGATGGCTTAGGTCTGTCTGAAGAAGAAAAAGAACTCAGTGTACCTACACAATCAGTGATAAGACTCAGTGAACCAATACTCAGGAGTAATAGGAATATTACTGCTGACAATTGGTTCAGTTCAATGGAACTAGTAGAAGAGTTGTCTAAAAGAAATCTCACTTACGTCGGAACTATGAAAAGAAATAAGAGAGAAATCCCATTGGAGTTTCTTCAAAACCCCCACAGACCTGTTGGCTCATCCATTCATGGCTTCAAAAAGGATTGCACTCTTGTCAGCTTTGTCCCCAAGAAAAACAGAGCAGTGGTCTTAGTTTCAAGCATGCACCACACTTCTTCCATTGATACAATAAATAACAAGCCTGAAATAATTTCGCACTACAACAGCACAAAATGTGGTGTAGACTTACTGGACATGAAGTGTGCTGTGTTTTCTTCAAGCCGCCGTACTAGACGTTGGCCTTTAGCTGTTTTATACAGACTCTTGAATATCAGTAGTGTCAACTCTTTTATCCTTTATATGAGCTTCAAAGACATTCCTGATATGGCACGGTTTGAATTTATAAAACAATTAGCAAATGAGATGATCATCCCACACCTCCGTTCAAGACTTGCATCAAACGTAAATCTCCCAAAAGAACTGAAATGCACCATACAAAAAGCATTAGGAGAAGAAAATCAAGATCTAGCACAGCAGCAGCAGGGAGAAGTAGCTTGTCACCGAATGGGGAAAAGAAAAACTTGTTCAACCTGTCCTTACCAGAAGAAGAGAAAAACCGCGTATATGTGCATCAAGTGTGAAAAGCCTATCTGTGGTGAATGTAGTCGAAAGGTTTGTTTAGAGTGTTCAAAATAGAGCAAGTAAATTGAAAGAACATTGAATACCAGTTATGAGGAGTAAAAATATAAGGATAATTTACAATGATTCCATTATGTAAATCATAATGAAACTATAAATTAGTTTGTACTTGGCCATTTTTTATAATTTTTATGTTTTGAAGATAGCTTACACTTTTGCTTATTAGTTTTTTCCTCTCAAGAATGGTTATAAAGTTTTTTCATTATAGTTTTAACAATGGAATCTCCTAAATAATTTGAATAGCATTCTCAATGAAAAAAACTAATATTATAATGTGTGTGTTGTATTGAACGTTTTATCTTTGACAATATCTAATTTAGTGATAACTTTCAATTTTCATATTTTTTGTAGCTAACATTGATCATATTATTCCTGTTTTGATTTTCATTTCATTAAAAAAAATACTGAACTGGATAAAATTGTTCTATTTAACCGTCTCTTTACATAGAAATGATAGTTGTTTCATAAGACAGAGGAAAAACAGTATAAATGTATGTAGAGGTCCCTCAGACCGGGTGTTTCCCTTGGTGTCATAGGTTTCATGTTTCCCTAAGAGTGTTAACATGGACCTTACCGTCATAGATCTGCCATCACACTCCGAATGAAATCCAGGAACAGAAATTGATAGCTTCTACATCTGACCTTTTGAAATTCGTACTAACCGTTCAAAAACAAGGATTTACTTTCCCAAGATACCAAGTCTCGAGTTTCGTTCATTGAACCAATTCACAGTGAAAGAGTGCAAGAGTATTGGTAGGTGGAGGGTTTCAAAGGGAGATTGATGTATCAGTGGCTGGAATCAACTGTAGGAACAGAACTGAAATTGAAAAATCCGTTTGAAGAAAGTTTTGAATCGACAAAGCGACTTTTCCAATATGAAAACTCGAGCTCTACGCCGCAACCGGGATCCGTTAAAAAACTTAGCACTCTTGATAATTAGCAGAAATGTTGGAGTGTTCCAACTTCTGAAAGTTCGTCTGAGTTTTTCTCGCAGAAATAGAGGAGTCCGTGCGGATCTTGAAATACTCTTTCGGCCTCGACGCTCCCGAAAAGCTTAAACGTTGCTATAGTCGGATTAATCCAATTTCGCTCCGTTTTCCTCAATCAATTTGTAACAGTCGAAGTGATACTGAGAATGTAACTTGTAACTTCATCGATGCTTGAGAGTTTGAAGCTCACTTCTCAACTGTCAGATTATGAGGGGATTAAACATTCATTGTTCTCATCCAAAACAGGACTTTCCTTGTTATGAACTATCTCTATGGTCGTTCAAACAATCTTCAACGGCTTAACCAACAATTCAGCAATTAGATTTGATCTCTTAAGGTTCGTACAGATAAGAGGTTCGCGATATGATCGCATGATGATCGCGCGCTTGTCTTATTTTTGACTTCGATATGCTACAACAGTAAACTATCCTCACTAATGTGAAATGTTCAACCCAGCTGAACAGGTGACATAACTAAATAAAATACCTAATAAAACCATTATGTTTATATAATGAATTGATAATAAATATTATGTTTATTGCATTTATGTTGCTGTTTTATTACAAAAAGGTTATGTGTGTCAATGTTTTTAGAGGTAAAAGGCTTGGTTGGGAGTTTGGCTTCTTTCTACTAAATTCTAATTTGCTGGTTATTAAAAATAATTACCTATTATTAAAAATGTTTTTATAATTGTGTATTATTTAATTTTGATAATTCAATAATAAATTATCAATTTCCAATAATTTTATATGCTAACATATAGATCGTAACTGATCCAACAAAAACGTTAATGGCGCATGCGTAACAATGTTTAGTTCGCCCTAGGAACTTGCCAAGCTCGCGCTCTGTTATGGGCTCTGTTCGCGTTGTGCTCTTGCTCGACCTGCGATCATCTTGCTCTCTGCTCATGTAACGTTCGTTTGCGGAGCAGAAAGCAGAACGTAAGTCCGTGAGCACCTTTAGATTTCTCATCAACTCAATCATTCCTTAATATTTTTATCTTTCATAATAAAGAAATATAGTAGCTCTTCTCAAGTAAATGATAGAAATGATACATACGCACCTTTAGATTTCTCATCAACTCAATCATTTTTCAATATTTTTATCTGTCATAATGAAGGAATATAGTAGCTCTTCTCAAGTAAATGATAGAAATGATACATACGTACCTTTAGATTTCTCATCAACTCAATATTTTTATCTGTCATAATAAAGAAATATAGTAGCTCTTCTCAAGTAAATGATAGAAATGATACATGCTCATCTCATAACAAGTTTCACTTGATCCAAGTCTTTATCAACTTAATATATGAAGCGTTGATCCTTCAACCAATTATCATGCAGTTATTAGGTTTGATTATTACTGATATTGTCATCAATAATTCATTAGTTCTATCAGCCAGTTACATGAAAGTGAATGAACAAAATGGTTCACAATCCTGCCATTGCAAATTACTCATAAATGAATCTATTTGCAACCTAAACAAATATCTCGAATTCTAATGCTGTGAGCAAAAAATAAGTGAACATTGTTCCTTAGCTCATGATGTTGTCTTTCTTTATCATGGATTATTGATTTTAATCTATATCTGATTATATTAATGCCGGAGATTGACAATATTTTCCTCTGTTTATAGGTAAGAGAAACAAATACTTCAAATGTTTGGTGAGTTATAATTATATTATTCTTCAAGCTCTTCCTTCTTCTATTGGTTCAAGCTTTCAATTCACATATCTAACTTATTTTGTGACCCGAATAACTGCCTGCTTTCTACTACTATATATCCACGGGGTGATTTTCAATTATATTTCCATAAGAAACTTCTGCTCCTGGAATTCGTTTATCTATCTATCTCATTGAAACACTATGGCCCGTTTATATTTTAACCGTGATTAATATCACTTGAACCAATCAGAGAAAGCCTGCTTGATAAGACGGCTCCTCTGATTGGTTCTCGTGGGATTAATCACGATTAAAATTTGACCGGCCATCTTATCAAGAAGGTTCACGTAAAGGTGCGTACAGATATACGCGCCGCGAACATGAGCAATTCACTTTTAATCAGCTGATTATGTCTGTATTTTTACAGAAACGGTAAGATACAGATATGAAAAGCTTGGCATCAGCTAATTAAAAGTGAATTGCTCATGTTCGCGGCGCGGAAATCTGTACGCACCTTTACATTAATATCGGTTAAAATTTAACCGGCTTTTGTGCAACCGGCACTATCACTTTTGATCTATCAAACCACTTGAGAGCCTCTATTGACTTTAGGAAAACAGTAATATTCCATGGGAAAATAGATATGCGAGAACAGACTGGAATCTGTATTCTAGCTCGATTTCAGGATTGTAGAATAAATGTACTAGGATATCACGGTTTTGACTCAATTGTGAAACTCAATCATGATGGCTGGGGTGGGCTTAGCTTTTTCTGGGGAACATATTATTCGCTTTTGTTCTGCTTGCATATGCATACACGCACACTCACATAAACACATACTCTCCTTCTCCTAGAGGAAATCACTCGAGGCGCGCTTACAGAAAGAAATTTCCATAATGGCGAAAATATTACTTCGACACATCCTGCCTTGTCACCATTCCAAACCTACGCTCACCCAAATGTCTTCCCTTATGTCGTTCTCTTTTTCCTCCTCATCCTTCCCTCTTCTATTTCACCCATCTGAATTTTTCTTCTTTCACTCTTATTCTTCCTCATCATCCTTGCTTCATCGAAAATTTCCTAACTCATCATTTCCCTTAAAAATCTTGTTCTTCATTCCTCATGATCCTTTCTCCAGCTTTCTTAATACATGTATTTACTCCCTTCTTCTTTATCCATTTCCTTATTCATTGCGTACTTGTAATTTCGTGTAGTATCGTCTTGATTGACCTTCCGGATTCTTCTTCTCGTATCTATCCTCCCCTTCTCTCCAATCTCTCATTTCTTGTACTGTGTTCTTTACTCAAAATCTTCATATCATCAATGTAATCCCAATTCCTCCTCTTCTCTTCATTAGTTGACTTTCCTCCATCCTTCCTTCATTCCTCTTCTCCCCCTTTTTCCATATTTCCAATCTCTTATTGTTGATGTATTCTTTTGTCTTTCTGTTTTCCTGTCTTCTCTTATCACATCCATCTTACAATTCTCCTCTTTGTCCTTTCTTCTTTTGTTCTACCACTACTTTTGTTTTTATCTCGTTCTACTCTTCCTTATCGTTCTCCTACTTATCCACTCCTTCTCCTCCTCCTTCCCCTCAGCATTCTTCCCTTGCATGTACTGAACTTTCTTCATCACTTCACATTTCTCCTTCTCCTTCAACAATCGCTCTTTCCTTCTCCTCCTCTTCCCTCGACTTCTCCTTTCATGACAATCACTTGACACTTACACTTTTAAAGACTTCTCACCTGTCCACCAATTTCAGCTTCACTGTTTCTATCCTTCCTCCTCTTTCCCTCTCAATCGCCACATCTTTTCCACTCACCTCAACACAGTGATGGGGGTCTGAGATGCCTAGCAAATTCTTTCTCCAGTACCAATAAATTACATGAATGAACAACTGACTACTGGCAACACAACTGTGTGTAAAATTTGCATGCGAAGCTTATTCGAATCTGTGGGGAGTTTCTTGTTAGATGTCCTGTAATTTGTATATATATTCAACTCCATCCCACATTACGACCGTTCACTTTTTTCATGGGTTATAATCTCGAATGGCTGGCTGCACAGTACCTTTTACGAGTTGGCTCCATTAGAGTTGTAGCGAGGTTTGTTTTTTCAAGTGCTGCCATCTATCATCCGTTATCGTCACGAATTAGTTTTATCACCCACTTGTCCCACAAAGATGTATTCTTCCATTTTTATTGAGCTCTGTGTTGTCGTTAAGACCCAGGGGAAGTCTAGAGCTTCAGAGACTTTACACTGGCTTTATTTTTCTGTACTGTCTCCGCTCAGTATTTTCAAAGGGCTTTTTATCGTTGAAAATTTCCTAACTCATCATTTCCCTTAAAAATCTTGTTCTTCATTCCTCATGATCCTTTCTCCAGCTTTCTTAATACATGTATTTACTCCCTTCTTCTTTATCCATTTCCTTATTCATTGCGTACTTGTAATTTCGTGTAGTATCGTCTTGATTGACCTTCCGGATTCTTCTTCTCGTATCTATCCTCCCCTTCTCTCCAATCTCTCATTTCTTGTACTGTGTTCTTTACTCAAAATCTTCATATCATCAATGTAATCCCAATTCCTCCTCTTCTCTTCATTACTTGACTTTCCTCCATCCTTCCTTCATTCCTCTTCTCCCCCTTTTTTCATATTTCCAATCTCTTATTGTTGATGTTTTATCTTTTATCTTTCTGTTTTCCTGTCTTCTCTTATCACATCCGTCTTACAATTTTCCTCTTTGTCCTTTCTTCTTTTCTTTTTCTACCACTACTTTTGTTTTTATCTCGTTCTACTCTTCCTTATCGTTCTCCTACTTATCCACTCCTTCTTCATCCTCCTCCTCCTCCTCCTCCTTCCCCTCAGCATTCTTCCCTTGCATGTACTGAACTTTCTTCATCACTTCACATTTCTCCTTCTCCTTCAACAATCGCTCTTTCCTTCTCCTCCTCTTCCCTCGACTTCTCCTTTCATGACACTCACTTGACACTTACACTCTTAAAGACTTCTCACTTGTCCACCAATTTCAGCTTCACTGTTTCTATCCTTCCTCCTCTTTCCCTCTCAATCGCCACATCTTTTCCACTCACCTCAACACAGTGATGGGGGTCTGAGATGCCTAGAAAATTCTTTCTCCAGTACCAATAAATTACATGAATGAACAACCGACTACTGGCAACACAACTGTGTGTAAAATTTGCATGCGCAGCTTATTCGAATCTGTAGGGAGTTTCTTGTTAGATGTCCTGTAATTTGTATATATATTCAACTCCATCACACATTACGACCGTTCACTTTTTTCATGGGTTATAATCTCGAATGGCTGGCTGCACAGTACCTTTTACGAGTTGGCTCCATTAGAGTTGTAGCGAGGTTTGTTTTTTCAAGTGCTGCCATCTATCATCCGTTATCGTCACGAATTAGTTTTATCACCCACTTGTCTCACAAATATGTATTCTTCCATTTTTATTGAGCTCTGTGTTGTCGTTAAGACCCAGGGGAAGTCTAGAGCTTCAGAGACTTTACACTGGCTTTATTTTTCTGTACTGTCTCCGCTCAGTATTTTCAAAGGGCTTTTTATCGTTGAAAAGCTGCAGTGAATACCCATTTCCGGAATCTGAACCAGACTTCTGAATGGTCAATCACGATCAATTCATGATTCATCATTGTTTGTCGATAATATGTCATATCCCTAACTCAAATGTTGCGTTCATCAATCAATAATAAGAATTTGATTTTGTGTCTAAATTTATAGTATTTGAATAATAATATATTGCTTAAATCAAAATGAAATTCCTAAAGATTTTCTATTCCATTTCATATTACTCGTTCACCAATAATATAAAATGCATGATACATTGAATAGTAGGGAAAGAAATTGACCAATTCAATCAACTGATAATATGTTGACAGCATTAGAGTTCTTTATTGGACGAGACTCAAAATTCCTTGCGTATATACTACTAGAATCATGTATACTACTCATGTATAAAACATATGATCAGATCTCCAGTATTTTTATTTATTTTTTTTTTGGTGGTTGAGGAAGTCCTGAAAGTTACATTATCATCTCACTCATAAATGCTAAAAAACATTGTTCCAAGTGAATTGATTCGTCATTCGCATTTTTTGTTGATCTATTAGGACTAAATCAATAAATTTCAATATAAATATCAAATTCCAATGTAATTGGATGTAGGAATGATTGAGCAAACGATGATTTTCAATCACCAGAACCACAATATTATGGATATTTCAAAGGATCTAAACTTCAATTGAATTATAGAAAAATAAGTGCAGAATTCAAATTCATTTTGAATGTGAATCTGGACTCCGGAAATGATATCGCAGATGCGGTTTGCCCAACTCAAGATGATTGCATGTCTAATGAGTTTCTTATTATATTTATACTAGCTGGTGATACTCAACCTTGAAAGGTAACAGGTCAAAATTTGACGAACGCTTCAGGGTACAAGACGCATTTAGAGATTAAACCGATTCGCTTAAAGTCCTCCTTGAATCGTTGAGAAGTGTAATTTATGCAGGGAATTTCTGAGATTTAGGTGACGGGACGGTAGCTCCTGCCTTTTCCATTATACAGCTCTGCTGAATCTAAGATGGATTAAATAGCCTGAGGACGACCAACGATACTGTGCTAGGTAGATGAGAATCCTCCAACTTAGGAAAGAAATGCAATTAGAAGAATACCGTTCTTTGTAATCCGAGGTAGTGGGTGGGAGCGGGAAGAAGATGGAGGAGTTATGAAGAGAGTTGGAGTGAGAGGAGAAACATCAGCTAGTATCGGCGAGAAGAGATAGAGGACCACATTTTGTGTAGATTCAGGGGTAGGAAATGGTGCTGCTGGTGGGATGTTAACGCTCGAGCATCTACTATAATGGTAAAATGTTAGAGTAAAGGTGTGGAAGAAGAGATTTGAGGAGGGAGAGATCAGAGGAGGGGAGAAATACATGAGAGAAAGGAGCAAGTGCTGTATAATTTTATTACTTTCCTGAGGCGTTATTCACGGTTTGAACGTGAGAAAGGTTACGCTGCTTTTTCATGTGAATTTATTTTGATACAAGATCACTGTAATGGCCAACAGGCAAGTCGTCAGGAATGTGATCTAATACTGATATTGAGGTTAGAAACTGAAATTGACAAAGTAGTTGAAGGATGAAATATCAGCGTTACACAGATATGCTTTCCATAGAGCAATTTAGCATGATATTAATGAATCACACTTAATTCCAGGATATGATTTCAACTTTTGAGTATTTTATTCCTAATTAAAGTTGCATTTGAATGGAGTTTATTGATGAATGGATTACTAGATATTGAACTCGGCTTCCAATAATTTTATTAGACAATCACATCCTTGTGTTTGCTTACATCAGTATCTCTTCTCCCAAAAATATTCATTCATTCTCATCCTCCTTTATCTATGCGATTTAATCATATTAAGTTCATCTTCTACTGTCCAGTAATGGTCCAGTTAATCAAGAAACACATTGAGAAAATTACTACGTATAGTTCTTGATTGCAATATCATTCATACAAGAATCGAGATATATGGGTGTATCAATAATAATTTGTTTACAGTTGTGTAGTTTTTGAAGTTGTGGTACTTTTCCATGATGAAAACACAAATAGAAATAAATTGTCAACCACTTTTATATATGTGAACCATATATATAATGTATAGCGTGTGGTTCACAAGCTATGTGTAAACCATAAAAGCTATGTGTAAACCATAAAAACCATTTCAATTTGTGTTTCCATAATTATTGGTTTAATGTAGCCATCATCTACCATGTGCGAGATGTTCGGGTAATCGTAAATATCGTGCTGTAGTTACCCAATTTCTCTCCAATTCCAAAAACAATAATGTTTTCACGCGAATAGAGGAATCCATTAGGCATACAAGTACTCCCGAAATGTACTCAGAGATGCAAATAAAATATTCAGAAGAGCGTTTTCTTGTATATTCACGTTTTTTCCGGTCATAAATAAATTGAACTTGACAGTCTCATCATTCTTTGCCTGGAATAAACCTGGTGAAAAAGGAAGCCAACATATAAGAAACGCTGTAGCTTGTTTTTATATACGTATAAATACATGGTTTGTGTGAGCTCAAACATTTTTTCGAGTAAGGCTTAACATTGTGGATCATTTCTCACAGCTAGTATTGATCAAGACATGCGGATTTATATGAGGAAAATAATGATTAAGTTTGTCATCGGATATTCATTTGAAATTTTTCCATGAAAATGATCACAATCACTATAATAATATGATTCCAAAACATTATCATTATCATTCTTTTGAATGACATTCTCATGTAATGTTATTAATCTCTTTCAATCATCAATTCCTACACTTATGTGGAATATTTATTGATTTAACTAAGATACAAATGACACTAATGTTATATTGAATTGAGTTAACTTCGCCAAATTATACATGATTATAATATTTAAAAAGGGCACAAAATGCAAGCAGCACAACGTAACAATTATGTAAAATAAAACTTAAGACATGATGATATAAGGAGTAATACAATAATTTTATTCAATAATTATATTGAATTATAATAGTGATACATCTTTTAAGGAATAATGAAGATTGATAGGGTTTGATAGTGTCTTTTAATAGTGTTATAGATTCATAGGTGGATGAAATAATAAGGTAGTCCTCGTGCTATTTTTCTCTCAAATTTATAGGTGATGGTGTGATAGTGTGATAGTGTGATAGTCTAAGATAAGGTTAGAATTTCACGTGTACAAATTTCATACAATATTTCTCTGATTCCTAACAAGGTATAGAGGGCTCAATATTTATATTGCGGTCACTTTATGGAGACAGATTCGTGAATACAACATCCTTTTCGAAATATATCATCTTGTCTAATCCTACCGGCAGAAGACTTTGAATTGAAAAGCTTCAAACGAAAGACTAAGAATAGGTAGAGCGGTACCGTTGATGAGGTAGTATCTCGAGAAGCAATGAAAGGAGAGAGATGATGAAAAATAGGAGAGAGGAGGTGGAAAATCCGGCCTACATTCTGCAAGAAATGTACACTTTTTTGATTCCTTTTGAATATTTTTGTGTGGGAAGGGTTAAGATTCCAAGCAAGCTGCTGAAGAATCTCGCTTCATTTTCATACGATAAGCTGAACATAAAGGCGGGAGATCTTTGTGATGGTCGTTCTGGAAATGAAAGAAGATAAAAAAGTAGCGCATTCAGGAATTTTGCGGTGAATCTTGGAACTATTAACGGGAAAAGGACGAGGGAGAAAGAAACGAGAGACTGTGTCTTTTATAGCGGAACCGGGAGAACATTTTAATTGCTCTGTCGATTTTCTTTCCTTTTTCAGGTCCGGTTTTTTGTTTTTTGTCCGCGCCCTTTTATCAGCTGATATAATTAGAGTGCATGGGACCTGGAAAGAGGTCCGATATTATTTCGAGGTACTCGATAAATCTGCAGCCATCACGATAATTGAATTTTTGGCCTGACAGTCGAAGTCGATTCTGATTGGAGGAAGTTCTTCGACTAATTGGTAGATGCTCAATTAGAACAGACATCATTGAATTGGTTCTGGGGCCGCGGCATCTCCATTCAATCAAGTGAGCTCGATTTTTGAAATAATAGAAAAAATAAATTCAGATCAATAGTTTTACATGAAATCATGTAAGTTAGTGGCATTTTAGCCATATTTAATTTCTCTTAATGGATTCCAAATGAATAATTCTGTAATATTGTATTACTATGTAGCATCTTACAATTTAAATGAGAAATGGTTGACAGCTCGTCACCATCTCAAAATCGAAATTATTTTCAATTCAAATGAGTCTTCATTCATTCATTTCATGTTACTACTATGTATCTGCCATCAAGTCGAATGTCTGATATAAATCTTGGCTGATTATCTCTCGAGATCCTTCCTATTATTGGGATAATTGAGTGAAAACTTTACACCTGACATTGATGTATCATTTCAAGTGTTTTCTTGGATACTCAATCGTTATCGTTTGATTGCAGTTCCCTGGGTTTTATATTCAGCGTACAGGAAGGTATAATTGTTATTCAATTTCCGATGCATAACTGCAGTGTGATTTCTATTCTTTATATTGGATAACCAAACAAAATTTCAATTTCAGACTTCCAAGTTTCGTACTGAGGATTTTAATGAATTGTTAAAGAATCAATAGCAGGAAAGTTCTTGTCACGCATCACTCGCTTTTTAGAATATTACAGTTGATGGGGTGACACTTTTCTACAACTGTTAACAAACTTTCGAGAAAGTTTTATGTCTGAACAAAAGTCATTATTATAAAATCACGCTTTGCGTGCATTGGAAAGCTTCCGATGAGTCTGCTTGTTGCTTGTAAAAAACGAGTGGAGCTTGTTGGATCGAATGTTAGGTTAGTTTTTACAGCAGCTTTGGCTCGGTACAACTTCAGGCACGATTCTCGTTAAAACTGGGACCAATATTTTGCGCTGAAGTTTGAGCACGCAGGCCAGTGATGACTGGAAGCTGGTAGTTCTAACTCTTCTATCACACCATAGGAAACCAAGTCCAAAAAAATTGAGACAAGGTTTTTTGGCCGATCAACAGCTGTTGTTGAAGTCATATTTTATCCTCTTCTGTAACTTACGTCACTCCCTCTTTTTTTCCATCTCTCCAGCCACTTCTTACCCCTTGACCGTTTAGACTCCTCTACTTTACCCATCACCTCTCACAACTCTTGATTCTTCATCATTATTTTCCCCTATTTTTATCTTTCTACCTTCCTCAATTCATCCCTTCCTCTTATTATTCTTTCCCTTCTTATGCATACTAAACATCTACAGTTTTGCTATCCCAATATTCCCTATGTTCTTCTTCTTCTTCTTCTCCTTCTTCTCCTTCTCCTTCTTCTTCTTCTTCTTCTTATTCTTCCTCTTATTCTTCTTCAAAAATTGATGAACTATTCGTGTTCATTCTTCTCAAATATCGGGTCACTCTTTTTGTTGCATGGAAAAATAATCATTTATAGGCTATATAATTTTTTCTCAAATTCTCAAAAGTTCTCCTTCTGAGTCCTCTCTCTCCATTTTTCTCCTCTCCATTCGCATTTTTCTTTTGTCCTATACTCCCACAACCTCCCACAATAAAAAAGAATATTTTTCATAAATTGCTTCTTTCTGCTGTCTCTTTCTCACTCTCTATCTTAAACAATCACTCACTCTCTCTCACACACACACACACACACTTCCTCACTCTCTCTCTTTGAGAAATTCATTGAATATTGGCTCTATTCTCAATCTACTGTTAATGAATGTAAGACCAGCATTATATTGTAACTCACATGAACTAAGAAATCTGATACAATCTCATCTCTCTGATTCTCTTCTATCTGTTCAGTTCCCTCTTATTCCCCGTTTAACATATATTCTCTCTTTTTCTTCGGTTTCAAATTCCTCCTCCATATCTCTGCAATAAGGACGTTCTAGAGAGAACTAATTATTCAATTAAATCCGTTTCCAAGTCGGATCTCCTCCATGTTGTATCCAATGCAATCCCATCCGAGCTCTCACCACACTGTTTCTTCCACATGCGTTCTTATAAAACTTTTAAACTGCCATCAATTTCCAGCTTAGATCGTTATTAAATTTTGCAGCTATTATTGCTTCTGAGATATCAAGTTGTATCGAGTGTTTCTATTCTGCTGACGTCAGCCACACTTTTGCGCCAATTTTCATCTTTTCTTGCTTCGACTTGTTTGGAAGTTTGCGCGCGAAACTTTGCGCAATACTTCTTTGCCAGCTGTCACAGCTTCTCTGGGTCGGTTTCACAGAATGCTGTTTATTCATTTTAGAAGAACCTGTGGATGACGGTGAGGTTCATAGCGATTTGAGTATGAATTTTCTATTGTGATCGATTATCGTGGAAGAAGTTTCAACTTCTTGAGTTGCAGTCAACTGGGAATAAATTTTTCTAGATCCTATGCATGGAAACATTAACAAAGTTTACTTTGGCATATATTTCTCTGCAAGCCATCATTGGAGAATTTAATTTTTCTGTGTTAATTTGAAGTATAATATCGAATAATAGTATCAATATATAAATAATTCATTGGTTATAAGTTATGATTTTTCATCTTCTTTAACATTTTAATGCATTATCTTCATCCCTCCTTAATCACATCTATAGCGTACTCCATTAGATATAGCTCATCAATTGTTGTGATAAGTTAACATATTCAATATTCTTCAGGTCGGGAGTTAGAGAATAATGAAGTGCCTCGGATTGTTCCTGATTCCATTTTATCACAGAGTTTTCACTCTGTAAGAATTTTCTCCCATTTTGGAACAAAACATTGATACCTGGAACTAGCAACCTTCCCTCTCCAATTTAATGACCCGTTGAGTATTGAATTACAAAAAAGTTTATAGCCAATTATTTCTTATTCTTTATGAATTTCAGAAGACGATTCAACCAGAGAGGGTTCCTCTTCTCTCCTTCGCCTTTTCCTTTCCTTTCTCGCTTTTTTCCTCCCCAACTCTTGTATTTCTCAACTCTGACCCAATCTATTATGTTACAGTATTTCTACTCTTTTCTCCTCTATTTTTTGCTCTTCTCTCTCATGGATGAAACTTTGCTCCACTGGCTTTTGTTTGATACCTTTCAAGGATCTTGTTTATAGCCTTTCACAACCTTACAACTTGTTTATCATCATTTTTCCACTATCAACTCGAGCAGCTATACTAAACTCTCATATTATTCATAGCCAATAGATTATTGATGTCAATAGATTAATCCATAGTTGATAGATTATTATTGATGAGCTTTATCTGTAATCTCTTTACATTTTCAATTTCAAATCAAGTTCATGAGATATCAATTATCGATGAAATATTGAATATTTCATCAGATCCATATCACTTAATAATCTAATCAATAATATTATATCATTGAAAGAATAAGACTTTGATATTGTCAATACCACTTTTATTATTTATTCGAATATTAATTTATAATTCAGAAGCAGGTTTCATGGTAAAACCTACCACATCTTCAGCTGAACTAAAAAGTTTGTTGTTGTTGGAGGAACACGAAATTCAATTTTAGGTTATGTGTTGGGATTGTATAGGGGAAGGAGAATGAAATTTGTTAGTGTTAGTTCCCCTATACAATCCCAACACATAACCTAAAATTGAATTTCCTGTTCCTCCAACAACAACAAACTTTTTAGTTCAGCTGAAGATGTGGTAGGTTTTACCATGAAACCTGGCTGAATTATAAATTAATTTTTGAATAAATAAAAGTGGTATTGACAATATCAAAGTCTTATTCTTTCAATTATGGGAAAATACCACAACATCTCATACCATACAATCAAATCAATATTATATCAATCAATTATGTATATCATAAATTATTCATACTAATATCACGTTAATCTTATCAATAATATTATATCAATCAATGATGTATATCATATTATTCATACTAATATCACGTTAATCTTATGATTAACGATGAGTAGAAAATTGGAAAATATTGAATTCAATATTATGAAGGCGGAAGTGCAGAACACAGGGTGCTAAATTCACTGGAGATGACAAACATTCCATGATACATTGGAAATTGATTCTCTAGATAATAGTATTTTCGAAGTTAAAGTTCTCAATCCAAACAATCTAGTTTTCTGATATCTTCAGAATCTGCTTTTCCACTATAATACTGCTACTTCTCTAGAATGTCATCCTTTGAGTGTTTTACTAATAGTTTTTGGATGATCTTCTATCTCCTGATTAGTAGTACTTTTTAGTGAAATCAGTTTTTATCTTCCTTCAGAGCTACTTGATAGCTTTTTGGATAGAATCAGTAGTACCTACGATTCTTGCAAAATCTTTTAACTGGGACTATCATTGTGTGGATTTTCATTTCCTGTTTTTGGTGATCATTTTAGCCACACGCGAGTCGCAATGGTTGACAACTTTCTACAGCTGAATAATAGATTGCCTTTCTCTCCTGAGAGGTCCCCTCCACTCGCACAGGTTTAACGTGCTGTGCTATACCTAAACGGTTCCCACTTCTCCATCCTTTTCTTTTCCTTCCTTTTGTATTGTTCAATCCCTTTCTTTCATTCCCCACCATCCGTCCTCTCATTTCCCCTTAGCTGTGCATTTTCCATCTCATCTTGTTAAACGTCGCTTAGGGCTTAATGACGTGGAAAAGAAGATATACTCCTTCCCCTATATATTAAATAGGGCTACATTTTGCTGATACAAGACATTTCCAACAAATCCTCCTGTTCTCTTTTAGACTCATGAGTCACTTTCATTCTATGCTACATCATTCCTTCCTTCAATGCTGCGGTTCTCATGTAGAATGCTCGATCCTTTTTCTAAACTTCAACATATAGAAGTTTCGCAAACAATCGCTATTTTCTTCAGCTCAAAAAGCAAGAATTCAGCTCGAGCTAAAACATTGAATAGCTGGAGTAATCTCCTGTGATGTAAGTTGCTTACTTCACGTTTCTTGAAACCTTAATTACCGTACCCGTATAAAATTCTTCTCTGTTGAGCAAGATTCATCATTGAGGTACAGAAAAAACTAGTCGATTTGTGGTCGATATGTGGATTTGAGCTCGCTATCGATCTATCATATCTTTATATCTAATATGAATATCGATGACTCCAAATGCTTTTATGATTACCAGCTGTTAAGTGGCATTGTTCTTCGCCATAACTCACTCGTTACGTTTGTTCCTCTATGGTAGTGTTCACAGATCGGTAGAATGAAAAAAGAGTTTTCATTTTGATGGCCCCTATCAGGAGTTTGAAAAAGTTGCTTATTATTTATTTGTTACTTGTAGAAAAATGTTCTAATTCTTTTTTGAAATGATATTCTAGAACGCACCCCATTGATTCACTATGGAGCAGATTGAAACAGATATGAAGCTATTGATGGAAGCAGAATCCGTATGCAACTCCTATGTCATATTCAGCACATTCATGCTTCTAATCAAGAATCAAAGACAAACATAATATTACAATAATAACATCTCTCCATGATAACTCAATTGAAAATGACATTATAAGTCGAGACATGTAGTGAGAAATAGAGTTTATTTGAAAATGAAGAACTTTGACATTTAATTTTCATGTGAATTCTAGTTGCCCTCACGAAAAAAGTGAATATAATCTCTCTTATGATGTGATATGTAGCTTTGTCTATTCGATGCTGGATGAAAAAAATTGTAAAAGGGAATTTAATGTTCAAATTCAGGAGCTTTGTGAGCTACACGATTGATATCTCTGCTATAGTCGTCGAAACGTGGATATTATATTCCTTGAAAATGGGGAAATATGATCATAAATTGGAATCAAACTCACTTCCACTCGGAAGAACAATGATCTCCTTGATGAAACGCTCCAAAAACAGACTGAATCAACAAAGGAATCGTTTTTTCGAGTCTCGCTCGTTGAGATCTTTATTGGATCAGCAAATATTGTCGAATACTGTTGCAATTGAGTCGAGACGTTTATCTTCAGTGAAGCCCAACATTTAATTGTATTTTCGAACAAAAGCTCAAATTTCCTTTGTAACGTCGGATCCACTAGCGAGTCTTAATAAACGCTGTTATATACATCCATTGTTTGTTTTCATACACATCTCGATTTGAATCCTCAAGCAGATTAATTTGCTTTCTGATAAGCTTTTCAGCACTTGAAAGGAACCTGAACATTTATCACGGTCTCGTATTAGTGAGTTTCTATAACAGGATTGTTGGCAAGTTTTCCTTGTTTTATGCCCCAAGTTTTCTCTCGGAAGCCATGTTTATTTTAGTGCTGATGAGCAACCAACTGGAAATAACTGTTTTGAATTGATATTAACAAATCTTTGTTGAATTTTAATATGCTCTCTACCGTTTCAATTAAAGCTGAAGAATAAACACAGGAGACGTATGAAGCTTGTTAATCTGGAATAATTAATATTCCTTGTTCCTATACAATATTATTTGTATAACATCCATCTGATATATAATAAATGGTAATCAGAATGAGAATGGAAATTTCTGAACTTTAGATGAAGGATGAAGAAAATTGATTCACGAGATTATTTCGTTACAGGACAATGTGATTCATTAACTTATTGATATGAATAATTAAGGAATGATCAGAATTAAGCGATGATCAGGATTCAGCGGAATAAACTAATTGAATAAATTATTATTATAATCATTCATTGAACCGTATTGTCCGCATTTGAATACTCCAAATTCAACTTTTTGATATCATAGATGTTCAATAGAGTTTCGAATCCTTGATTAACGCGATTTAGGTGCGGTTTACTGATACAATAGTCGAATTACCCAGTCCAGAGGAGAGAATTCATATAAATCTAGTCCAAAGGAATTAATTTCTAAAAAATCTTTCATCATTTTTTCAAAGAAAAGTTTTGAATTTTCATGTCATTACGGGTTTAAGTTCACGTTTTTGACAAGAGTCATCAAAAACGAGATGATATCCCCTCAACATCTTATATCGAATTCAAACTCATTAAATAGGTTCATAATTATTACTATTAATATACGTGGTTCAGTAGTGGAGTGGACATTACTGTACAAACTTCGCCAAGTCATCAAAATGAGAGTCATTCTATTCTGTCATCCCAGATCCTATTTCATCATCACATCTCGCTGTCAAGTGGAATATTGTTCCCAAGAGTGATTTGAGTTCAACAGTATGTCTATTGAGTAATGACTAACAGTATTTATATTGAAGAAAATAGCCAATGCGACGAGAACTCCAACAACTCTAGGACTAGGAGTGCTGTTCAGTGAGGTGTTGCAGTATTTTCTGTAGTGATATTGACAGCATTGGTTAAACCCAAAGAATCGATACTATATTATATGGAGAGCTCTGACAGTTTAACGTGAATCTCTCGCTTCCACTTCCGTCGAGAAATAATGTGTCTGGTAGACGGCAACGTCGCAATCACGTTATTGGAATGGATTTCTGTGATTTTCTGTCGGAGTTCTGTTCTTCAAAAAACTCAGAAAAGCCAATTCAGAACGAGGAAAGTCAGCTTTTGCCGCCATTTACCGGAAGGAAAGCACACAAACTGAAAGGAGCACTAAAACGTGTTCCCGATAAGAAGATAACCTTTTATACTGGCCTCAATCTGTGTTACAGCTTCAGGTAGCTACTTTCTGACTCCCCATTGTTTCAAGTCTTCTCAAATGTTACGTCTTTCTTGCTCTTCCACTCAATCTCTCTTCCTCTTACCTCAATACATCGCTCTCCCTCGTCCACTCTCTCTCTATCTCTCACATTCATACCCTTATACTCTATCGCACCTCATGTAGTTTGATTTTAGTAGCCTACAATGTTATGAGCAAATAAGCGAGTGATTTTCTCTTGGAATAGTCTGAATGGTTCTATTTGAAACGTCTAGCAAACCATAGGTGCAGAAATTGGCATCTCTTTTCTATTGATGACTTCATAAGACCTCGGAGAGATTTCCACCTTATTTCATATCTCCCATATGTTCTCCTCGTTCATTTCCTCTGCTTCACCTATTTCTTTCTTCGTGTTCCACTAAACATATCTGAATATTGTATTTCACAAGGTGAAGTTTGTCAGTCTAGCTCAGGTTGGGGCAGGTGTAGCCCAAAACCATTGTCCTCTTGTTAAAAGAAAAATTAAAGTAATATTGACAACATCTGTGTCTCATTTATTCGTTTGTCAGGTTGTTACTGATAAAGTTGATTTGACTCAATAATATTGAAGAGTTGAAATTGTACTCAATTTGCGGAAATCTTCGCAACTTGTAGAGTGCAATTGAATTTTTTTTATCATGATACCAAACTATCAAACACCTGAACATGCATTAATTTGAGTTCTAGCAGCAATGACTGTATTATCATACATTCAATCAGAGACAACTTATACATTATTCAGATTGTTTATTCTATAGTTAAATCATTACTACCTTGTGTTGTAGTGAAAATAGAAAGCATTTCTATCGTTTATTTTATCATAATCCTCAATCTTATATTCGAAATACATCTGTTTCTGCTTAGATATTTTATGCTCCAAATTCCACATACACTTGGCGAATTTCACATTCAATAAAAGAGCTATATTCCAGTAAATTGTGATTCTTCTCTCAAAAACTCCTCTCACGAGTTATGAGATATACTCGTAGTATCTTATCTATATATATAAAAGCGAAATGACACTCACTCACTGACTGACTCACTCACTCACTCACTCACTCGCATAACTAAAAAAATCTACCGGACCAAAAACGTTCAAATTTGGTAGGTATGTTCATTTGGCCCTTTAGAGGCGCACTAAGAGATCTTTTGGCAATATTTTAACTCTAAGGGTTGTTTTTAAGGGTTTTAGTTCGTCTTTTAGCATGTATATTCTTCTTCTCCCAATCTCTTAATTATAAAATTGAAATTTCCATATCATATGTTACTATAGAACTATAATCTAGATAGAGTACCTCTTCGAAACAGTTGTTAACAACTGGCAACTAAATTAATAATTTTGTCAGGTTGGCTTTAAGTTGAGTTGACTTTGTTAGGTTGGCACCAAGTTGAAGATTTAAATGCATTTATCGCGGAAAAATTGATTGGACACTGCTACTTCAATCCTGGGAATATTATATTACTAGCCGTCAGGCTAACTTCGCCCGCCATATCCGTTTAGCAAGACGTTTAGTCTGGACCCCCGACTGGATTGTCCTAACATATGATAAAAATGCTCAAATGAAAAATGCAGGCGAGCGAAGCGAGCCTGCTGATCTCATTCTTGGACGATCCAGTCGGGGGTCCAGGGGGCGGAGCCCCCTGGCTAGACGGATATGGCGAGCGAAGCGAGCCTGACGGCTAGTAGTAATAATATGCGAGTTAGTAATAGAATATTATCATCTGATTATTAACAAGTTGATTATGTAGAAAACTCAAATTATAATATATGTAACTGTGTTACTCGTAAATATTTGAAAAAAACACTCACTTTTCTTGGAGTATTGAGGAATGCATTTCACTCCTGAAGAAGAGCTTCATCAGCCTGAAGAAATGCATTCCTCAATACTCCAAGAAAAAGTAAGTGTTTTTTCAAATATTTACAAATAACACAGTGTCTGAACTATAAAAAAAAATTATAAATAGTGTTACGTCAAGAAAGCAACATCAATATGTGTGTTGTTTGATAATCGTCCCTAAATTATGTCATCATCAGTTATCATATACATCATATTCATCATCACATTATAGTTAATATTTGAATAACTATTTCCAGAGAAAACCCACAATCTTTTATTTGAAAATGTTTCCTTGTTAATCTCACGAGCGCACTGGATGTAAAATGGATGTCCTCTCTTGCACGCTCACAGCGTCTATTTATACCATTAATTAAAACTTTTCGATTACAACTGTTCTCTTCATTCATGCATGCATATTTTCTCACCGCCCGATTCAGCAGCAAACAATTGATATGAAAATTGGCTCGCCAATCGCTTTCCCGAAAGAGAAAACTTTCTCACCGGTTCGGATTTCGGTTTGCCGGTCGAGTCTGGCATTCGAAGTTGGTAGCTCGCGTCAGTAGTTGCCTAAATAAATGGAAGGGGTAAATCCATAGGCTTACTTTTGCCATTTTCTGATTAATTAAAGCCCGCCGATGTCGACGAAAAAGCTTCTTCTGCATTTCGAGAGCAGCTATTTCTTCTCGTTTATCCTCCTAGCCTGCCAACATTTACCATTCTTCTTCTTGTTCCATTACATTCCTGGTCCCTATCTTCTCCTATATACCTGATTCCATTTCTTCCATATTATAATACACCCTATGATCTGCATCACTGTAACCCTAATTTTTGCTTCAACTTTATCCTCTTATTCCCAATTTTCTTATCATTTTCATTTATAATCCTCATCATCCTCTTCCTTTTTTCATCCTTCTTTTTCTTCTTATTATTACTATTTTTCTTCTCCTTCTTCTTCTTCCTAATCTTCTTCTTCTTCTTCTCCTTATTCTTCTTCTTCTTTTTCTTCTTCCTCTTCTTCTTTTTCTATTTCTTTTTCTTCTTCCTCTTCTTCTTCTTTTTCTTTTTCTACATCATCTTCTCCTGTCTTCTCCTTCTTCTTCTTCTCCAACTTCTTCTTCCTCTACATATTTTTCTGCTGTCTTATCCAACTTCTTCTTCTTCTTCGTCTTCTTCTTGATCGGGGGAGAGATACTGAGAAAACTACCGCACCGATAAAGAAAGATATGTGGAAAATAACAAAGAATAAGAGTCAAATTGATACCTCAAGACTCAAGTGAGCCAATCGCCAGTAGTAATAGAGAAAATTTAAAGAGTAATATGTATCAATCAATAGAGTGAGTGGGAGGCGTGTCGAGAGAGAATGTTTTCTCCACCCAACACGTGCTGCTATCTTGTGAATTAACTCAAAAGAAGTCACTTCCAATCAAGGAGAATGTAGGCGTGACTTGAAGGCGTGTCTTAGTGACGTAGTGGGCGTGGCAAGATCTGCAACGTGCTTGTGATTGGTCCGTTACTCCTAAGCTTAAAATGGCTGTTATCAACCTAATGATGAACATAAAATTTTTGGGACCGTTCTTCAAATGAGTTCATGAAACTTATCCAATCGATATAAATTCGTTTGTCAATTCAGAAGTATTACTTCTCAATATCAATAGTTTAGAATGATATTGTAACTATCAATGTATAGATGGATGAATATTGAATAAATGGGCAACAAATAATATGATATTAAAATGAACAACTGATGAATGAATAGCATTATAAAACAATAGAACATAGTAGGAATCAAGTTATAAAATTATGTATAGTGAGATTCACATTTCATTGGAAATGATAGGACTATAGGGTTGCTGATTCTCTCTTACCATTGATTTCTATAGTATGCTGAATAGCTTATCCCGGTATAGGCTTATATTGATCACATTATTTTGATCAAGTTGTTTGATAAAATCTCTATAGCCTCTCACATTCAGTGTATTCATATTCATTTTCATCTGAAAGTTTAGACCAATGAACATTTTATCACCCTGGCGATATGATGATGATAATCTCGCTTCACTCTAAATTCGAATACAGCAGAGAATTCTTTTTTTATCTAGCAATAACTCAAAATGCAGTTTGTTCAATATGCAATGAAAAAGCATAGTGTGAACATGCAATGCTGAGTCATGATAAAGGTGCAATAAAATATATGCAATATCCGTTGGATCTATTTATGACACGGTTTCGTGTTTTTCAGCATTTCAATCGCTCTACAGCTTCTATGTATTCTATAGTAGTGCCTGGCTCCGAACAGAGCTCTAGATGTTGTTATATCTATTTTTTCAAGCTTACTCTCCCTACAGTTAAAAAGTTTTTTCTCTGATTAGATTCATTGGGAATTATGGAATTATCTATTCCAATTACCATTTCATGGGAACATAATCTGAAATTATTATCCATTGAATGGTTTTACTCGACCAAAGCCGAAATGAAAACCATTCACTTTCAAAAACCAACATTTTTTATGAATTTTTGAGTTTTGATAGTTGATAGTTGATTTTGATAGGTTTTGAGGTTTTGATCATCATTTCATGTACCATTCGCTCATTGAAATACCATCTATTCAAAGTTGAAGGTATAAATTTAATTGAAAATAACCACTGCATGGTTTCACCAGGACCTCCTGTATACTACCGGACCTGAGCCTAGAAAAAAATGACCGCCGTATGTGGTGGACTTATAGAAATTCCGACCATAGTTTGTGTAAAAAAATAAGTTGAAACTTGACCCTCCATCCGAAGAAATTACAGGGTTGCCAAATCGTGTAAAATTGCAAATTTCCAATTCAACGTCACAAATGGATGTAGAATATCATCCCCGATATCTTAGTAGTACTAAAAAAGCTTCAGGGTTGAAGGATTAAAGGAAATTTAAGTTCTATGATAAAATTGGAAACATAGCGAAGATTTGTTTTTCTTTTGAATATCACTTCTCTCAGAATCATTGGGTGTCGTAATTTTATATCAAATTAATGATTAATGGGGAGAAGGTCTCCTTTCTATTGGTGTCTGGATCATTTCTATCCGACTTATAGTTATTTTTTGATTAATAATTATGTTCGTCAATGTCGAGATATTTTTAGCAGAAAACATGAAATTTTCGACATGCTAGAAACTTTTTTGTTTCAAAAGATAAGTAGTTGGTTTTTTATTACTACTAGGATATCGGGGATGATATTCTACATCCAATTCTGACATTGAATTGGAAATTTGAGAAAGTTGCAATTTATACACGATTTGGCAACCCTGTAATTTCTTCGGATGGAGGGTCAAGTCTCAACTTATTTTACACAAACTATAAGACAAAATCACTAATCAGCTGTTAAAGAGTTTCTCAGTTTATCGAAATCTCAGTTCGTCCAGTTCCCGTTTAAAATATCATTGCCAGCCACCACTTACGGCGGCCTTTTTTTCGTAGGCGCAGGTCCAGTATATAGGAAGTCCTGGTTTCATTTAACCAAAGCCGAAATGAAAGCCATTCACTTTCAAAAACCAACATTTCAATGAATTTTTTAGGTTTTGATAGTTGATTTTGAGATTTTTATCATCAATATTCATGTACCGTTCGCTCATAGAAATGCCTTCTATGTCAAGTTGAAGGTATAAATTCAAGTCTTGAGTGAGTACTTTTTTATCACATTCAACTCTGTAGGAAAAAGTATTCTCAGTACTCTATTTGAAATATTTTATTACAAGATGTTTCGGACATTAATGCCATTTTCAATGTCCGAAACATGTTATGATAAAATATTCCAAATAGGGTACTGAGATTTTTATTTTTCTTTATATTTATATTACAAGTAGCCCTATAAGGGTTAAAAAATAGTCCTTTAGTATCCTTCAAGGTCCTTACGATATAAGTATTCGACACGAACAATTTCGATCTGATGCAATTCAAGATGCCGGCTAAAATGGCGAAAATGTTGTAAAAAACAAGGTTTTTTGCGATTATCTCAAAAACGGATCCAACGATTTTAATCGAATTTATACCTAAAATAGTCATTAATAAGCTCTATCACCTGCCACAAGTCCCATATCTGTAAGAATTCCAGGAGCTCCGCCCCATCTATGCAAAGTTTGATTTTAGATTCCCAATTATCACGCTTCAGATACAATTTGAACAAAAAAATCCAAGTGGAAAAGATTGAGCATGAAAATCTCTACAATCAATGTTCAGTACATTTTCACCTAAAATTTGAAATAAGCTCGAAATTCGAGAAAATGTTATTATTTCAATTGCAAACTGTTGGCAACTGTTGATTCTATTAAATCATTCACTATGAAGAGATAGCAGACTTCGTGTGTCTCCAGCGTTATAGTCCTGTCACCATCTGGCTTGGATCTTTGAATAGTAGACTTGAGATGCGCGTGAACATTAGTGGAAGGTGGTAAATTTTCAAGGAAAGTTGTGTGAGTGCGCCACACCAGATTTTTGTGATACTCTAGTAGGTGGGAGAAAAATTCAATATTTTTTTACTTCAACATCAAACAAAATCAATCCTAATCAGCTTCAAAATCAACTTCATTCAGCTCCAACATATTTTTCATACATAAAGATAAAATTTAATATTGTGCTGTATATATTCAAAACCTCATTCAGCTCCTCTGATACATATTTTTGATTTACTGAGATAACATTTCATTGATACGTAGTCAACCGATCACGTTTGCTCTTGTTTGTTTTTGAGGCTATGTGCGAGGTTTCTCAAGCATTGAGTTTGCCAGAAGATCGCGATTAGGCATGCAGTACAAGAATAAGAGTTCACAAAGAATGGAGATGTCGATTCCCAATGAATAATTCATGAATAATGAGTTCCGCATAACATGACTTCTCATTCGGAAGAACGACTGAGCACATCTGGATATGCTCCCCAACTTCCAGGCAAAGAATGAAAAGTTTTTTCTGATGGTATAAAAATAACAAATGATTTGCTGTAATATTTAATGGGTAATGGTATTTTTATGAAGTTGCTTTCTTCAACAATGTTACAGACATTGATCACGCCATCACAATAAATATAACAGATGATGCACATGAAATAAAAAAGGAATCATCCAGTACCCTTCCACATGTTAATAATGCATAACATGTTTCGAATCATGAAATGTGAAGACTCGATTCATGTATTGTATCAATTGTCTTTCTGATGAAGGCTACTCTAATATTTATCAAGAAGTAGAAAATCTCAGTAGGCTACCCTTCATTTCATTCATTAACTTGAGAATTACGTTAACGTTGAAACATATTGTGAATGAAAGCTTTCAAAAAGGGTGCTGATATTTTCATTCCTTGCATCCATAGAGTATAAAAGTATAAAAGGATGATGGATGTTTTTCATCTCATTTCAATAATGGTTGTAGCTCTATAAAGAGAACGTGAATATTTACTTAATTAAGTTTGTAGCATGAATATTGGTGTTGTGGAACTTTTCCATAATTGAACAGACTTGAAAGTCTCTTTAATTGTGAATATTTACAATGATGCCTAAAGGGGTGAATCATGTGTATTCATACTTCACAGGGAATGAATCGAAACACTGATACCATTTCTTGTTGTTCATTCCAATAGAACATGACGATGAAACAATTTTTTTGAGAAAATTTCGTTCGCCTACGCTTACTTTTGTTTTAGTTTTTGGTTTGATCCGAAAATTTTCGCTAAGTACAATTTGAAAATGAATTGAAACGATAGATTTGATTAAACTACAAGTGAAATAGCATTCATTGGAAGAGAGTTGTTCGCACAGTTCAATTTACAAATAAATTGAAACTATGGATTGGAATAAACTACAAGTGAATTACCCATTTTTCATTGAAAGAGAGTTGTTCGCGAAGTTTAATTTAGAAATGAATTGAAACAATAAATTAGAGAAAACAACGAGTGAAATAAATGTGATTGCAGACAGTGTTTCATGAAAATCATCATTGACGTTATACTAGTTCAATTTTTCCGCATTCATTGAAAAATTGAATGAACATTTGACCTACTTCGGGAACAGGAAAGCACTCATCAGACACAGACTTGCGAGGCGGAAATAGAATTTGCAGTGCTTCCAGTTTGCACTCGGTGTTCCTGCATTAGCAATTCATTTATTGACAGTCTGATAGATTTGATTTAGCTCCGGCTTCATTCGGTTTCTGGCGTGGAATATACAGGAGCATTGCAGCCAATGAGGAAAAATGACATAGGAAGAGTTGTAGGGTAGGACCATGAGAGAGGATGAGGAAGATGTCCAACATATGATGAGGAAAGAGAGGATGATTAAAATAGATAACTGCATAGAAAACGACGTGTGAAAGAGAAGGAGAAAGTGAATAGATAAATCCATGTATCAGCTGAGGCTGGAGAGTAGTACCAGGAAAGAGGTAGTTTGGAGAAGAGTCAAGAAGAGGAAATTGGAATTCGAATGAAGATGTAGGAGGCGAGAGAATAACAGATATTGTGAAGAGAAGAAGAACAATTGCAAATCTACATTAAATCGTGGAATAATTTTAAATCATGTTCTCTGCTTGAAAAATATTTCAAAAATTAGATATGTCAATTCAAATACAACGATTGTTCAAACTTTTGCCAATGTTTCAAACAGTATGTACCAGATTTGCTCTCATAGAAATGAAGAGGTAGAAAAAGAGAATTGCATTGAGAGGAGAATTTCCACAGAGCAATTGATAGGAATGTAAGTTAGTGTGTGACACAAGAAATATATTATGCGATTTTTACCCGATTATGAATTGAATGATGATTGAATCATGATTAGATTTTGATTGAATAATTATAATTGAAATTTTTTTGCCAAGTAATTTTACAGACATTTCTACAATCACAAAATAATAGGATATAGTATAAACAGTAATACATTTAACAAAAGTACAAAATTCTAGAAGTATACAGTACAATAAAATTAACAAGATTATGTGATAATCTTAAGCAAAGTAATAATAAAATTATTGACTATTGGCAAAAGTAACACTTAAACGCCAGCAGTGAGTTCAATTAAAAAGTGATTATATAATATTATGTACATGTACAATAACGAAAGTACATGATTTAATGATGATTTGAATATTTGATACACACATATCATTTATCACTTTCCAATCAGAATCGAAATGGCCAATTAAAAAAAGCTTCCTAATGTAATTAAATATTTCTATGATATATTAGTAAACAGAAGTTGACTTTCGATGGCCCTCCATCAAGTATGTAAATTCGCCTTAATTCCTTTTTTATACTTCGAATTCAACTGAGTTCGTTAGAAGATAGATAATTATGAGTTCCTGTTAAATTAAAATTCAAGTCATCCTTAATGGAGAGAGGCTATTAGAATTTTATGATTTCTTCAGCCCTCTTGTAAGTTCATTAAGCAATTTTTACAATCCTAAATATTTGGCTATAATTATTCTCCAAACTTTGCTTTTATACAACACCAATACAATACAATTGAACTCTTTTCATACCAGATCTCTTCATTCAAGAATTGTTTCCATGATAGAGCTTTTTAATCGTTGGATATTTGCAGAGCTTGATTCCTGTTACATGGTACACCCTTGCTTTAAATGTTTATGTTATGACACAGATTGCATCGCAAACAGCGTTTCTTGAAATGTTCAGAAATGATGGATATTGATTTCAACCAATGATAGAATCAATATTAGTATTCAATTCTTTTTCGTTACTGTGCAGATTATGCAGTATTATTTATGTACAAATAATACAGATATAAAAAGTGTAGCATCAGCTGATGCGCGTGTTCGTGGCGCATAAGTTTGTACACACCTACAAATATAACTTTTATTGACCGAGCGAAGTGAGGTCTGAGATTCAAGTTGACGGTTTGGCATTTCTCTTAATGTTAAAATGTTAAAATGTTTGAATGTTTAAATGTTTATATGCTGCGCATTTACGGCGAAACGCGGTAATAGATTTTGATTAAATTTGACATGTATGTTCCTTTTTTAATTGCGCGTCGACGTATATACAAGGTTTTTGGAAATTTTGCATTTCAAGGATAATATAAAAGGAAAAAGGAGCCTCCTTCATACGCCAATATTAGAGTGAAAATCAGACTATAGAATTATTCATCATAAATCAGCTGACAAGTGATTACACAGATGTGTGGAGAAGCCAGTCTATTCCTGTATTTCCATGAGGTCTATAGTTTCAATCAGGTACTTGTAGAATACTGAGGTGAGGTCTACTGTTCACAGAAATAAATATAAAAAGTGTAGTCATAGACTACTAGTCATAGACTAATGATATTGGCTACACAATTCATGCTAAGTTCTCTCTGTGGCTATAGTTACTTGTACAAGAACACCATGAGGTAGGATATCTTCTACAGTTACTGCAACATCAGCATTTATCTGAGCAATCCGCATTCACCGTAGGCTAGACTGGCAGACAACATGTCCTGGCTGAATACATTGTCAAATTAGCGGTAACAAGCCGACAGCAGCCTGTGTAGTGGGGCGAATTTGTTGAGCTGGTTGAGCCAACTGATTAGGACGGCGTCATGCTTTAGCATGCAGTGCGAGTTCGTTGCCTCACTCTGTGTCTGACCTAGATAGCAACGCAACGCTACGTCTGTCAACAATGTTGCTCTTGTATGTCGATTGATTTGCACTTGTCTTTCTTTATTTCTATAGACAGGTTCACTTTATAATGACAGTGAAGAAAGATAGGACAACAGCGTTGCCGAATCTCTACCTTGACTCCAATTGAAGATAGCTGAATCCTTTATATCTCGTGGAATTTCAACTGTTCATTCTTAAAATATTCAATTATAGGCATATAGTAAACGATCGTGAAGGATCGAATCGAAGTAGATTCGAACTTCGCAATGAGCTATTTCGAAGTTCGTTAACTACATCTTTCAAAAAACTGGAAAAATATATTTAAAAAGTTGAATTGGAGATGGATTGTAGGAGAAACTTGACTGCAGGGTACTGTTGTATGAGAAAATACAAACCAATAAAATTAGAAGTCAGATTACTGTTGGAATAGGAAATTACTGAAATATTAGTTTGTATTTTCCATGCAACAAGGCGCAGGAAGGATTGAGAGATCATAGTCGACAATAATTTATCTCTTTTCTGATATAGAGTTGCTTGTAATAAAAATATAGAGAAAAATAAAAATCTCAGTACCCTTTTTGAATTATTTAATCACATAATAAGAATAACTTATTAATTTGATATTTAATACACTTACAATAATTACAGATTATATTAACAGATTAATCTGTAACCTGATAACAAGCTTGTCATAATTTTGATATCTTCGAAATCTTAAATTGATCATAATCTTCAGTACTCTTCTCAGAAGAGTACAGAAGTACAGAAGAGAGTACTGTAGTGATTAAATAATTCAAAAAGCGTACTGAGATTTTTCTTTTTCTTTCTATTTCGACAATAATTATTATTAGTTTAGTATGAGCTCGCAATCGATTGAAAGCAATTTCAGTCAATATGACTCAATCAGATTGAATCAGTCAATATGGAACGCAAAATGCGATTTGATTGATAGCACTCGACTCCAAATCAAATCACTGAAATACTTCATTCAGTAGTGACCAAACCCCACCCACCTTATTTCAGAATCAAATATCCAGTTCTGCACCAACAAAAATTGAGGATCCTCGCAAAAAAGTCGACAGAAATCATGTTGAACACTCCAGGTATTTTCTTGGGGATCCCCTCCAAAAATGTTAATGACTCAATCTGTGTTAAAGCACCCATTCGAGATGAGGGACTTCTGCTTCATTAAAATGTAATTACGTCATACTCATTTGTTGGAATTGAACTTGAGATGAAAAATCGATTGAAATACTAGGCCAATGTAACTAAATATCGATTGAAATACGAGGCTAATGTAACTAAATATCGATTGAAATACGAGGCTAATGTAACTAAATATCGATTGAAATACGAAGCTCATGTAACTGAATATCAATTGAAATACGAGGCTAATATAACTAAATATCGATTGACATACGACGCAAATGTAACTTAATATCGATTGAAATACAAGACCAATGTAATTGAATATTAGTGTCGTAAAATCAACTCCTAACCGTGAAACTCCACTTAAAAATTGTGAAATGTTCTCAAACATTGTACCATTATTACAGAAAACATGACAATTTTTCCAAGAAGCTGTTCTTCTTCCACTCTGTGATGACGTGACTTGTGTTATTCCATATTGGTCTGAGCCATCCTTTACGTGGGAGACATCGTGTTTTGTTTCATATAGTTTGTGTCGTTGTGTGAGTGTCACGACTCTGCCAATATAAACGAGTGATGCCGATGAGCTTGGAAATGGCCAGAGGGAGGAAATGGACAAGTAGTGAAGGAGAAATCTGATTTGCCGGGAGTGTGAGATTGCAGTGGGGTCGTGGTGCGGTGGGGTGCGGTGTGGACGTCATCTATCCAGTTTGCATGTTGAGCATGTGTCCTATCTGTTCTCAACCCTCACTGATATCTTCTTCTCAAGCCATACTCCAACGCTCAGTATCTCTCTGACACCCTCTCTCTTATCTCGCTCCTCTGTATCTTTCTCAATCTTTTCTCTCTAACACTATATCTCTTTCTTTTCTTTCTAGCACTCTCCCTCCTATTCCAAACACTCTCTCTCTCTCCCTGATCTCTCTGACATTCTCTTTTCTCTCTCACTCTCTTCATCCCTTGTTCCTTCTCAGTCTCAAATCTTATCCTCATGCTAGCCTTCTCCAATCATCGGTTACTCCTGATCTTGTATCGTCCTTCCTCTTTCATGATTCCAACCCTTATGTTCCCTTTCCTTGTATGCATCGAACCTCTGGAACATCACCTCTCACTATTCTGATCTAGTTAGAAGTCAGTTAGCTAGTCCCCTGATGTAACCTTCGTCTCATCATGCATGAGAGTGAATTTAAATGTCATATCAAATCAAATTTTGGTCACTTCAATTTTTTTTTTTGTTACTGTTATTCAAATTGTTTTTCAATTTCCGTTCGTACTTACTTCTCTCTCCATTCGAACTCCAGTTCTGTTGTCATCTCTTCTCATACTCAATTCAACTATACTATAATAGAACTTTCGTGATAGTCTTTCCAACTTTACACATTCCATGCATATTACGTTTTATTCGTGTTCAATTATTTCTTTTTTGACAACATTGTTCTCAAATATGACTCCTCATCCTGATGATTATTATCTTAATAGAGGAATGAAAAAGAGTTAGAAAATCTACAATTCCGAACATCTAAAGAACTCAAATATCCATTATTTTCACTCCTTCACTCTATTTTCTCAATTTGTATCAGCTATGAACTAGTTCTAATAGTTATCTCACCATGAACTTCTTCTTTCAACTTAATTGTGCTTCTTTCATCTTGAATTTTCTTGAATTATGATATTTGACAAAAATTATAGATTGCTTCCACCACGAAAATCATCTCTTTTCTGCTCATCTTGTTTATTCAATACAAACCCAATAAGTTATTAGTCTTCTCTCCTCCTGGTATTCTATTTTCCCTTCTCTCTTCTTCCTTCTTCCACTCTTATCTCCTCTTGTCATTGTCACTCCAACCCTTCTCCACCTCCTGACCTCTCACCTCCATAACTCTGCCTCTCTTCTTATTTCCATTCATTCTTATCTTTCTTGTCGTTCTCCTTTTTCCTCCTCTAATACTCCTCCTACATCGCCGACAAGATATCCCGCAATCCGTCTATCCAGGCATTAACTATGTATCGTCGGAGTTTCACACTTTTCCAATGCCTTTATACTCGCAGCTCGTCTCTTGCCTATAATAGGCTACTAACATCCCATCCGCTGTTGTTTCCCTGAACTTTATAGGTCCCTTGGGCATTCGTACCCTCCCCGCAGCCCGGCTCCCGTTCTCAGCTGCGGTTTCGGACGAATCCGTTCGAATTTATGTTCTTTCTGAGACCCTTTCAGCCCGCCCCGACGTATCACATTGCTGCGGATACATCTGCATTCTCCCCATCGATAAAATATTCCTGTTTTGTTCTGTTCTCTCCAGTGTTGAAATGGAAGTTGTAAGTCTGCAATATAGGACACTGCAGATTGAATTCGATTGGTCTCATGAATCATTTCTTGCGACACAAATTGTCCGGGAATAGATATGTTGATTTAGTTTTTTATAGATGAATATCTACTACTGATACTACTACTACTTGCAATTCTATACAACTGTTCAAGGATAGATTTCAATTTCAATTCGTTTATTTCCACTTGGCATACAATACATGTACATATTTATATTTGATATTCAACAAAATAAGAATCACATTTTTACAAAACAGTAGAAAGAACATATTGATTGAGTGGAATTCCCCCAGTAAGACTATGCGTCTGAGATTGGGGGACAGTTCCTGCAAGCAGTATTATTCAATAAGTGGCTATATGGTATTATATTCACTATAAATTACAATATGTGTAATTAAAATTACACAACTAAGATTCAGATAACAGTAGGTGAATTATAAGTGATAACATAATATAGTGTTGGGTGTAGCTTGATATCTAGAGTGGGAGAGCAAGAGGACCCAGAAAATTAACCATGCCATGCTGGTTTAGATTGTCTGATGGAGCACTGGACTGTAAGGGTATGAAAAGATTGAAACTCAATAGTTTGTATTATTGTATTAGCACAATATGAATTGAATAGAGCACCAAATGACACGGAGCCTTTTCGGGCACTGATCGACAACAACTAACTAAACTACCTACTGAATGCCTCTGATTGTCTATTAGCGTATTACACACTTCCACCACCAGGTGGCACCTTCATACAGTCTCAACATTCATTGTCTGTCATATAGAAATAATATGGTTTCTGATACTGGAACATTAAGTACTACACTATTTTACTATCATTTGAATCCACGATATGAATATTTTATATATAATAATTAACATCTTTTGTAAAAAGCTAAACTGATAAATCGAATTTCTGGTCAAATCAGTATTATTGAATGAAAAGACAAAGGAATATTCGAAACCACAGATTGTAATGAAATTAGAAAACATATAATAAATATCAATTATTCCGAAATTACGCAGTTTAGAAACTCGAAGTCGATGATGTCATGAGAGTTTGCTTGGGTAATGTAATGAATGCTCACGTGATTGATGAGATTATCAAACTTTCATACCTACTGGCGTGATTCGAGCCCATAACCAGCATGGACGACTGCAAATCAGGCTGAAGTTGCAAGTGCAAGTCAGTTGAAGAACAATACATATTGATATTATGAATTGAATAATGCTTGTGTTTCATTACTTTATACGGTTAAATTTGGTGTACATAGTATTTGACTGAGAGCATATTGCACTAAAACTTGAGCAAAACAAGCCAATTTGTCGATAAAACGGTTTTTAACATTTAAAAAACTTTTTTACATACTTTATATTGATATCATACTTAGAAAATTCATGAATTGAGTAATTTTTATCAACTGTTATTTTGCAGTTCACGGCAAATGAATTTGATTTAATTCAAGTAGGACCGATTCCAATCAAGTAACTTGAAAAAAATATATATTTCAATCCTACAGTTTTACTAATCGAGGTATAAGATGTTCGATATCATATCAGAGACATGAGATGATTATACAGATATCAGTCATAGTATAGCCTTCTGATGAAAGCCATCACATACAACATTCCTATTCCCATTGACTGTCAGTTGAAATTTGTAAAATAGTTGACATCAACATAAATCCTTCTACTGAAACGTTTGCGAGATTGAATAAATAGTAAAACTGACGTTGACTAGATATCGGTCTTAGTAGCCTTCTGATGAGAACCATCATTAACGACATTTCAACTGGCTGTTGGTTGAAATTTGTAGGGTAGTTGACATCGCTATAAATCCTTGTACTAAAACGTCTGCGAAATTGAATGAATGGAAGTAAAGCTGACGTTGACCAGTATGCTACTGATGGAAGCCATCAAAAACAACATTTTCATCGACTGTTGGTAGTTGGTTGGTAGGGTAGTTGACATCACTATGAATCCTTGTACTGAAACGTTTGCAGTATTAAATGAATGAGAGAGGAGCTGACGTTGATTTCCAACTTTGTCAGAGATGAGGATTGATCTCTCAACATGCAAATTGACGCACCAGTTAGGTCAGTGTCCATTTCTGTGCTGCATATTCCTTGAACAAATGTCAACCGTTCAACAGCTTGCCGAACACAGTTTGTGATAACCCTACTGATAACAAACGTCAGCTTGCGAAGTGCAGCTAGCTAGTTGAATCAGCAACAGCTGTGATCTCAGTAGTGTCGTCTGCCATATTGCACAACTGAAATTAGCTGGTTGATTTGAAAGCGGCGTCACCCTGATTGGCGCATGAGTTCTGTCAAAATAGAACGCGCGCCCGTAAAGTGAGATGGGCGCCGCTTTTGAATTTCAACGCTAATTGGAATATCAGTGCTATCAACTGAGATGAAAACAAAATAGGTCGCTTTGTACAGTCCAACTTCACTGTAGGCGCGTAGTATTGATTATATTTGAGTGCATCACCAACATCAGAGAGGAGGTTTGATTTCGACACTTGAATCATGTCGGAATGCTGCACTTTGACTGTGCGTGATGAATTGACGATTTAATCGACCCCGTTGGATGTTGTGCACGATTTAATTCAACGTTTTCCCTTCATTTCAATTCACAATATCATGATTTTGAGTGTATAAAGTGCTCTTTTCCTTCACTTATTTCCTTGACTGCGATAGGCTGAAAAACTCAAACCAGTCTCAACCATACTTGAACTAATATGTTTTTTGAAAACTGTGTGAGCAAAGAGGAAGTGAATCGATCAACGTTTTGTGAAAACTCCTCTTGCTATACTTCAATTAGTTGTGGAGTATAGATCTGGAGTCAATTATTATGAAAATACCCTATACAGCATATGAACCCTCGAATAATATGGGTCAATCAATCAATGAATAGTTTAGTTTTCGTTCAAAACAATATGAATACAAGTCCTTAATTATATAAATACAATTGACAATCAACACAATAAGTTGAAAGTAAAATAGTATTAATATTAGATACATAATGTACCTGAAAATGATAAAACCTGAGCGCAGGGGCCGAGTGTTACTAAAACATAATTATTTCTAAAAAATTTCTCTTTTCTTCTTGAATTCTTCAGTATTAGATACATACGTCTTCCTTTTTCTTTTATCTGCTAGGTTTTCTACTATTTCTTCCTTTTTCTTTTATTTGCAAGGTTTTCTACTATTTTTTTTTGTATCTTGTTTTTATTTATTTTTTCTAAAACTTAATAGTATATTAGTTTAGTTATTTTGTTTTCATTTTAATGTATTGTTTTCCAAATTGCATGCTCAATGTGTGTTATGAGGGCAATAATGGGATTCATTTCCTAGTGCCCTCAAATATGTAAATTTTCAAATAAATAAATAATAAATAAAATAAAAGGGGTGGATTCCCATAGGAATCTCAATACATAATAATATATATTACATTTATACAGTTACATATATGTAATTCAATGCAGCTGATCAAGTACCTTGATAAATTCTCCGACTTGTAAATTTTAATTTGTAGTTATTGTGAACTAATTTTCAGTGATCATTGATAATAACAATGTTGAAGTAATTTTGCAACATTATGACAGTTCAATTTTATTTAGATAATTTGAACTAATTACGTGCGTTTCCATGTTGAAAGTGTTAACTGTTATTTCAATTATTCTTAACTCGATATATAGGAATTTTATCTTGTTTTTCGCCAGTGTAGATAGCCAAATATTTCCAAGATACTGTAGTAGGAAGATCTCAAGGAATAAATCGGCTTGTAGGGCTGGAAGCCTGTAGGGAAAATCGGGCTAAGGCAGAGGCAGATCTCTCTCTATTTTTCTTCTCCTATTTTTTCTCAGCAGATTGCAATATCGGCTTACTGTGCTGTCCTGTGGGGAGGGTGGGAGGGGGTGAGCACTGGCTTCACACGTTCCTCTTCCTCTCCGGAATACTCCTCACGGAAACACACTGAAAAACACCCTTCCATTATAATACTCTATTTCGAAAAGCGGATGGAATTTCTGCCCTAAAACGAAGAGCGGGCTTTCAATGGAGCCTTTTCAGGCCTATTCTCTTTCCAGCGAATACCATTTGTGTTATCTATTTCCTATAACATCTTTCCCTCTATTTATAGAAGCTGGATGTGGAAAGCTAATAGTATTTCCGGAGAAGAAATTGATCGATCGATTAATAACGTCCTGCCAGCTAAAAACAATTTTGCCGGTGGAATTTTCGACGAATTCTATAGAGGTATTCTCAGATAAATTCAAGGAGGAACAAGTACAGTCATAATTCCACGAAAATTTCAGTTAGGGAAGGTTAGGTTAGGTTATCAATAAGTAGTTATCAATGAGGAATATGAATACAGTACTTCAATACTATTTATGAATCGATGGAACGAAATTTATACCGTACGTCACTGAAAATGATGAGTCCTAATATTGATAATTTATATTGTTCTATTCACGAGTTCAATATATTGTGGAAAGAGTTTTGGAGAATTTCCAATATATTTGATAACTTATTATTATTTCCTTACATCGACGACATTGCAGTCCAGTCTCAGTGAACAATTAACTATCAGAATTTAACATGTATTTATTTGATTATCCTTTATCTTGTTTCATAACTGAAATATTATAAATAGTAATTGAGAAGTTGATATTGTGATAATTATTAAAAGTACTAAGAAATTGTCAAATTTTAATCAAATATACTAAGAAATATATTATTCTCCAAAATCATAAATCAAAACTGGTCTTGTTTAGAAATACTCTTAGAGCATGGTGAATCAACATTCTCAAAACCGTCTTTCAAACATCTACCAGAAACCAAAACCACTCCTATCATAAAATATATCTTCGTTTTTCCACCCATTTCCACATATTGACAGACATCCAAATACGAGAAATCCTATGTAAATTGAAGAAATGCTTTCTGGATATGAAAATACAGCCTCAGTCAAAGAAAAATCAGTTTGGAGGTACTAGATGTACTATGTATGCAGATATAGAAAATCGAGAATACGATTTCAATTTCCTTTTACCATCAGAGCCAGCAAACATCAAAATATCAACATCCGCGGCTGCGTCAACACGACACATCCTGTTTACACAATAAAAACTGTATCTGCATTCATTTTTACAACGTTTTCGCGTGGACTTTAGGAAATCTGCTATAGAGCGAAGAGTATGAACTGCTTACATGGAAATGCAAGGTCATATCACAGATTCCGAGCAGTAATAGCTAGGGAAACAAGAAAAAATTAAGGATAATGATATTCAATCAATATAATTTATTTATCATTAATGATGGTTACAAAGTTTGAACCTATTATAAAATACATAACAGAACAGTTAGATATACAGTAGGTAGTATAAATGATAAAACACTAGAATATTGTATAAAAATATCACGAATTCATTAAGATGAATCAATAAATTTGGGATATTTTCAGACAAAATTCCAGTGCTTCATTATGTATAATTATCACTACATCTCACCAAAAACAGTATCTGATAGAAGAAGAATGAAATTCTAGGGATTGAGCAAAATATTTTCCCAAAACTTGAATAAAATATTGTTGTTGCATATTTTGATACTCTTTCAACCGATTGGGCAATTAAAGTTCATATAATTCTATGAATAATTTTGTGTAATACTTGACAAAATAGTGTGTTCCTTGATTGTTGTGACGGAGGTTTTATGAAATAATGAGACACAATTTTGTATGATGTTAGTAGATTATTATTATCTGGAATTACAGAGTTTGTGAATTTTTTCATTGTTTTCAATTGAATTGGAGCAAGTTTCTAACAGGGAAGATTCCCAATTCGTAGAGTACTTTGAAAATAGTATACTACATTGGTGATCTTCATGTCTGGTTATCCATTACATCAGTAGTGAGAGTGACAATTCTGATATGAACTTCATACAATATCTATGAATAGAAAATATTAAATTCAGAGAGCTCCTTCATCTCCCGTCTATATAATTCAACTCAATTTTGACAGATAAAGGAGAAGTCGATAAAGGTCTCGCTAATCTAATTCTGAGTTCATATACTATACTGAAAAACGAGTTCAGCTGATTCCATTAAGAGCTCCCACAAGTATGGAAAAAGAGATCAGCTAATAATTCAATTTTGAGTTTACACTAGTTGATGATTAGTTGAGTCCAGACAGAAAGCTCAGCACGCACTACAGTTTAATTGGATTAATAACGGGAGCTTCAGAGAAATATTGGCGCTATATATTGTGAAGTTGGAATGACGCCGTCCTATATTAAATTTTCAAACACGTGCTTCGAATTCGAGCGTGGCTGTTTATTGTCCATTGCAAAGTTAATTTGCTAGTTCCAGGAAAATTATCACGGATGAATGAGTTCCGATTTAGAATCACTCAAACTCCCTCCATCCTCTCAACTCAACAAGTTCAGGCTTTACTCTTATTAGACTTCAAATTTCCCTATTTGTTCATCAAATTACCTGTTCTATTTTCAAATAATTTCTGAGGCTCATGCAAATGCACGTGGCGCTTTCCTGTTGTATGCTTGTCAATACCGGAAAGCAACTGTGATTGGAGGTGGATTCAACTGCTAATTATGAAATAAGAGACAATAACCATTTAACAATTTCAATTATGCAACGGAAGGATTCATTGAGAAAATTAAATTTGAAGCAATGAAATAAGAGACAATAACCATTCAACAATTTCAATTATACAACGGAAGAATTCATTGAGAAAATTGAACTTGAAGCAACGAAACTGATTATATGAAAGCTTAATGAAAATTCCTTCAACATAGGAAGACTCCAAGCAAAGACACGCAAAGATGTCTCAAAGCAAGACATGTTCAAATATTCCATTGGATCATATTGAATATCACTATTTTTCATCAATTTATTCATTTATCTATTGAACGAAGCAAACAAATACAATATTTATGGAAAGGAAAACAGGCTATTGTCCAAAACGTCAACTATCACAATAATATTGAAAGGAAATCAATCATCAGAGATCACCTCATTATTGATAAAAATTTTTGTAGCTCAAGCTAGCTGACAATCAATATTGGAGTATACTTTGAAAGCAATTTAATCAGAATATTTATATTTCTTACTGACTTCCCCCATATTTATGCATCAATTGAGATTCAACGTAAGATTTGTGTATAGCTTCAAATATAGATTTCACAATCCATGATAGTTTTTGGAAGGAAATGCCACTAACTTTCGTCCTAGGTGGTCTTTCTATTCTAGGTGGTTCTACATGCTTCAACTGCAGATTTCACATTTCATGATAGTTTTTGAAAAGAAATGCCATGACTTTGATCATAAATTTCAAATCGAATCAAAACAAATCCACTCACCAATTAGAGTTCAATTTTTTGTTTAAAAATTCGAGGATTGATATGAGTCTTTATTCCCACATCAGTAATTTTTCGTGAAAATTGGAAAATAATCTCATAGATTCGGCTATTCTAGTTTTTATTTGACCTGCAGTGGTACTTTAGTTCTCAATTCTGCTGAGTAGCTAGGAACAAACCGCTGCAAGAGTGGAGTTTTAATGGTATGAAAATGAGGAGCAATCAATAGTTCGCTCCAGACTTCGGCTGTGGAGCCATTAGAGAGAAGTATTATAAAACTGTTCTGTAGTTGGATCGCTAGGGGTGAGAATGAATCAGAAAAATAATATTATAAAGAGGTCGAGTTAGTAGGGATGCACTTTAATTCTCATTTGAATTCGTAGCGAAGTCTATCTCTATTTCGATTCGAATCTACTCGCAGTTCCTTTCTCTATTCAGGAGTGCCTTTGAATTTAATGGCAGAAACTAACTCTCCACGAGTAACTGTTGAGTTGCTTTTTATGGAGGATTTGTAGGGCGGCGAAGAAGGAAGGAAACTCCCAGAAGACGTTTGGAATGTGTCCAATTTTAGTTTGCTTCAAAACTTGGCCGCTATTTCCCTTTGGAGTTTCCTATAGTGAAATCCAGTTTCAACGTTCAGCATTCTCCACCAATGTTCCCTTCATTCAACAATGCTGACAGCTAGAAGTGAATCTAGCAACAGTAAACAAGACCTCCACACTTCTTCCCCTTCACCCATTAGTATTCACTTTCTATCCCGTGCATTATGGAACGAGGCGAGATATTCAGATTAAGAAGATGAGGTGGTGACTCTATTTAGTGGTTTATAAATTATGTGCAATCACTAGCAGGAGTTGTCTCAATTATCAGACAGTATACTACTATTATTGAGTTGACTGAGTTATCAAATTATAGCGAGTCTCCTCAGGATACGTTTCATCGTCAGGCTCAAACGAGGATATGATACCTGAAATGGATCTTCTTATTGAAATTGTATTAGCCCATTAGATCTCTGTCAAGACTATCTTTCAAGATTATCTCCACTTGTATCAGATGCATCTGATTCAACTTCATGGTTTGCTCCAGGTTACGGTAATTACCTCACTCCACATCTCTTCTTTCTTCTATTATTGTTCTCTCACTCTTCTTCTTATCGAGCTTCAGGAATATTCATATTTCTGAAATTTTTGTGTCTTCATGTATATTTTCAAGTACCTAATTTTTGTTACCCTAACCAGCATTCATTACTCGAAGATGAATCCGGAAATTCTCTATCTTGCTCAACTTCAACACCACTTATGTCCGATTCACCTGTGTGTTCTGGAATGATCCAGTGACTGATATGATCCATATTATGTTCTAGTACACTTGTTATAAATCACGCCTGTTCAAAACATGTTCAAATGTCTTGACTGAGCTTTGAGAAATCCAACACTAAACCTTTATTATTAATTTTTTAATGTCTCCCTCCTGGAAAAACACATTTCGACTGTCCTTGTTCTTTTACTCACCTTCCTATTTAGCTCCTAGAAGAATAATATATTTGAAGTAATTTGTCCACGAACCAGTAAAACTGTCCCAAAGTTTAATAGTGAAATTCTTCATGTTACTGGGATTCAAAACTACTCAGTCTTCTATAGTGCTCTTTCCCCCTTCATTACAGGACTAGGCGTATAAACCTGTATTAGTTTCAAAGAAACTCTTCACATTTTGAAAGGACTGCAAATATATATATCTGTCAACAATCATTAGTGTATTTCCCTTCATGATCCTTCCATGTCATGTTAAATTTCAAATCAAATAGTTTGTAACTTGATAGGGAGTAATAATCAACAGCAGTATCGGAGCATCTTGTTTATGAACTGCTTCATCCATACTCCAATGTCAACATAATTATATTTCCATAATGTTATGTTATATTTCAAAACAAATAGTTTGTAACATAATAGGAAGAACAGAGCTTTGCTCTGGAGTGTGAAAGCATAGAAAATGTGTAACGAAAGATTGAATTTATAGTTTATATTTATTTATTCATTTTCTCAGTCGTACAATTATTTTTATAGTTATATGAGGAGGTGGAGGTACAACACGCTTATGCCCAAGACTTTCTCTTTTAAATGTATACTACAGTCCAAATGAAAAACTAGGTTAAGCAACTATCACTCATCAAAATAACAATTTATTCACACTTCATGAAACAAACACATCATCAATTACAAATATAGATATACTATGAATCCGATTTAGAATGATTTACTATGTTTGCTACAATATTTGTTGATAATTATACTATGTACTATTCTACACTAACAGCATCTAGTTACTATTTTGGACTTTCTGAAGTAAACATGTTTTCTAAAAATAGAAGAGAAATAATCGAAAATAAGTTTTTCTTGCTGAATTTTTCTTCTCGTGAGATCAGCTGAATGATCCCACACATGCACTCGTTCATTCACTTCCATTCCTGTATCGACAGACGACAAAATTCCCATCTGTTTTTACAAGGACGTATTTATCCTTTTAATATCCTTCAGCGAGTTGTCCCAGGGTTGAGACCTAGTGCAATCGAATTTTCATATCATAAACCTACTTTGTTCCAAATTCCGAGAGAATCGTTAGAGCCGTTTTCGAGATCCGATCACATATAGATGTATATATAAACATGAAAACATCTTAACATATAAACATCTAAACACATAAGCATCTAAACAGAAATGGCTCGTTTAATAGAATAGGATAGAATGACTGCCTTTACTTTATACCTGGGAGACATAGAATAACACAGAATGATAATAAATATATGATATTCTCCTGAATAATAATATTGATCATTTCCTTTTGAATAATATAATATTCTCCTCCTGAAACTACATACCTTTACTGGGTATTTCACAACTGATTCCCAAATTGTTTCCGCTGTTCGAGTTTGCTGGCTGTTCCCAGATTTACAACAATGATTATCACTAGCAATGATTTGATGAGAGTTTTTCATTTTGTTTGCAGATGTCGGACGACGACCGTATGTCGCTGACGACAGCCGTGAGCGACGAGGACGATGCCGAGAGTGTGCACAACTCGCCCTACCGGGCCAAGCAGACGGGAACTGCTGCTGCCTCCTTCAACTGCACGGGTGCTGTACGCAAAGCTGGGTAAGTCACTCATTAATCATTCAAATCCACAGTATTTTCGCACAATAATCAACAGTACCTCACAGTTATGACGTAGTTAGTAATCTACAGTAAAAGGAGTAATTTATTTACAGTATAGCAACAAATGTGTTGTTGCTAAACCTCACAGTTATGACGTAGTTAGTAATCTACAGTAAAAGGAGTAATTTATTTACAGTATAGCAACAAATGTGGTTGATTCATCATGATCGGCAAACTCTTAAAATTAATCTCACAGTAACCTTTTCCAAAAACTTTCTATAAAAACAAATATTAAAAACACAGAACTAGTTCCAGCTTTCAAGACATTTTCAAGCCATTATTTCAAAAATGAACTCTTATTTGGGCCTATTTGAATATCTTCGGATTATCTTGGAATTTAATGAAAAAAGCCTTTTTATACTAGACCAATAAAGGGATGACAATAAGTGATAATTCGCAGACTCTATTATTTCGACTATTATTTCACTTGTAGCTAGGCATTGCCATTGCATGGTAAGAGAACTGGTTCAGTGAGGGGAAGTTTTCAAGAAGTTATCGTTTTTTTTTCTTCAATGTTATCCACCAAACACAGCTGACAGATTTGGAGAGTGTAACAGGATACTGAACAAGAAATACTGTCTAAAATATACATTATCCAATCCCCGGAATTGGATAATATTTTAAAATACGGTATAGTATCTGAATACTGATTTCATTCAGCGAAAATTTCACATTTCTTTATTTCATAGCTGTCAACTTCAAGTAACTAGTGGAATCGGCATCTACAGTGTGACAATACATTGTATCTTTGTAACAATGAAGTTTATTCAGAAAATGTGAATGGACTGAGTAATATATCATATATGTCAATAATTATTATCATCAGAGTTTGAGAGTTTCAGAAGAATATTTCAGACTACTGACAGTGAATCGGGTGAGAAAATTATTGATATGAGCTGTTCAAATTAATAAAAAACCTGGAAACTTGCATAATTGAATTGATTGGAGTCTAAGAGAACTTTACATTTTCACTGTCTTGTAGATCTCCATATTCTACTCATACTATAGCCTTATATCTCTAGTTTGTCATTTCAACAATAATAACAATAAGAATAAATTGAGGATTCGTTTTCAATAATTATGATGTACCTTGTGGTTTTTAAAATAACCGATCAGTGATAGATTTCAAACACAATAGAGATATATTCATATCAAAGGCAAAATAGCTACTTTTTTCATTAAACCCCATTTTAATGATAATAATATTGTAATCTACTTTCAAAATCATAGAGTTCTACTAGTTTTTCTAGGTACTTCCTAATAGATATAACAATTATAAGAGTTTCTGAGTTTGAGTGTGGAGTAATAATCAGCTTCCTCCGATAAATAATTGATAAAATTTGGCACGAATGAGAATAACTCTTCTCGGATTCGCACCTTCTGAAATAGGTCACGTCTGGTGCCAAAAACGGAAGCTATTGAATAGAGGCGCCCTGATATCACTTTATCAACATTCCTTATGCTGTCTTTATCACAGGTCACTTGTAGTATAGCATCCACTTCCTTCCGCACAAGATTGTCTTCAGTAACCAAAATATAACTCCCTCATTAATTACTTGAATTAATTGTGTTGGAGTTAACCTGCATTTCATTGGTGAATTTAAGACTCTTGGAAATTTATTCAATAAGGACACTCTACTTGCTCTCTTAACTCGTCTGAACTGAAAGTTATCTGAATAATAGATCATGGCAAGAAGTAGTCGGAGAGTTTTAAGCTTCTTCAAGAGAAGCTAAGATGGGTAAAGTTTCTAGTACTGAGCTCGATGGACCCAGGCATTGTCGTTGTAGCATACGGAAAAGTTTTAGAAAGAATCCGAGTTAAAGTTGTTTTAGAGGGAAATTGACACACAAGTCAAAATACCAGTTTTTGAGTTTGGTTGTGTTGGGAATGTGGGTCAGTTGAGATCGTTATGAGGGTTTTGGAACAACATAAGGGGTCTAATTGGTAAAAACTATATTTTCCAATTGGAAACTTGTCTAAAAAAATTGAGTTCACAGTTTTAATTTGAATGGATGAATCATTGTACTGGAGCTCAGATAATAGCTGATTAATTCGAAAGCTAATCTAAAATCTTCGATTTTGATTGATCATTGATCTGTTATCAGATTCCCCTTTTTACTCTCATCATCAGTACCCCTTGCAACTCATTTCGTTCCTGTTCGATTTAAAAGCCTTTATCTGTATTAGTACAGTTATAGATTTGTTTTTTGTTTTTTGACAAGGAACCATGGTCCTGTGATTCAAAGCATGACTCAAGACAGTAGAATTCACAATATCAAATGAATATATTTCAGATGACTATTAATACTTTCTAAAATTTAATTGAGATGGATATATTATATTTAGATGAGAAGATAAGCGCGTTGTTAAGTACCTCATTGGAGAGAAACAATTAAAATTTATGGTATGGACACTTCCGCAGAATGAATGAAGGAAGACTTCCTTTGCAAGTATGAAATTGGGTACCAGCGAACAGAAATAGGCGTAGAAGACCGCGAAATAAATGGGTATCCAATGTCCACATTCAAATGGAGAGTAGAGGTCTCTTTGAAGGAGACTGGATAAGGAAAGATGGAGATTGGGGTGCGAGAAGCGACATAACTGAAGTTGCAAAAACTCGCTATATATATATAAGATAAGCGCTTTGATTTATATAAATTGTGAGAATTATTGGTATAACCAGCAACTGTTCTTATACATAATTTATTAGACTACAACTGTTATAATATATGCGACTCAGGCAATATTGTCAGAGTGGATAATACACAAGCAGTATGGATTCCAGGTTCCATAAAGGGTTTTTCGTTTCCAGAAAATTCATATATCCACCTTATTAGCAGAATACATCTATGTTAGTGTACATATCCATATCCAGTGGAATTTTTCATTTCTAACATCAATCAATTACGATTCCAGGTAATCCATGCAATTCCGAGTGGAATTTTCTCTGAAATCTACATTGATTCCAATACATCCCATTTCTAGCAGATTCTGCAATTCTATCTCAAACCTATTTGAGAACAGCAAAACTGTTCCCCTATCCGTTTGTTCTCATAACTTTCTCATTATTACGCGTGTACTGAATATTTATTGTCGTTGACAGGAACTCAAATTTTCTAGTGAAATCTGGAATGTTCTCTGAAACATACATTGATTCCAGTATATTCCATTTTCAGGAAATTATCCAATTCTTTCTGATACCTATTGGAAAACAGCAAAACTGATTCCCTATTTGTTTGTTTTTTATTATTCCGTTATGTATTCTACTGAATATATTTATGTTGTTTACAGTTAGTCGAATTTCTAGTGAAGTCTGTATTATTTTGGAATCTACATTGATTTCAGTATATTTTATCACCTAGGAAACTCTTCAATAAAATCAGATACCTACTGAAAAAGAGCAAAACTGATTTCCCATTTGTTTGTTCTCATTATTCAGCGTGTACTGGATATTATTTATTGTTGTGGACTCTTTGTTAGGCAACTGCATTTCGAATAGAAGATATTTCAATATCGAAATATCAACCGTTTGAATAAGGGCTGTAGACAATAACTTGCCGATATCCAATAGCAGGATTCCAATGGGAAATGACCTGATCCGGAACTGTGGGTGGATTGGTTTAACAATGGCCGAGCCTGTCCGCTATGAAATATTGAAAGCGGCACACGAAAACACGCAAAAAGTGCGGATGTGACCGCAATGAATGTGCCTGTTCGCATGCTGAAACTGATTCCTCCCTGGTTTACATATTGGTTTCTCAGTCACGGGTCCACTATAATATACTTCAAGAGCGGAGAGAATGTTACTTGTCAGGTTTTTGTCGAATAAATTTTGTATTGTACCATGTTTTTTGTATTTTGTATCATCTGATAATATTTTAAATCATAGCGAGGGAAAGATCTATTGTATCATGGTTTTTTTTATTCTGTATCATGTTCATTTTTGTATTTTGTATCATCTGATTATATGTTGTAATTGGAATGAAAATATTGAACTATGATAAAACATGTTTGGTATTGATCTGTGAGTGGTATTGAGATCTGTGAATGATGTAGATGATGATGGGAGATAGAAGTATTTTTATTTAATAAAAAAGTGTTTTTATTCATTCGAACTGTTATGTAAGTATAATCGCTCGTATCATAAACCTGCTGAGCTCTTGTTTCTTGGTTCCCAAGAATCAGTTTACTTGACTGACTCTTGATTTAGAACTTGAGGCCAGCAGTACCAACTAAACATGTACTAATTTATTAACAGTACTGTCAGTTGAGAATTGAGAAATCACTGCCAAGTAACATGGAAGTTGGAACCCGTCGAAAGCTGCAGCTCCATTCATTCCTCTTGTTACCCTCTCACAAGAGTGAATGAATATGTTTTGATGGAAAAACTTTCACAGGAACAATTTGCTCACTTCCAAATTTTTTATTGAGAAATTTGAGTTTCTCAAATCGGACTCAAAGTGATGGAGTATGTTGTATGTTGCAAAGTATAGCTCCTTCCAGTAAATACTTTGATATTCCATTCAACAATATATTTTTATAGTATCATCCAAGACTCAGGTTTTTCGCGTTCTTCTTATCTCCTATTAGAACCATTCTCCGATCTGAATCCCTTCTTCCTCGTTCCTCATATATCTGAATATACATTTGAATAATTCATTTTTGGGAATCATTCGAGACTTTAGACTCTTCCGTACTGCCACTTTCTTATTATATAGAATTCAAATTCAATTATATGCATATGCACTCATAGGCCAATAAAAGAATTAGAAACATCCAAAGAGTCAATAACTTGTTTGACCTATGTGTATGTAGCCGAGAGACATTTCTGTGTCCGGCCTGCAAAAACTGAGCTTCAAATTGAGAATTTAAAATCCACTTATCATAGAATGCACAATGAGGACTTTGAGGTTTGAATACATTCGTAGTCTTGCCTTCGGAGTTTCTTCATGGAAAATTCACTTACATAAAAAAACGTTTTGTTCTTAAACTTTTAGAACCATAGTTGATGGAATTAAATTTGAATTCAATGATACACGTTTATAGGCGTAACTCAACTAAATTATTAATGAACTCCCTCGGTTCGTCGATCGTTGATTTCCAAGAAATGAGTGGAAAATATCAGACTCTCTCTCATCCAATTACGAGTTAGACAATATCCGAAGCTTACTAATTCATGAATTACTTATTCATTTATTATTGTTAAGCACCATTAATCAAGACTGGCATCACTAATTAGTACTTTCAGATTGATGAGTGTTGAATTCAGAGGATCTACTATGGACTCATTTAAGATGAAGTACTCTCTTCTTATATGTGAATCTTGTCAGAGCCTGAATTTCTCATCTTCATTACAACAATGATGTTTTCATCAGAGATGGTTTCATCGCTGCCATGATATCTGATTTCTTCTTTCTCGTTTCATGCTGTTTTCCATTGAATGTGAAGTGCAGGCCTCATGCTTGTGACATCTGACCTTTGGCAATAAATCTTCTGAGAAAGCAAATGAACTTGATATCAAAATGCCACCGCCTCTCAGTATTATTCTCGGCCATTAATCATCTCATTCCCAACTCTTCCAATCTCCGAGAAGAATATGCAGTTCTTTTCTCAATGGGACTGGACAACTCCATCCAACTTCTCTTTGATTTAGTGGAGCTACGAGCAGAATTTTATCGTTTATAATTCTCTCTCTATTCTCTTCACCGCAAAGTTCTTGAAGTAGTTTTTCCTCACATATAAACTCCTGTTATGCTTTAGTGAGTACTGGAAGTACTGTAGAGTAAAGTTTGTATGTTCGGCGTGAGGATGAGAAATTAAAAGTGGACTTAAGTTGTAGGAATCGAACTTGTTTAAGAGATGTCAGGTATTTCACGAGTCATGAATGTCTTAAACTGCGTTTAAGACAAAGTTATTAACAAAATGCTTATTTTTTCGTCATTCTATTAGATTTAACGCAGCTTGACAAACACATATGCACATCATGTGATGAATTATGTTCAATCTATTAGGACGCAAAATAGACATTTTATTGATAACTTTGGTGTAAACGCAGCTTTATGATGACTTGGAAGGAATATGATTGCATGGGAAGAAAAACATATTCGTGAAGTGTTTGAATGAGGCTATAAAACTAATATAACATTGAATGAGGATGTTAAATTTGATGATATTTGATTAGTGAGACTAAAGTGGAAGATGAAGAAGAAAAAGAAGCAGAGTGGACCAACGAGTAGAAACCATTGTGAATTCAAAAGTCAGTCATGCTAAAGAATGCTGATTATTGCCTGATTGGAGTGTTATCCAGTGCACACAAAGAACCGGAGTATAAAAGAAATTAGAGCAGTTGTAGGGTGGAAGTCACCGGGAGGGCAATTCGGAATAATTTTTGAGCCGCGTTGGAGTAATTCCAAGTGAGGTCGACCGGGTTATTTACTGGAGTCTATTCAGGAACTCCAGCAAGTCGCAGCAATTTCGCTTCATTCTCGCTACGACCAGTCAGTCCAGTTTTGCATCTCTTTTGTCTTTTGTACTCCGCTTAATCCCGTAACTTTCCGGTCCTATTCACCGTCTTCTCCGAGTATGAATACCAACTAATGCATAAATTTGAATTTCATGGGCCGCATTGAAATTCAAAACGTCTTGAAATTTCTGCAGCTGCCAATGGATCAAGTGACGACGCTTGTTCCCAGCCAGAGTATCAGATTAGCGTTGTGTTTGAATATCATCTGATGTGAGGTTCACCTCAATTATCTAGTACTTGTGTACTGAGACATTGTTTGTCGACTACTAAATAATGAATTGAGGTACTAGTACTATCATAACCGTGAATAATTTATTATGTTAATGATCAAATATATCAAAGTTGCTGAAGAGTAACTTGGTAATCATTTAGCAGTACTTAAGAATTTGTGCAAGAGTCTATGAGCTCCCATAGGCTACTATGCATATGATATTGAAATTCTATGATATTGAAATTCAAATATTTCACTACCGAGTACGCTCTATTCATCGAAAGAAAAAAATAAGAATAGTTGATAGATAGATAGATGACTATTATTTACACTTTACAATAAAAGTGATGTGGGCGAAATTGAGGCAATAGAAGCCCCCTCTTCCATTTAACCCAAAGTTGTTGTGAGATATTGAAAATAATAGATACAAACTGGTTTTCATCTCATCCAAAAACATCGCCTTTCAAACAATGAACCCAGTTAGACACACATCGATTTTTGGACGTTTAGATAGATTTTTCACCGTGACATCATTATGTTTAATAGAATTTATAAGGAGGGCCAAAAATCAGTGAGTGTGTAACTTGCCAAACTCTGAGAATCATTCATTGTAGAGAATTCTTGCCCACTTCTCAACTAATTCCAGTCTTAAAAATATTAACATCTGTATTATGAAAATAAAATCCAGTCATCAAACTTGTAAAGTTGCGCTTAAACCAAAGTTATTAACTAAATGTTAAAAAATTATTCCCTATAGATTCTATTAGATTGAACGGAACTTGACAAACACATATGTTCATCGGGTGTGATAAGCTATGTTCAATCTAATAGAATCTATGAGGATTAAGTTATTAAGAATCTATAAGGATTAAGTTATTAAGAATCTATGAGGATTAAGTTATTAAGAATCTATGAGGATTAAGTTATTAAGAATCTATGAGGATTAAGTTATTAAGAATCTATGAGGATTATTCACATTCTGTTAAAAACTTTGGTATAAATGCAGCTTAAGTTCCTGACATTTGGTTGATTCAAGAGTTCTATCGAATTGTTCATACTCAGGCTCATAATATACTCGAAGATACTTTTCAAGATATGGAAAATTTTATTTCTATCTTGAATCTATATCCTCCTCTTAAACAGCTTCATAACTATCAAAAGCTGAGGTGAACCAAATTATTCATTGTTTTCCGAAACCAATTTCCTCTAAATCCACGATAACTGACAGATTCTTCTTTTAACAGGAATAACGTCATATATGACATTGTTGTAACTTATACGAAGTTTTCCAATCTTGAAACAATGTATAAAACTGTAACATGTTTTCTGTGATATTGATAATGTTTTAGCTTTTAGAATTGTTTGATCGCTTTTCAAACCTTTGAAACAAGTCAGGTTTATCGTGTAGGTGACATTTAACATGGACACCTCATAGTCGAGAAATGCAGTCGGCTCTTTATTGCGAGTTTTGAAAGTGGAACGCAAAGACTGAATTCAGTGCAGGCTCCACCTTTTCATCGTATCGCCGAGTCACTCTGTCCCATCCCTTTTTCAGCACAAAGAATAATCAACCGCCGTTCCGCTTTGTGTGTCACTACTTCTTCTGTCACTGCTTTCTCTGTCACTACTTTCTCTGTCACTACTACTTCTTTGACAGAATTCACTCGCATCCGCTGCAAAATGAAGAAGTCGCCCGCCCTCGATACTTTGCCGTCGTAGAGTGCGCTTTAGGATTTTGCGTCGTGCTATATAAGTTAGCAGCCTAGTCTCACTTGATCTGTTGTTCTAGAACTACAAGGGCTGTTCACATTTCTCGCTACAAAGACGCGGAAATGAGAAGCAGTATAGTGGGTGGAGAGAGGTGAGTGGGGAGATTGGGAGGGAGTAAGAAAGGATGAGTCAGTTTGATGAGCGAGGTGAAAAGAGAAGAGAAATTATGTTTAAAAAAGAGTGAGGAGAAACAACAGGGATATGGAAGAAAGTGGTTTAACAATACGTAATTATGGAGAATAAATGGGATTGTCATGAGACAAGTATTTAAACATTAGTGCTTCAAATTTTTAAAGAAAAATGTGAGATTTATCTATTAATTCATTAATCACATTGTGTACGAATGCTTGACATGATGGAAGGCACAACAGGCTCATGTCCAAAACAGTCCCATTTCTAATTTATTCTATACTGTCCAAATCTAAATGTAGGCTATTTCACTTCCACTCTTCAAAGAACAGTTCAAAGTCTCCAAAGCTCTCAAAAATTTGGGTGGAAAGTTCTGATGCAGGACTCAAGTTTAGCTACACTCCGCTCATTCCATTTCAGATACCTACAGTACCCTCATATTTTCTGTAAGCAAAATGCCTTTTTGGTTCTCTGGCTATTTAATCACTACCTCCGTAAACAAAGCCATAGTGCATGACAGGTGGTTGATGGTAACGTCAGCTCAGGTAGGGCTCCTACACCAATGAAAACTCTAGCCGAGATATATATTAGCCGGAATCAACAAATTTTTATTGGTGTAGGAGCCCTACCTGTGCTGACGTCACCAGAATGCACTATGGCATTGTTTACGGAGGTAGTGATTCAATAATTCTATTCAGTTTATCAATATCACAACTTCTTGATTCACTGGTTTTAGTGTCAATTCCTTCACAGTTGGTTAATGACATTTTATCAATATCACAACTTCTTGTTTCACTAGTTATAGTGTCGATTCCTTCACAGTTGGCCAATGACCTTGACTGTTCGTATTGAACTGTACAGAATTACAATATTAGTTCTTATGAAATGTATTTATATCATTTATAATTCTCCAGTATGAGGATACTCACTCAAAAATAATAAGGACAAGCAGAATTCAAGGTGCCATGATGAGGAGAGAATCTAGATGTCGGAGACTAGGATAGAAATAATTGATTTAGGTTGAGAATGAAATCAAATCAAATTTATCCACCAATTAATAGTGTTACAAGAAAATAAATAAATATATCTTTCTTAAATGATTGGCATAGCTGGAAAAAAGAAATCTTGTGCTCTATCAATGCTGAATGATCTCTAGAGAAAGACGAGCAAATGAAAAAAGGAGAGAAGAGTGAGCAGAATGAAATGGTCAAGAGAATAGGAATAGGGGTAGGATGGATAGAACATGAGGACTATATAAAGGAAAATGAGTGAAAAGGAGGAAGATGAGTTGAAGAATTGAGAGACAAAGGGGAGGTGGTGTGCGAGTGGAAGAGGAATAGGATGACAAAGAAAGCAGCGAATATCTATTGTGTTCTCTTCTGTTTCAAAGTGTGTTGTTGCCTGCAATCGTTTCCGTGTCTTTTGGTCGGTGGATCACCGCTTCTCCACTCCATCGCTTAATGAAAAAAGAGGAAATAAGAAGCCGAACAGGACAATCTCTTGAAGGCTGCTCATCCAGTGAGGATGATACGGAAGTTGATCTGAGAAACTCATCATAATCATCTTATAGACTTATAGAGAGCATCTACACCGTGCTCCTCACAACATTATTAGCTTCTCTACCATACCATGGTTGCTGCCTCTTTTGTTCATCAATCTTTCTTGTCAAGCTTCAACCATTCTCCTCACAAATCTTATTCAATCCTCTTGTTCTTGCTAGAATCCTTTCAAGCTCGCTCCTTACCTGGAGATTCTTTATTTCCATAGATAGTACTATCATATTTCATCCATGATATCATACTGTATCATAATTCCCGGATTTCACAATGAACTTGATATTATCTTACTCAGTATTCTCGAAAACCTAGATTGAATCCATATAATATAAGAGCTGCAAATGGAAGAAAACTTCCAGCCAATACGTTTTGTTCCCTGGAAAAAGTGAACACATATTCATTTGGGTAGCACAGTGTAGACCACAGGGAAACCACGAAGCCTAGAATATATAATAAGTTGCACTGAGAAGTGTCTTCATCTTGCAATCTCACGGAAAAACTGCCTGTACTGGATTACTGTAATTACATTTTTTTATTTAGTCCTACTTTTAATATAAATAAAAATAAAAATCTGAGTACCCTTTTTAAAATATTTGAAAATAATAATAATTATAAATAATAAATTCAAAAAAGGTACTCAGATCTATATTTTTATTCATACTATTATTATCTATTGGATTTGGTAAATTAGATTGGGAAGCATCCGTTGAATCAGGCGGCAGATTTCAACAAAGCATACAAGCCTGAACTCCAAACCATGTATTAATTATTAACTCAAACCATGCTATTACAAGTTTAAGATTTTCCTTGACGCAAGAAGATTTTTATTGGTACAATAAATTATAATTAGATTCTGAAATTAACAATCGATTTAAACTTCATAACACCTCATATTCTTTACATAATGTGGACCTACATGTATGTTCATTTTCAAAAAAAAAAAACTAAATCCACTACATCAATTACAGAAAATATTAGATTGTTTACAATTACATACAATAGGTTACAATAAGTTACAGTGAAAATGTCTTATAATGTGTCCATTACATGTTTAGTGTTTTCTGTGTAGAAATTGACCTACTCCACTATGGTGTACCATGTTCTAGAGTAGGTTAAATCATTGAACTTACTAGCAAACAGGCTTATTCCCAAATATATTTCTGTATTCCAATCCATGGATTATCCAGGTTATGTATCACATTTTTAAAGATTCACAATCGACAACAGTATTAAAGCACATCAAACTACTCTTAAAATAAAAAAATGGTGCATAATCGCAAATGATCAAGTTCTTCCTAGCTCGATCTCATTTTCAGATGACTTTCACTTACTTGGATTCATCAGCTCCCTACATCGCACTCAAACTAGTTTTCATAGCAGGATTGCAGATATAGCTAGATTTCTGGTTCAGAAGAGAGGCTGAAAATAATATAAAATGATCAAGTCCTTATCTATTCAATCTCATTTATTGATGGGTTTCAGGCCTACTCACTTAGATTCATCACCTCCCTACCTTAGACACTTACTTCACAGCAAAAGTGCAGATACAGGTTGGTATGTTTTTGGATAAAGAGAGAGGAAACTACCACTCCAGCGCTTACCCGTCCTAATCCGAACTAACTTCTGGGATGCTTCATCTGCCGAAAGAAGACAGGACCCTAGGGAGGCCGACTAAAGCTCGCTGAGTCCTTCACGGTGGAGATTTCTGGAGTAGAGGTCCAGAGGTGTGAGGATGACCCAGGGGAGTCGCTTTTCCCGGGCTAATGCAGTCAGTCGACTCACAACGAGATGATCGCATTTCCACGTCGGATTGTCCGTCCGTCTTGCAACTTAGTCTTCTCTCTCGGTCTCTCTCTCTCTCTCTCTCTCTCTCTCGATCTCTTATTTATTTTGAGTTCCTCTCTTTTCATTGAAGATCAAAAGTTCCTTATCCAGACAAGAATATGGTGATTGGTGAACACTCGAATATCCAATATATTACAATATAACAGCAATACTGCAATAATATTTCTAGCTAATATATTTTCTTGGACAGAACTTTGAACATTAAATTTCCTCAAAAAGAACATAACCTATTTTTTCTGACATTTTATTATTTATCAAAATTTGGGAACAGAATAGTTTTGGGCTAAGCCTGTTGTTCTATCCCGATCATATTCATATGATTTGTAATTATATCAACAAAAAATAAATAAACATGTGATACTGGATTTCCAAATCTAATTTACATTGAACTAAAATATCAAATTTTTCATTTCATTTCATTCATTCTTTATTCATCTATACAATAATTACATTATTGAAATTGAAGGGGAAGGAAAAATAAGGTTACCTTGTGCTATTCCTCTCCCAAATTTAGATTCACATAGTCCGAAATAGGTTAAGTCTTGCAGTTCTTCAATTCACAAAATTTTCAGTCCTCAAGTATTTTCACAAAATAGATTTTCAAATTTAGATGCTTCAAAATTATACATGGAGGAAAAATTTCACATTATTATAACTAAAATAGTAAATATTATAGTAAATATTAACTAAAATAGTACATAATAATTAAAAATATAATTTTAAAGAATTACCGTAAAACATTTATTATTATTTCCTAATACTGTAATTCAACTCTCTTGATCTAGATAACATTTTCGGGGACAATGTAGGTTATGGTCGAACAGTACTAAAGATGTGCCAGTCATAAATCCTTGAGAGGGGTCGTTAATTCCCACATCTGTAATGCGTCACTGGTCCAAGCAGGGCTTTGTTGCGCCATGACAAAATAACCAAGCTATAGATTATCTAAAGATAATAGATATTATTTTCATCTTCTATTCTAATAACCAGCTGACCACGAATATTTTTGGTTCGTATGCTCTCATGGAATAGGCCCCAGGTAGTTAAGTTCCTCTATCATGAGCAGGTAGACATCATAGTATTACATCAAATAAAATCAATCAATTTATTTTACATTTCTACAATATATACAGAGCATGAAATTACCATTGTCACTGAAACAATTACCATGTAACTAAAAAATCACTGATACATAAAGATTTGTATTACTTTATAAGCTGTTTAAAATCTGAAACTTTAACTTTTCTGTATCACTTTCATATTACATATTTTTTATTCAAATCACTTCAATTTGCTCGGCTATTTTTCAATAGTCCTAACTCCGCCTAATAAAGAATTTTTTCGTTTCATTTCATTTCAATTTATGTAAGTCCAATTATTCAATTAATGCTACGAAAATCAAGATCAAGCATCATGCAAAAGCTCATCAAATTACATTTTTAGTCAACTTCTCCATTAACCTCTTCTGAATTCATTGATTGTCGTGGGAACTTAAAAAATATTGGAAGAATAAATTCAGTGTTGAAAGTATTATAATGAGTTATAGTTGGTTATATCTTGAATAATATTCTCTATCAATTTTATATGATAGTTATGACCTACTTAACAGCCAACCTACCACCCACCATTCTAGACCGGGTTTTTCAAGACTCGTGCACAAGATATTCCTTTTGATGAATAAAATGGTTTTGGAAATACACTCTACATATCGCGGTTATTCCTGTAGTTACTGTGGAAGGACGCATATCCATGATTATTATCAATTACCGTACATGTCGCCATCAAATAGTGCAAGTACATAATGAGCATGTGTGCTGCAGGTGTAATCAGTTGCACAGCTGACACCTGCTGTGACGTAATCACAATCTGTGCAAATTGTGCAATATCCCAACTATGGCGTCTGTTCGATATTGCCAGACCCTGCCTTTCTACTCATTACATCCAGCCATCGTGGTAAATGAGCTTGTGCAGATTTGTGGCAGGAGATGACTTATCCTCCTGTTCCTCATCTTCCTTCTTCTCGACATTCTCTCTTCCGTACTTTCCACGTATCCTCTCATTTCCTTTCTTCCTCTTCTATTCCTTATTATCTCTTCCACTGTTCAGTTTAAATCATCTTTTATCTCAATAACTACTCTCTACTCTCGACCAATCATCTCTGTCTTTCATTCGTTTGCACTAATATTCCTTCTCTACTTTTCTCTTATTCCTCTTCCTCTTCCTCCAGATCCTCTACTCTCCTCTCATTGATCGAGTTCATAAATGGATTCTAACTAATATGAATCTGATCTAATATGGAAAATTTATATTATTTATATCAGTGATAAGCAGAAGTCCTTAGTTATACTTAAATAGCTCTCATTGGATATTTTGAATAATTATTATACAGTTGTCCAGTCCGATACAATTTGTTTCCCCTATAAATTAGCCTTTTTGCTGCCATCTTCCTATACGTTTTTTGTATATTCTGTAGTAAATCCAGTAGAATGTTCAACCACCAAAACTCCCGACGAATTATTGAATCGAATCAGAGATCCCCTTCAACTTCGATGTTAATTTTATCGTTATGGATTTCGTTAGTTTGAATCTATAGTTTATCGATGAATAGTGAACTCATATAGCCGCTTCACAGTTTCCAGTCATATTATGGTATTTTATGGAGCTGAGCAATAATAATTTTGATTTTTTTTAGTTCCTTGTGTAAGAATTTTCATTAAATTAATAAATTCGATGTCCTCATATTCACCTTCACATTAAACACAAGAGACAATAACTAGCCAGCATTCTCGGAGGAGCTACGTGAAAAACTGTATTATAAATCTTTACATTACTAATATCTATGAATCACGTGTTGTTAAAATGTGACTCCACTAGAGCAACTAACTTTCGTGTTACCAGTTCGGAGGTTTAAAACTGAAGGTGAGACATTTAGGTAGAAACTGGGAACGGGATTTGAGGGGTGGATGTTGTGATAGGGCAGGGGTGCCACGGTATAATTCAACTGCGAAATTGGAGCAGTTGAGTTATATTTAGGGAAGGGTTGGGGACGTGTCAAAACTTAATTAGTAGAGGCGAATATCTTTCGCGCGCCGCGCGGCGTAATTTGAATTTCGTTTTGGTGTGATGTGGAATGGTTGGTTGCAAAACCGTGTTTTGCCTGATGACACACAACGTGGCTGATGAAATCTGACGTCATCCGCATCAGCAATCTGTTCCGATTGTGACTGGCAAAAATCAGATTGCGAGGAATTCCGATGGATAGGTGTGAAGATTGAATCTGATTGAATGCTCTGGTTTGCTTGGATAATTCTGTTGGAGTTCGATATCTCTTTTCCACGATAAAATGAAGTTTCTCCTATTATTTCATTCCTCATAAAATTATCTCAACTACATGTCTGGTTATCAGTTGAATCTCGAGAAGTAAGATATAGGTGTTATCGATATTGTGATACAGAAAAACGAACTTGGGTTTACGTAAACTATGTATTGAGAATTATATTAATCAAGATATGATTCATTCTCCTTTAGTTGGAATAAAATTATAAATTCCTATTTTCTGAAAGTTCTATACATCAATCGAACAGTACAAGAATCTCGAACTCATTCATAATTACCGTTGAATTGATATCAATTCAAAACTTCAATCTGACACCATAAAAAAACTTATCTTGAGTAACGTGAATGTTGATGTTGTAAAATATAGGTAGTATTATATAGCTGATGATGTGTGAGCACACACGAAAGCATGCTTCCGTAGAATATTAATTCTTATTTAATTAAAGTGGATTTTTGACAACATTTTAAGTCTATTCAATTATCTTCCGTAAGTGAACTGATAGTTCAATCAACTATCGGTTCATTGAAAAAAATAGCTCAATCAACTGTTAGAATACTCATTCATTCATATCATAATCAACAAATAATTGTGTGTCAATGAAAAAGTAAGTGACCCTCTCCATTTTTCTATTTTTCAACTCAAAATGAGAGATTTATTTCGAATTACATGAAGAGGAGTCGTAGATTGCTGAGGAGAAGGCTGAAATTGAAGTTTTCATGACACTTTGATATATTTTACTGTTAGCAGTCTTGTTTCAATCTTAGAAGGAATAAAACGAGAATAAGAATTCATAAAACTAGTTTTTCATGAGTAGAAATCGGAGGAGATAATTAAATGATTTTAAATAGTCACTGTGAACTCTCATGAAACATAGATATAGTAGTACAAGTGCTTTGAGTGTCAGTGCTCCCAAATATCACGCATAGCTTCTGAACCAGTGCAAAATGAATAAGCTAAAGCAATAGCATGCCATGGAAACGAAATAAATTCCAGCTCAACTTGAAGTGGAGTCATGAATTCTTTTAATTATGGAAGGCTTCTAGCAAATATTTCTGGCACCAATCCAGCTCCAAATATTAATTTTTATCATCCTTGTACATTCAGATTGGAAATTTCTCAACTGGAAACTCCTTTTTTCCAAATATTATGGAGCTCTTTTTCTCTGTACTATGACTTTATGTTTCTCACAAATCGTATTATTCATTTCCTCCAGATTTTTTATTTTCTCCGTTATAGCTGGAATTTGAAGGGAAATTCACCTCACAAGAAGACTGCTATCATTTATTGCATATTAAAGATTTGAAGCTCCCTGATGGTTTTTCAGTTCTGGTCTCATTAAAACTTATACTCTGTACAAAATAACTTTTGACTTGGGATGGACATGCGCAGCAGAAAAGGCATAGAGCGGTAGGGATACAACGACGGCGATGTTGGCGTCTTGAACCGGCCAGCGTTCTGTAATATTCCTAGTGAGTTCCAAGCGCTCATGTTAAACTTACGAAGTTTCCTCTCTGCAAGCACTGACTCGACTGATTTTAATCGACAAATTGGCAACTGAACTTCAGCCTATGACTATCCGTCACTGTAATTGGCTGATCTCCTTCCATTTCTCTGCGCCGCATATTCCTCAAAGTCAGAAGTAATTTTGTACGCAGTAAAGTGAATTGAGAGCTCTTACTGTCCGATGAGCACAGTACAACTTCTGATGAAGAAGTATAGGAAGAAGTAGATGTAGTGTCGTAGAAAGAACTATTTTTAATGATCTGAGATGATAACTACAAACTAGGGCGACTCATCTTGACAATAATGGAAGTTGAACACAAACAGTTGAACTTTTTTCTACTCAGTTCAGTTCCCTCACTACTTCAATACTATCTGACAAGAAATAAAACTTCAAGTTCAAAACCTATTCAGTAGTAAAACTCATGAAGGAATAAGAGTACTGTAGTATCCTTACCTTCTTTCACACCATCATTGAAACTTTTTCTGAAGTTTAATGACATTATAAAAAAGTAGTTATTTCTATCGCATCATCTCACATTATAGTATCAGCTCGATGATACTATACATGATGTCATGTCTTTCTGAGTTTCCTACATTAATATGAATTTGAAAATAATTTTCTATCTTCCGAGAGGTTGTGAAACAGGTATGGAGAAATCATTCTCACTTCATAGCTTTACGATCTACAAGAGTTTCTATTAAGGAACAGGGTAAATACACTTATTGTCCTTTAGAGTTCATAGAAATTTGTTCGAATAATAATAATAATATCGAGTGACCTGGCTGGCTCAGATCTGGTGTCAGAGATTTCAGGTCGCAACTGATCAATTTCAAGGCCTCTGACATGACCTAACGACTGCTTTTTAGGCAACCGGGACCGACGGCTTAACGTGTCCATCCAAATATATCCAATCAATGAAATCAAGTTGTCTTTTCTCCAGCATGCTTACTGTCCACAATATTGATATAAGCAACTATTTATGGAATTAACCAGTAAGTTTTTTATCATTCAATCTGGGATCTCGTAAATCTGGGAAATCGGGGAATAGAATATATCTATTTAATGAATTCAAGTAATCTTCACGCTCACTCTAGGACGTTTATTATCCAAAATGCTGATATCAGCAGCATTCATTTATTCAATATAATCCGTAAGTTTTCCATCATTTCATCCGAGGAATCTGGATAGAATACTGGTATATCATTTCAATGAATTCTATGAGTATTCAAGCTTACTTTAGCATGCTTACTGTCTGCAATTTTGATATAAGCAATAAATTATTCATGGTACTTATTAGTAAGTTTTCTATTATTTCTTCTGGGAATTTGAACTGGAATTGTAATCTTGATTACTGTTACTGGAAGCAGTTCTATGAAACAAATCAACTTGTTCAACTGAGCTTGAGTCTGTTCCCAAGCAAACAGCATGATGAGCTGTTTTATTATTAAGGAACCAATTCTGTTCAACATGTTTATTCAGAAAAGCCCTACGGTCTTCACAAGTCAAGATTCCTTTATGACTCTCTCTCTCACTCTCTCTCTCTCACTCTATTCCTCCTTCTCTTCCTCTTTCCATTTTTGTTATGTTACATGATGACAAACATATCTGCATGTTTTGCTAGCAGAAAGGTTTATGAGACGGTTGCTTATACTTGTTGAGTGTCTCATGACAAAGTGTTACTGAGGGTGCATAAACTCAGCCGTGGGCCTCATCTACATTTATGTTGTATACTCTCCAACAGCATCTTTGTTCTATCTTCACTATTTCATTCTCATGTTGTCATCTTCCCGTCCACATGACGTAGAATGGGAAAACTGATTTTCCCTAGTAGTACAATGTTACCCTAGTAGTACAATTTTATTGCTATGATCTTAAAGTTCTCATTTTGTGGAGTAGTTGACTTATTACAGAATGTATGGAAAAGAGCTATGAATGTATAAGAGATTTTTCTCGAATTCAATTTGAAATATGAAATTGATATTAATATTATTCGAATATGATTTTAATTGAAATTCAAATGCGATTCTTTATGAATTTATGAAATTACAGAGTCAAAAATGTCATGTCAAAAGGCCATTAAACTCTCAATTTCATTCTGAGACAGAAGTACTTTGTTATTTATTTATTTATAATTTCTACAAAGTAGCACTTTGGGAGAGAAAAACTAAGGATACTCCTTGTACTATTTCTCTCCCAAATTTAGATAACAAGTCCGAAATAGGGTTATGGTTTCACTTTTATAAAATTTAGTCCATTTTCACTAAAAAACAATGAAAACTAAGAATTTAAAATTTTGAGGGTTGAAAACAGAATAAAAAACAAAAATATCACACTCAAATCACCATTAATTGAGAATTACTTTACTTTACTTTCAAATCTACTGCTATTTTTTTCATTTAATAATGTGGATGCTTGACTCTCGATAGGAAATTTATCTCTAGTATGAAAAACGATTTCTCTATGTTGCCATAATTCCTAAGCTCTAGCACTGAGAGATCTGTTGGAAAATCTATCGATAGCTGTAGGGCAGAGCAAGATGAGATCTGAAATTGGTGTTATTATTCATTGGAGTGACTCGTGGGATATTATTCCAATCAGATATATTTCATAGCAGGATGTCCTGTTGGTTTCCATAGTCGGCTATCAGTAAACACATCGTCAATACTTCGGCAATTGACAATGCAAACAGAGTAGACTGTTGGTGACAAAGACGGATCGCCTCTTTGCTGGTCGCTGTTTGTGTTTATTCAGTTGTTGATGTGCTTTATATACTGAGTGAGCTGACCTCTGACTTTGAACGATCAATATTTGTGCAACTGGTACTTTCCTCCAGAGACTCCAACTGAAGTAATTCCAGACAAGTTACCTAGATCAAATGATGACAATCTGGCTTCACTTTGAAAATAAACTAGTAGATTGGCGGTGTAATTTGATGCTACACCATGTTTCAAAATGTAGATTCAACTTAGATACCCCAATTAGGAATTTACATAAGGAGGACTAATATTGTATTGATGAGTAATTCGATATAAGATTTACCAATAACTGAATTTGAAATGAACAAGAGCTAGAAAAACCTGATAGATTATGGTCATCATTGAAAGAAGACATGATGACTGAGATAGAATATGGAACAGGCATTAAAAATAGACGCTAACTACAAGGTATAAGATTTCGACATGGATAGGTTTAGATAATAGGCAAAAGAAATTTTTCAGTAATACGCGTGATATACTAGAGAAATACTTTTCTCTACTGCCCGAAAGGACCACTTAATTTGAAGTGACAAGTTCAAGGTTTGAGCGTGAATCATGTTATATGTTTATTTAAACGTGAACTTCCATCATTATAACTTCAATAAATCAATCACTTCAACAAGTCAAGCTAATTGAACTATTATACGTTTTAACTATATACAATTTCTTATTTTCCATCCTTCACATAGTTTTTTAACAATGCTATTATTCACTTTTATCTGCTTCAACTATTAGTTTACACATTGATACCATCCATTGCAGAGCTCTTTATTGTTCTCGATGGTCGCGTTTCCAATAAACATGATCTCTTATTCGAACTGATTCTTCCAGAATCATAGATTCTCACGATACATTATTCCAGCTAAGGATGCTATCGATTCCAGTTTCCAGCTACTTTGATGTTATGGTTATGAAAAAATGTGAGTTTGAACAGTCTCTCCTCAGAGCTTTTATAGGGCTCTCCACCCACTGTTTCTCTACTACCTCCAAGATGTCCTTTAACCTGTAAGCTTTCATGAAACACTGTTTGTATTAAACGCAACATGCTTCCTTCAGATTACTGTCGGTATATGGAGGATACCCCATGATGAGGTTGTGTGTTATTGAGGCGGGTAAACACACATTGCAGCAGTGTTGAATGGCTCTTGAGTCGTGAGGTCTTTAAAATGTTGTCATGAAGTGTTTGCAATGCTTAAATGGCGCCCGGGGTCTCATCAGTGGCTATAAAAGGTATTGACACTATAAACTGGATGCTAGGCCTTTCTCCACGCGATACAGGCCTTATATATGTACATAAAGGCCGTATTGTGACCCCCTACGGCCACGTTATTGCCTCCTGAATTTCTAATCCCACTTTAGTAGTGGCTGTTCACCTACGAACTCTTTCTTTCTATCGTTGTTCATCTCCTATTCTCCATCCTCCATTATCTATTCTACCTTCTTCAGTAACGCACCGACCCCGATTCTTCAGTCTTTTCCATTGCACTTACACAAGCCTTTCGTCTTGTTGATGTCTTTGATACTTCAACTTGTGGTCATCCTTTTACTTCTGTGTACCCGAAAGGAAGTTATTTACGGTTGTTCCCAGAGAAATTGTCGTGCACATGATTATTTATGAGATTTTAAGTCTGAGCTACTCGTGTTTTATCTCCGTTATTACGTATAGTACAAGAATAACAACGATGGAAGTCTCAAGAATATTTTTTTGTTATCTTGATACAAAGAACAGGATGGCAGCAGATGTTTTCATGATTGTATTTATGAGTTTAAATTCATCTCGAGGTATGCTTTGGATTCTTTGTGGACTTAGGATCTGATTGACTCGCTTGGAATCTGTAGATCTCGATTGAACGAACATAGTCAATACCTATAGGGCATATGGGCATATTTCCCATAGGGCAATCTAATAGTACTGTGGTTTTTCAGTTCGTCAACTATTCAATCCCAGAAATAGCAATTATTGAATAGGAAGTCTGGAAATGCACTTATTTCTATAGCTCTTCCAGGAGGTTTTCTCTGGAACTCAATAATATTCATCAACAGAAATTCTAAATCATCCATGTATTGCTTTGTATAACAGATCAAATATAATCCCCAATGGGACATAATATATAGAAATTCAAAAATTGCAATTGATTGAATTCTAGCTTATATCACTCTTTAAGTTACCTAGTTTATAGATTATATGTTTCAATTACATGATTCGTCATAGAGCTTTAAATCTAACTTTTTGTGTACTTGAGAAGTTGATATTGTTATTCATATAAAATAATAAGACTCAGAAACTGTCAAAAACCAAATATTTTATCAGAGATAAACCTTATCAGAGATTTACTGTGATGTAACAACCGAAACCGGTCTTTCCAACTATCAAAAAAATCTGTGGTTTTTGACAATTTCTCAGTATTCTTATTTTAAATCTGAGTTTTCATTTTGTATATACAATACAATGCAATACTATACAATACGGTAGACAATATGTATACATAAATGATAACACTTAATGCATAGAAGAATATGATCATTTCGAATCTCCAAGTACTAGAATAGTGGAAGCTGGAGATAGTTTATATTATTTGAATTCAAAAAATCACAATTATTAGTCAAAACTCAAGGCCTCCTTGAAGGCTCGTCATAACGTATAACCTAATCAACGCAAATTATTCTAATCACTGTTGATATCCAGTGGAACATCTATTGATCTCGGATCTAGAATTGCAATTAACTAGGAGGTAGGACTATTTGTACGATCACACGTGCCAGATCAGAGAGGGATAGTGAACTAATCCGTCGGCATTAAATGTATTGACGGAGGCTCTAGCAGGGATTTGGTCGGTTTAGTTTGGGCTGGTAATTGGTGGATGCGATTCGACTTTGTCCTCAGTCACAAGTGATTCATTAACGTTAAGTAGTCGACTGGAATCCGGGATGTATATGGCTTGGCACCACCCACCTTGGCACCATCCTTGGGATCCCCACCTTGACGTAGTCTCTCGGAGGCTCTCTCTTGTTCACTGGAATAGGATTTCGGGATTAGTACACTGGCCCACATGAGCAGACCTCTTTACAGCACAACTCCGAAGGCAAGTATCGTTAGGGTACGAACAGAACGGTCAGGTACATGGCCAGTTTAGGTCGATCACAAGCATGACCTTCACGAGAGTTCAACTATAACATCAACCTAACGTTTCCACCCTTAGGCTACTCCTGGTTCTCATTCTATGTGTATTTGGTACCTCATTATATTCATTCTAACATGAAAATTTGTACATCGACTCGTAAATCTTAAGATTGTAGGGTCAGTTCAAACATACTACTGCATGATAGAAAAATTGTAACGTAGTGTATTGTATCGTTTCAACAATTCTATGATGATACAATATTCAAAGTGAAGCTTAGTGCCGGTTTCACAAAAGCCGGTTAAATTCTAATCGTGATTAATTCCAGGAGAGCCAATCAGAGAAGACATCTTATCAAAAAGTCCTTATCTGATTGGTTCTCGTAAAACTAATCACGGTTAAAATTCAACCGGCTTTTGTGCAACCGGGCCTTAGTATTATTTGTCCTACACACACTCGTATGTATAAATCTTCTGACATGAGTTCTAAATGGTTCATATGCAGCTATAGGTTACCATAGTCATTGATAAATTGATTCTTAATTGGAAGTGATGTGAGATTTCTTATTGACCGAGCGAAGTGAGGTCTAAGATTCAAGTCGACGGTTTGGCATTTCTCTTAATGTTTAAATGTTTATAATGTTGCGCATTTACGGCGAAACGCGGTAATAGATTTTCATGAAATTTGACAGGTATGTTCCTTCTTTAATTGCGCGTCGTCGTATATACAAGGTTTTCGGAAATTTTGCATTTCAAGAATAATATAAGAGGAAAAAGGAGCCTCCTTCATACGCCAATATTAGAGTAAAAAGCAGACTATAGAATTATTCATCATAAATCAGCTGACAAGTGATTACACAGATGTGTGGAGAAGCCAGTCTATTGCTGTATTTTCATAAGGTCTATAGTTCCAATCAGGTACTTGTGAAGAGAATACTGCGTGAGGTCTACTGTTCACAGAACTACTAGTTAATCAGTTTCAAAGAGTTAAACAAATTATATCGAGAAATCTATAAAATAGTTGTCACATTCATGGAATTCATGCATTGAAAGAACGTAATGAGAGCTTCTTCACCTTGTACAAAACAAATACCAATAATTACATTCTTTCCCATAAGCGAAGCTTGTTTCTTCTGCTTTGTGAGGATGTGCTTAATCTACTTAAATTAATGAATCACTCGCCTAAACCCTCACATACACACACATCGAATTTTGTTTGTCCGATATTTTGTCGTAATTATGAATTCTATCAGATTAAACGGCACTTATCAAACATCATCTGTTTGAAATCATATGTTTAATATGATAGAACTTATAAGAACGGCAAAATACAGTACGAACTAAAATCTATGTGTGTGTATTGATCAAGATCTACAATATTATTGAAAAATTTGATCGACGACTGGTAATTCAACATCATAATCATCATCATCACCATCATCATTATCATCACCATCATCATTATCATCATCATCATCATCACCATCAACGCCATCTTTATCATCATTGCATCTGTCGTCGTCACCATTACCATCATCTCTGTAGTCACAGTCATCATCATCATTATCGTTATCATGCCATCCATCTACCCATAACAATCACTTGATCAATCCATATCCATTATTGCGTCACGTGGCCTGAAGTTTCAGCCGTGAGCTTTGGCTCAGATACGTGAGGAGAGTACAACGTCACTGCTAATATGCTAATCTAACTTGTGCAACATCCCCGATCTATCAAGTTCTATCACTCAACCATTAGCACCACGGCTTGTAACTACAATGTACTCAATTATCTGCTGATTGAGTTTGAGAGGGCACATGTGCATAGAGAACTTTGTGGAAATAAAACACTTATTAAAAAATAAAGAATAAAGTACCCTTTATTGAAGAATAAAGGGTGTTATAAGATTTATTTTGTTTTATTAATTTTTAGAACTTTGTGGTCTTACAGAACATATATGACATTGTGACATACAGATAACTTTACGAAAAATGAAACATCACAGTTACAATTCATAAGTGAATAGAATGAATAAATAAATAACATTCAATTGCCATGGACCAATCAAGTTATAAGAAACGTTAATAGTCAATATATTAGAGTAGTCATAAAAGATACAGTAAACAAAAAACATGCAAAAAAATTAATACATGGATAGAATCCATATGTTTTGGAGTTCAATTGTTGGTAAATTCGCTTAAGCAATAATATGGCAATAGAACTAGCCAGTTTAGAAGTTTATAGCCAGAATTCAAGCTCATTTCATAAATTCACAAGTTTATTAATACACTATCTTATTAGCTTTCCACAACCTTGACTGGGAAAAGTTGAACGTGAATCATTGTCAATGTGACTCACGATAGACCAACACAGAATATGAACCTTGAGTTTGTAATCTTTAGCCATATCTTGAATTGGATATATCTTTATCCATTGACAGAATATGGTTCCTACAGAGAAATTTCTCAAAATAATACATGAAGACAATATTCTAACAGTTATCATCGAGATACAAAACAACATTGCAGAAATTTTGAGGTAAACTGACTCAAAATTATGAAGAACGTTGAATCATTTGATTGAGGATGAATTCATTTGAGATATGAGTGTGAACCAAACGTTATAACAGTTATCAGGAACCAGTTTTTTATGATATTCATTTGGACTTCGAGATCATAGCTGTTCTAATAAATGAATTTTATAGAGTAACATTGAGTACCACTATTTCACAAATGGAATCTGAATAGTATACTTTGTGGTTTTTCAGTATTGAACTTATAAATTGATTAACTACCTTAAGCTCCATTTTTCAGTTGTAACAATCGAATACAGTTATAAGATCATTCCAGCTAATTTTTGGTTCCATCAAATACCTCATCCACGCCTGGATTCTAAAACAAGCTTTCAATCTAATTGACCATTGAATCCAATAAATTCATTCAATAGATCCATCAAATCCAACCATAGGTTGAATGGCACTTAGCTTCAATGAATGTTCTAGAAACCAGGCCTCAATAATATATTGATGGAGTTCCACTTCCCCAATCGTTCAAACCTACAATTGTTATGAAATTATAGTAATTTCACTATGTTTAGTTAACTGAGTCAAGATGAAAATTGAGTTGGAAATCTAGATTTCCATTGAGTCAAAATATTAAATATTTCATTAATTATATTATCTTTCGATTATTGAGTCACGATGGAAATTGAGTTTAAAATCAAAATGTTGATCGAGTGAAGATGTTTAATATTTTATTAATTATTGTCTTCCATTCGAAACATTCAATATTAGCTGCACTGGGGTATATGGCATGCATTATTGAGTTGTATTCGTATTGGCTTTTGTCCAACAGTACTACCGCCTTGAGCCACGTAAACAACGTAGTTCATTATTCTAAATGATGGAGCAACAATGCACAGCACGAAAATAAGTTATTTACTCGCAGTGCCATGGCACAACTATAGTTGACAGGTTGGCATGCAGAACCCAGCTCATTTAATTGTGTGCGCTCAGCTAACGATATCAATACTCCACTCCAGTAAATAATCCTCTAATTAACTCCAACAGCTATGTGTCTAGTACTAGCAACAATTTGCTGGTAAACTATTGCACCGAATTTGCTAGTTGTAATTGGAGTGAACACCGTTTACATGGCAACCAAATTACTGTCTGTTTTCGCCACGAGGCTGGATTTAATTGATGTTATCTCGATTCATCAGGCATTCATATTACAAACCGTGTTTTCTGACCTTGTTAAATCGGAATTTCTATGTTGTACATCAGTTTATTGTATTCCTGGGCAAATACATTTTTCCCGGCGGTGTAGGAAGCACCAGAAAATGTTGAGAATTTCCTGAAAATGTCCTAACTCCGCCTAATAGAGAATTTTCTTTTTCATTTCAAAATGAAGGTTCATTCTTCACCAACCATGGACAAGCCTAGAGCCTTTATCCTTAGAAAAAAGATCTCAAGACAATGCGATGCTAGATGTTGATGAATCATATTTATGCTAGAGTCATATAAATGTGCCCAGAGTACTCAAAAACATAATTTTTTGCTTGATATACCACATAATCTTCTACCCAGGTAGTGCGATGACAATAAATTATAGACCAAATATCTTTCTGATGTCCACACCCTTTCTGAATAGTTTACCCTCTACATGTCTAATACAAAGGGAAACAAGGGCGAAGTTCCCCCCCCCCTCCACACCTTTCTTGCACACCATACCATTGAGCAAGTTTTTACTCTACTGTGTTGTATATTGTTTAATTGTGATGTAATTTAGGTGTTGATAAATTGGTTGATATAGGCCTAAAAACACATTTTTGTTCCTCATAGCTATTCAGTTCCGTATTTTATCAGTACCGGAAACCCAAATTTTATCGAATGAAACATATACTATTCAGATCTAAACCTAAACATACCTATCTCTCATTGATACCTTTGAATTAAGTTCGCAGAGATCAGTCAAGACCATCTTTTTGTCGGTTACATCGCATCTAAATCGGTCAAATGAAATTCCAAACGTGAATCATTGCCATTCCCTCATTATTCCTCTTCGAAGAGCTTACTGAACGATCCCTTGAGTTTTGATGAATGATGAATTAACAGCGTCTTATTCAAAATGGTTTCACCGTATAAACTCAGCTATCCACAGCAGTGGTCTTGAATTTTGACGAGCTCAAATTTTCTCATTCACTTTAACAGGTCTTTAATACTCATAATATTATCTCTTCACTATTCCTTCTTCTACATCTTCTGTGTTTCATTTTGTTCTCCTCGTTTCATCACAGTATTGATTCTCTGAATACTCATAGGCAGTTGCAAATTAGAAATCCCCGTTTGAAGGACTTGAAGCTTGAGTTGAAGCAGTGTTGGAAAAGCGGGGGCTTAAGAGCAATTCTGAAACTTGTAATTCGATGAGGATTGTTGTCTTGTGAGAGGTTCATAATGGACAGACAAGTATCCCGGATTGAATCAGGTTATCGGCCGTCCAATAACATTCAATTTGGTGGAAATGCTGTAATTAGATACGGTTGAAAGCACCGAGAAGGAGTCTGCTAATCTTCCCCAAGATTATCGGTATAAACAATCGACCTTGGAGGATTTCCGTCTTCATAAACACACTTTCCCAGATCCTTCTCGAAAATTCTGCTCCTGATTTTCCAGTAGATTTATCGCGTTCAAGGAATTTCATTAGATTACATAAACTACTGCATCCGTTCTTTCATATTTTCCATTTTTCCTTTCCCGCGCTCTCAGTAAATTAATTTCAACAGCGCGTACCGGCCATTCAGTGAGCAATTTCTCATCTGTTCATGATAACCTTTCAACTCTGCCTTTGATGATTTACGGCTAGCTCATCCGTGAAACTGAACTGTTGGTCTACGACGGATCTGAATAAGTTGCACCTTCAAAATGTAAACCACGAGTGTGTCGACAGCATTTTCGAATTCTTTGTACTACATTTTCAACAACAAAAACTCAATTCAACCAAAACATCACCAAATATTGAAGCTTTGTTCTATCTTACAAAAACTCCAGCCTTTTTCCAATAGAATAACTGCAAATATAGGAGTTTGAGTCTGATAATATTAAATTAGAACCAACAGACTTGAATTTATTAGACATTTAATTTTTTGTATTGTAATTTTGTCAATGAGCTTCCCTCAAATTAGAACCAACATACTTCAATTTATTAGACATTTAATTTTTTGTATTGTAATTTTGTCAATGAGCTTCCATTCTCTTGTAGAAGAAACAGTAAGTCCCAGTCTATCATGCTATTTACGATTATGTAGAGTGGATGAATTCATTCAGTACATTGATCTGAGCCATCTATTGAATTTATGTCATCAATAGCATATATCCAGTCAACCTATCAATATATTCAGTATATGAAAAATAATCGTTAACGAATATCCTTACATTCGATCGTTATATTATTTATTATTTTGAATACAACGGAATATCATTCCGGAAGAAAATAAACACAGAATACCTGATAAGCTTTGAATTATAGCATCTACAGAATTTTTTCAAAATCTCAAGTGAATTATTAACAATAAAAATTGTAGTTCGTGGTTGATTTCCAACAAAATTGATGAACTCAATAAATATCACGATATTGTTATATTTTTAAACGCTAGGCGTCTATCTTGTGTGTAGCACTATATACAGTATATTATGCTATCTGATATTGTAGTCCACTAAAGTAATATCAAATGTCAAATTATATTGTGATTCCATCATTCATCCACATCATCTCATATGAACGATGCACCGTTTCAATCCATGAAAACTGAATCATCATAACGTTTCGAGCATATTTCTTGTTTTTATTGGGTATAGACTTGGATTTTATTCTTCCCTGCCTCATTCATCTATAGACACACATTTGATTATTTGACAACGAATAAACAAGCTTCACAACTGAACCTTTGAATTGACAAGAATAGCTGCATCTCTCCAAGTTCTACTCACGGCTTTTTTCAAAACATTTTTTTGAGCGAACTCGTTTTTGAACGTACTCCCATTCTGCGGTACAATCGAACAAGTGCTCGAACTTGAGTTGATCGAATAGAATAGAGTCGATTAGCGGCGGTGAATGCGAATGCAATCGCAAAGGTGAATATGATGATGGAGTGAAGAGGAGGAAATTGTAGAAGCCACAACGAGACAGGCATAGACGTGGAATGGGAAAAGATGAAAATAGGCTGGAAGGAATGGGGAATAAAAAATGGTTGAGAACTCAGCGTTATTCGCTCCATTGAATTTCCGGCGTGCTTCTGTAAATTGCTTTGAGCCCAATTTCTTGTGCGCACATCACATGTATGCATCACACATATTTTTCAGCCTTGCTCGTGAATTGGTTGACATTCAGGTTTTTTTTCAAATGTCACAGGAAAGTTTTCCTCATAGCTGCTAAGTGATCGTAATAATCATAATATGGGGGATGTTTTCTTGTAGAATGCATGAATGATTTCATTGTTGAATTGTGCTGAACTTTATTTGAATGTGTTTGATAACGCTTTTTATAGAACCAGAAGTGACTTTCTAATAGCCTACACGTTGTTGTGAATGGAGAAGATGATAAATGTTAGTCTTGTTGTTCAAAACTATTCATCGTTCAGATTCAGATAATCTAGATTGACTTCCATTATTGATAACTTGAATGAACTTGATGAGAAAATTTCTCCCTACTGTATTTCTCATGGAATAGGTTGCAGAGCTCACAAGCTCTAAGAGTTCTTGATGAATTGGAAGAAGAGGATGAAAGAGAGTATCATTCGCTACAGAGTGGAAGCCTTTGATAGACACTTATAGACACATCAATACAAGATATACAAGACACCTATGTTGAACGTAGCATGGAGAATAATACGTTATATATGTATGTAATATATTGAAAAATGAACATCCTATATTGGTCCATTCAACGAATTTTATGTTTTTCTATTCTTATGTATGATTATATTTATGAATGATTGTGTATTAATAGTTTCTCATCTCAGTTTCCTACTCATTCACATATTTACTCTCTGCTCTGGATATATTAATTATTGTTCATTTGTTCCAATTATAATGTTATGTTAGTATGCAATGAGTCTTGCAATACATTGTCATCATTTTGTGATAAAGAATCGATCAATCCTATAATAATTTACATTTTCTCTGTTACAGGTGAGTGGTGTTATAAACATTATTTTCTTCCTATTCGCTACTACGTCATTGTGGTAAGTCGCAATCCTCTATCTTAGAATATCATGAAAAACTCTCTATAAAATTAGCAATCTTAAGTTCATCCCCTCTCAATGACTATTAATCAGAGAATTAGAAGCTGAAACTTTCTCGGCAGTTTCCTTGATCATATTTCTACATTATTGTTTGCAGATTCATATTTCGATTTCGCTAACAAGTTATGATGTGATTGTATTAGATATTTATACAACGACAAATTTAAAAATACTGTATTGTCTAACATAGTGAAACATTACAGGAAACAAATTTATAGAGTCTATTTTTGAATACTTGATAATATCTTGTTTAGTGTATTCTCCTTTTTTATTCAAATACGAAATATTGTTAATACCTTCGGGGAATTCAATGTTTTTGATGAATTGTAAAAAGTGTATTCGATGTGGAATATAGACTTATTGACTTTGGAATTGTATCTTCAAATCCTTCAGCACTCCTGTAAATCTGTAATAGTTCTACTGGAATTTCTATTCTAGTTACTATACGGATATATAGATCACACATTCTATTCAGCACCACCATGACATCAATATAACTGATTAAACGCTGACGGATGATATCCATCTAATTGATAAAATTAACATCGAGATGCTTCTAGTATCCATATTATATTAAGAATTCCAAAGTACACTATTTAAGTAAGAATATAAAGTGCACTATTTCTATAAACAGTATCTTTCAGGTTTCAAGTAGCCCACTGTTCAGTGCAATCTTCAATAAACTTTGATTCAAGCGTAAACACAAGGATGATGGTAGGATATTTTCTCTCTTCATTCTTCTCCATTGAAACCTTATAAAATGAAATGTGAATACTCTCATGCATGTTTTGATGATGAATTTGGAATAATCGATACTCGCCTTGAGCAATAGCTGCTGCATTTTTCATCAAAGCAAATTGTGGGTTTGTAACAGTATGCATGCAGGTGACATTGGAGTGCAGCTGCGTTGACATGTAAAGAGAGTGTGACACGAAAAATGTGAGAAAATTGCAACCGGCTGTGCAGGAATGATTCAGTCTGGCATTTTCCATTCTGGAAATTACAGCACCACCCGGAGAAAATTGAAATGCTGGAAAAAGGTGGACGGAAAAACGTGGAAATGGCGCGCGCGTCGGTGAAGTAATCACGTGAAAAACGCTTAACGTGAGGTTTTCCAATTGACAGCCGACTAGTGGGCTGAATCTGTAAACGTTATTTGAAAGCGACAAGTCTGCAATATTCATGTGTGTGAAAGAAGGAGAGATGTACTGAGAAAGTGATAAAGAGTGAAAGAGAAAGAGAGAGAGAGCCTGTAAGCAAGTGAGTAAGAGCACAGAATAAGAAAAAACATTAGTTTAGCTTCTGATTAGTTACTGCATAAGTTCAACTGGCACTACAGTTTTTAACTCTGGGGTGTGAGTGGGTAAGAGAATGAGAAGGGTGTATGACGAAACAGCTTACTGTGGAAGTGAAAAGATATCATTTTGAAAGAAGATTGCAGAAAGCGAAGGAATACAAGCAGAAGATCAGAAAAGAGGAAGAATTATATGAAGGAGCCTCATCAGTCTCGATTTGAGCCAGTTACACAAATATAGATTTTTGTTCGTACGATATTTTGCCGTCCTTATGAATTCTATCAGATTAAACGGAACTTGACAAACATCATCTGTTTGAAATCATCTGTTCAATCTCATAGAATTTATAAGGACAGTAGAAAATGGTACGAACAAAAATCGATTTGTGTGCGAAGCTGGCCTTAGAGATGGGAGAGGAATCCAAGGAAAGATACACAGGACAGTATAGAGAGTTGAGAGAACAAAGATAATCATGTGCATAATTAAGTGGAAAATACATAAATATTATTTTTAATACAATTTTATGAATTAAATCACTATAATTCTCATGAACTGCAGGATTGGATATACAATATTAACTTATGAGCTGGACAAAAATTGGAGTAGAAGTAGCCGTATTAACTGAGAAAATCGAATTCCATTTTGTTAATATTAAGGAATATTCGAATGGAAATATTTCAGTACAATCTGTGACGGTGAGTTTACAAATCGACGATTTGTTCTGTAAAGATAGGAACCAGATGACGATCATTCATTAATGATGATTGAGAAGCAAATGAAAACTATACGTTGAAATTGATTTATTCATAGTTAAATTCATTTGTGTTGATCCAAGGAGTAGATTCATTAGAGTTGATCATATTTGATTCATTTAAAGTTGAATCCTTAATTGAAAAAGCTGCATAGTTGTTGGAGATAATATTACATGAGTAAACTCATTTACATTTATAATTGCTGTCGTTCCACACAAGACCTTGATTACATGTTGTACTAAAATCAATTAATATCGTCAATTCGTTGAACTCAATTTGATACTGTTATTGATGAAGAAGAATCGGAATGTTCTGAATAATCGATTCCAATTGAATATTATGAGCATTATCAATAGTGTATAGTCCTATATCGAGCCAAATGTCAAATTCAATTATTGTTCATTTCTTCAACAATATATGCTTTCCAATATGAAAGTTTTATCTCGAAGACAAGAATTTGATCGTCTATGATATCAGCATCCAGAATTTCAAAAATTAGTTTTCTATGAAAGTTTAATTCATGAATTGAATTGAATTGAATGAAAGTTTAATCAGCCTTCATTTATAAAGCAATAAACCATCACCCTCCTGTGAATGTAGGGGAAGGCAAACGATTCACCACATAGTGAAAGAGTGCTCAATCACGACCTTTAGAGGAGGAACAGACAAAGATTTCTTGATGGCAACTCCATATTTAATAGCTTGTCTGAATGGACTTTATATGATATATATTTGAATAAATTGTTTCAAGTCACAATTTATGTTTGTAATAAATATTCATTTTTCTACCTTGAGTCAATGATCCTCTTAAGGGATTCATTCCCATATTATGATCCTGAAGTCGTGAAGATGGAAATGAATACTGATTGATGTCTTAGTAGCCGAATAAATTAAATTTGTAGAGTTCAAGACATGGATAATTAGAGTTCAATAAGCCTAAATTGGCATTCCCGATAGTTCAACCTATACTACTATTATGAGCACCCATTCTGATATAGTACAGATTTTCGTCAATTATTCAAGTAGTAGACTACAAATAATTACTAGTGCTACTGTATTAGATTGATTATCAAGAGTGATACTGCATTTTGAAGTGATAGTACAGGATCCATTATCATGACTGAGAACTTCATATTTCTACAAGGAAGTGAAACATGGAAATTGAATCACGAACTCAAAATTCCCCAAAAATCAAATCTCAAACCAGCGAGGTCAAATGATGCGGCGAATACGGAATGTATTGTTTGCTCTGGCCCGCTCCAAATGTCAAACGTCAAACCCTCGATCAAATCAATCGTTTGTTCATCAAATGTTGAACGGGACAAATTGGAATATTATTAATTATTGTGGGTCGACGCTTTCCAGTCCATTAGCTCTCATTGGTGACGGTTTGGTTTCATTTGGCTGATGAGTGTTACGGGGTCGGACGCCATGCAATACTATTTAATATCAACAGCCACCGTTTTGTGGACACGATATGAACGACCAGTGTTATCAGCGTTCATATGACAGTTGGCTTTATTCGTATGTAACATACAAAACCAGCCTGACCAGCCTGACGCTTATGGTAATTACAAACAGGTCTACAACGCTCTAGGAGTTATCAATGATAATACATCGAGGACAAGGGCTGCTTGCTCTGCTAATTGACTTTTTGCTTATCTCTTTAATTACTCGCTACATGAACCTTGCTCGTTGTGTGACATGATACGGTGACATTCGCTGTAATACCAACAATGCATTTCAAGTTGTTATAGAAGAATTCAATGGGGATGTGTTGCTTCAAACAGCATTACATAGCTAGTAGGAAAATATGGAAGGATACATTATGTTAGAGAGTATAGCAATGGAATTGTTTTTGTTGGTTGTTATTGTAAAAGTGGAGTGAAGCTTGAAGTGAAATAGCATACGTTTGCGAATTCGTTCTTGATTAAGAATTTTTTGTATTTTAATACTTTTTCGCCACACTGCACAGAAAGCAGCTGTTTTCCAGTCCCTACGTAGATATGAAAGACATTGTTTGCAGACGACTCTCGTCTGAAGTCAGAACAGGTTTCTTTCCGGCCTAGGCCGGAAAGAGTACCCTTTCCAGCCGCTAACATGGAACTAAGAAAGGTGATCAAAAAACAGCTGATCAAAAAACTTTTCATTATTCGTGTTCATTATCCAATAATTAAAACATTTATAATAATATCATCTTATTGTCATTTGAAAGAATAGAAAAGTATAAACTCAACCTCCCACATAATTGAACATCATCTTTTAGGTTATTTAGACAAATCAGAATAAAAAATAAAAATACTTGGACAATTTCCTGATATTCAGATTACCTCAGATTTGCTAGAGCTATCACCTTCCACTTCTGCTTTCGGAAGTTCTTAGTAAACAACTATTCTCATATACATTATATTGTTTATTTTTGTGTGTGGCGAAAAATAGCGTTCGCACCACGGGCAAAAATGTTTTTCCGGCTCTCAATCTTTTCTAGTCCGAGGCCTCGGACTTGAAAACCGATTTCGAGCCGGAAAAATCTCATTTTCTGCTCTAGGTGCGAAATATACTATTGCGGAAATCTACTGATCCCTATTATCTTTTTCTGGAGAACTACACAATGCAAAGTTAATGAAGTGTATTGAACACTTTAGTGGTGGTTAGTATGTTTCTTCTATTAAATGGAGAATTTTATTGCTAGGAAATTTCTTATTATGAAACAAATATAATTAAGTGATGTATTATACTATTGCGGAAAACTACTAATCCTTATTATACTTTTCTGTAAAACAAAAAGATACAGCAGTTTATGAAATGCATTGAACATTTTTGCGATGTTTAACTCGTTCATTCTATCAAATTAAGGATTCATTGCTGGAACATTTTTCAATATAAATCAAATATAATTATTCAATGTATTTTTGGAAAATCAGTTTCAGTTAGTATAGGCTAGTGATTTCCTCAGCACTTATAAAGTATTCTCAAAATAAAGCGTTCATTTTCAGGTGAACGAGCCTGAAATGGAGTGTAAAAGCAACGATTTCGATAAATGATTAAAAATATTCACAAATATAAAAACCCCGTATTTTTTTAAATTTTTCAATATATTGTACATTCATCTTGATGTTCGATTACTTCGATTTGGATTTTTGGTGAGTTAATTACTTGATAAAATCACTTGAATTATTCAGATGAAATCTATCATTTGATTGTTAAAACCTTATTTTGCATCCAAATTTAATTCTTCATAGATTTTGCAGATATGAATCATTACTGCATACTGATATAATCTCAATCAATCATAAATTAAAAGAATTGATTCATCATTTTACAAGTAAATTGATTTCTCAAGAATTAATCACAATGAGACTGGGATGCTTAATTTATTCCAAACTGCTCAAATCATTGAAGGACTCCATGATTGGTCATTTTGAGGGGCAGTCGTATATTGACCGAAAATAGACCAGTATCCACGCTGTACATCTGACAAGGTCTAGGCTTATCAGAATGCTAATTCGCAGAGCTCAATCGCAGATGCTCGATCTCACCTGACTGCTCCTCATAGGCCAACTGGCAATCGCCAATTCAACCGTCCAATGACAATTCAGCCTACAATTTCAGCCAATCACCGGAGGCGATTTGATCCCAACAACAATGGCGACTGTGCCATGATTTGCTTCCAATCGGTGAATTTGAATAATTCTGCCTCGTTGCAGTGAGAGCAATACTAGTCCAGAATTGTTGAATTGCGGATTACTAGAACGTATTTGGAACGAAATTGGACTAAATCAAAAAATGTTTTTCACCACCTGAAAAAGTTATTCCGGTGTGGACTACAGTATGAGCAGAGGTGGTTAGAATGCATGTATGAGCTATACTGGTATTTTTTTAGTCATTGGCTTCTATTCAACTGGATTTCACAGCTTGCAGGAGAACTGATTATAATTTTATTACAATTTGTTGAATGTTGATGGGCAACATTGTATTGATACGAATAGATTCGCCCGCTGATTCAATATTGGATCAGATTCAATCGATGATTATTGTCGTGCAGCTGGTAATAAACATGAATAAATTCTATGATTGAATATTATTGGTTGGTTGGTGAGGATTCAGTGTTGAACTATAAGATGAATGAGAATCCACAAAAACTACTATCCACATTCCTTATCTAGTTTTCTGTTGATGTTTCTTTCTCCTTCTAGATGATACCAACATATCCTTCTTCTCTTTATTGATTTCAGGATATTTTTCTGTTGAATTTTGAACTCCTTCCTCTTACAATAGAACATGTGATTACAATGTGAACTTATGAAAACATGTGAACAAGTTTACTTGAGGATAAAATTTGAACACAATGTTTTTGATTAGCCAACACCAAACTTGTGACTCGTGATAAAGATTCCACTATCGCCTGAATCTTCTATCAATATGAATTAAAATGCTAATGATATCAGTTATTGATTAGTATAATTGCACAGTCCATTTTTCCCTTATTGAAGATGACAGTGTAACTACATATACGTAATCCAATAACAACCAAAAACGATATAATATGAATTCGTGTTTCCATCAGCGACTATCGATCGACTGATTCTTCTCATTTTGAATTAATATCACCCTAGTGTTATAATTTTTCAGTAGACGTAGAGCGATATTGGAAAATAGCAGTAACTAATGTGACCTTCTGGTCAACAATGTAGTCATACTAAACCGGGATTGAACTTCTGCATGTTTAACAGTGTTGTCGCAGTAGCGAGTGTATATGCGTATGTGAGTCTGTGGAAACCAAATCTCATTCTATCAAGCTCCTTGTGTCGTCCGTTGCTGTTTGGGACATCATGGATGACGAAGGGTTGGAAGAGTGAGTGAGGGTGAATTGGTAGAGTAGGGGTTGGTTTACCCTCGTCAGGACCAAGGAAACAGATTGCCCGACTGCCTCGGCAAGAATATATTGCTCTAAAAGACGAATTGCCATCCTAGATTCGCCATTGCTTCCCTTCCAAGGACACAAACTTGTAGCAGATTAGCTGCGAATGCTGCCATCTTGTATATTCGAAACTGCTAAGCAGAAGCTGACTAGTTGACAACAACGAATGTATTCCTCGATACATTTCCTGGTTGGGGATACAGTTGTGACACGTTACTATTTGTTATCATTGCACAGCAGCTAGCAACCTGCAGCTATAGTGAGAACCACGTTATAATGACAGTATTTTATTGACATTGGTGTCGCTATCCTTGTTTATCATTCGACAAAGCAGATAGCGTTATCCTCTTCTAGATCCGCAACGTTTCGAAATCATTTTTAACAATGTTTAAATTGTTTACAATGCTTTTCTAACAATATAATTATTGAATTAACAAAATATTTCATTTCACTTATTTGAATTTAATATTGAATCATTGAAAAATATATTCCCCTGACGGATGAAATTTAATTGATTATTTTTGACAAGAATAAGCAGAAATCAATAGTACTTAACAGTAGGTAATATCACATCCTCTATGAGACGCTATCCTCTATGAGACGCGGTGGTCAGGCGGAAAATCGGCAGCGCTGTTCAACTATCTTTCTCTACTGTCATTATAACATGGACCTCACTATATCAGCTATCATGTTACTACTCTCAGTGAAAGTAGCTATATCATGTCCCTTCTCATCTATCAACCGCGATCTCTCAATTTACGTTCATATTCAATGATTATTATTATTCAATGTCATCATCATCAATAGAGACCACGGTCCTCTATTAACCTTACAAAACTTGGTCAATCACGACCATCTTCCCGACTATGGAGAGCTATTTTCCAAAAATAAAAAAAAAACGAAGGATATACAATAAATATAGAGAGTTCATCTACAACAGTATCTCAGTCATGGAGTGAAAGTATTTATCCCTTAGTCAATATGAAAATAATGTACAGTATTAAATTATTATCTTGGTCTCTATTAATATCATTCATCAAAAACGATTTGAGCTAAAGACAACACGAATCAACGTTTACTGCTGAGAAGATTGATATATAATTATCATCTGCCGAATAGAAATACAGTTTCTCTTATTTATAGTTGTGATCACACTACTAGCGATTCACCCGAGTGTAAATGGTATTTTTATTTTGTATTCTTCAATCATAGAGTGAAAAACCTTGATCATGGTATCATAATCAATGATCATGGCTCTGGCTTCACCTGCTTCTGTCCTTTCTATGAATTATACTGTCGTTTCTATAACTTGGAACATGTAGAACAAATTCGTATCACGAAACTTGCATTATTCGCAATCGATGGTTATTTTCCTTAGGCTTATAATTCCTTAGGCTCTATTGCATTCAGAAATTATTGGAGTTGTTTTCAACAGTGTCTGGTGTTTATTTGGAGTGGTAAGGTAGACCAAATATTAGATAGACCAAATATATAAGGTAGATCAAAGGAAATATTAGGTAAACCTAATCTATTTTAGGGTGAACCAAAGTGGTCTACCTTATTTTTTTACAGAACTGAGTTAGACCACTTTGATGCTCGCCCCTTCTTCATCCATATATGTCTGCAAAGATATCTGGTTGGAGATAAAAATATATCCATCTGTCGACAAGTAGTGTCTCTCACACCACATCCACCCAGCAAGACATGTGGGATGCCTTTTTGTCGGTTAAACTTGCGCTATAACTTTGAGCCAGTTTAGCAGTTTTGATCCATGTAAGGAGCAGAAGAAGTTGGCCAAGTTGTAATTTCGCAGTGAGCATTGTTCGGCATGGCTGCTCTGATCTAAACATTATCGACCACTCCTTGTTTGTTATTGTGCAAACGTTGGTTTTGCAGCAGAACAATAGAACTTGAACTGCTGCCAACTTAAAAAAGTAAATCTATCCCCACGGCGAAACCGGAGCAGATGTTATGACGAAACCCGAGCAGATGTTTATTGGCCTGGATACTCTGTTCAGGAAGTGAGGCGTTTAGTAGACAACCCGCTTTACTCTATGACAATAGTGGTATTTCATGTTAGGAAATACTGATGCTATTTATTGTTATTATTTATATCAATATAGGCCTACAATCAATAGTATTAGTATTAGTATTACAATGTATTATCATATTATGATTATTATCGCATTGATATTATATTATTTTGTAATAATCCATTACCTACATTACATTATATCGATATTATTGGAAACTTCTGTTTGTGGATTGAAATTCCGCACAAAGCAATGAGGACCAATATCAAAATATTCTTTGGATAGTTCCCACCAAGCCTGATTCAGTAACCTAGAGTACAAAAACATGAACCATTATTATAGATCTTATTAACTCATTGGTAGGTCACCAAACGTTACTTGGAAAAGAACCGTATTGTACTAGAGATTGCTCGTTCGGATAGAGTTTACCAGATATTGACAGTGGAATAGCAACTACACCTGATATCTCGATATTTTCATGAATTAGTGACTAGAAGATTAGATTACTATACTATTAGTACTATAAGATTAGAAGGAAAACTTCGAATCTTCCCGTTCAATATAAAATATCATTTCGAAAAGAACCGTCTTGACAATCTTGTAATGCAGATTGTTTGGTTAGTGTTTACTAGATATTGACTACATGAAGTAACAACCAGAACTGGTATCTTGATATTTCAGTAAATTTGTGGAAAAACAACTTTTAATTTTCTCTTTCAAATTATCACATTGGCAATCATGATATCACTATCCACTACACAAAATGATCTAGAGATTTATTTGTAACGTATGAACGATCCTGTTAGTTCTCTACTTTGATCTGAATCACATAGATGTACTCACCTTATCCAACTTCAGGGAACCTCTCAAAAGTTTGAATTCGGAGAGTTCCAAACTTAATCACACGTCAGTCACAATGTAATGAATGTGACAAAATGAAATCTTATCTTGTACGGTTTGAATTCATGGGTACCTCGTGTTGTGGGAGGCTGTTCGTGGGTGTATCTCCATGGTGGAAGTTTGTAGGGACCAGTGTTGCATAATCAAGCATTATTTTGCAGCGATGTGGTTGCTGTTTGTAGTCAAATTTCGAATTCGGTAGCGAACTCTTCAAGAGCTGCAGCGTACCACAATTTACGAGCTCCGACCAGAAGAAGCATTATTTATTGGGCGGGCTCCTGTGAGTTCCCTTCCTACTCTATGCTAGTTCCCTCTCTTTCTATTGGTCTTCCCACCCATTTCCTCTTCTATCACTTTCCCTCAGTAATGTTCTCTCTCTCTCTGTTCCTAATAGCTGTCCTCTCATCTATTATCCGCAGTTATTCCATTCCTTCACATTTTATCCTCTTTCACCATCCATATACATCTTATTGTCATCAATTAACATTATTCTACTCCCCTACCTCTCATTCTCTACCTCATAATCTTTTCCATGAATTCTCGTTCCCCCTCTTTCTCCTCTTCTTCCTTGTTTCTTCATCCCTTGTACATCACTTTCCTACTTTCCCTTATCCATTCTTTCAAATCTTCTTTCCATATTCTTCTCCAGCTATCTTTGAATTCCCGAGTCATTCAATTCTCAATCCACTTTGTTCTTTTCCAGTATTCTTCCAACCCATAGTTACATCCTCTCGGTATTCATCCGCCTACCGCATTTTTTCTCTGTGAGCAGGGAAAAACGCACTAATTTCCATTAATATCGAATCATCTTTTATTATCTTTTCCATTCGTCCAGCTATTCTCTGCCTTCTAATTTCCTTTCTTGGATTATATCCTCCCAACTCTCTATCTCTCATCTCATCCAAATTCATCTTCTCACGTCTACCTCCCCCCTCTGCAACATCATTTCAACTCTTCCTTCTCCACTCCTGCATTTCTCCAGTTCGTTCAAAAGGATATTTCTTCTATGTTTAGTTTTGAAGCATCCAAATTTGAAAATCTACTTTGTGAAAATACTTGAGAACTGAACATTTTGTGAATTGAAGAACTACAAGACTTGACCTATTTTGGACTATGTGTTATCTAAATTTGGGAGAGGAATAGCACAAGGTTACCTTATTTTTTCTCTCCCTATCTTTTTGATAATGTACTTATTGCATAAATAAATGAATTAATTCACTCTTTTTAAATTTGTTATCGAACATTATTCTCCTCCTATTTTTCTTCCACACTTTCACGTCTTCTATCTCTACTCATTCTCAATTCTTCTCTTTCTCTCTCAATCTTCTTCTCGAATCTTCCATCAGTTGTTCTTCACTGTCTTTCATTATAAACCATTCTCTGCAATTCTTTCGAAGTTCAGCTTCCCTCTCACCCTCTACTTGATTTCCAACTACTTCTCATCCTCTCACACATTTCTTCATCATATCATCACCATCTCTCTACTTTCTTCTATAATCCTGCTCCTCTCCTTCAGCATTCCTCCTGTAATTCTATTAAGTTCGAACCCTCCACAATTATTTCCTCTCACATTAGAATAGAATAGAATAGAATAGAATAGAATAGAATAGAATGTTTGTTCAATACAGCACAGTCATATGAATCACAACTATACAATAGATTGAAAATTGTCATCTCCAATATTTAACATAATAAAAATATAGATATAGCCCATATGATATCACACATAATTGTCACATAAAAATTCATTCACACTATAAAAACTTCTTTCAACAAGGAACTTATAAAGATCGTTTTTGAAAGTTATGCTCTTAAAATCTATATTATTAGGCAACTTGTTTAGAAATTTTGTCCCTATGTAGCTGGTTTTTTTCTCAAAAAGAGTTAGCCTGTGAGGCTGACCGATAAAGTTGTTCCTGTTTCTGGTGAAGTGTGAATATATCTGTGCATTGTTCGTTAAACTGACCATATTCTAAACCACATATAATACAGTTTTAAAAACAAAAATACAAGGTACAGTGAGTATGCACAGCCTTTCAAAATGATCTCGACAAGGATGATTGAACCCCAATCACACTAAACACCTAATAGCATGCTTTTGCAGAATGAATATCTTATTTATGTTCATTATGTAATTGCTCTCCATTGTCTAATATTTCTTGTTATATTTCTGTGGATATACCTCACTGCCTCTTGAACAAAACTCTCTCTTCATACATTTATGTTGATATTTTCCACTACCTTTTTTCAATCTTTATCTTCACATTCCAATCGATATTTTCCATTGCCTCATTCACAAATCTCTCTTCTTACATTTCTGTAGATATTCTTCACTAACCCTTTCACGAATCTTACTTCTCACATTCCTGTCCGATGTTCTCCACTGCCTCCCGATTTTCGTCACCGGTTTCTCACCGCCAAGGGAGTGGCTGATTCGCGGTCTCGCGGCACCCAGCAAATAGCATTTCGACGAAGGCGGCTGTGGCAATCGAATAAATTGTGTTCACCTCCCGTCGAAGTCAGAGTTGGAGTTCAGAGTTGAGGTCGCCGACTGATAACGACGGAAATTGAATAGAGGCACAGCGCGCGCCTTCCCGCCAACCCGTTATGGCGGGAACAGAAATGGCGCCAAATGCGTCTTGGCGGGAATCATGTCGCCAAGTCTTCTTCCTTCCGTGGTTATCTGCGTTGTGTGTGTGTGCTGGTGTGTGAGCTCGCAAACAGCTCTTTTGTTAACTTTGACAGACCGGTATACTGAACGGAATGCTAAACGATGCTAAATGGTTCGAAAATGTGGCGCCCAAAATGATTGGTGTAATTTTTCATCCGCGACTTTGTATGCATTGCTTGTTGTGCTTGTAGCGCAGTCACTATTTCCCAAGATAAGAATCATGGATACTACGGGAAATTATTGCTACTCTTCTTCATTTGAGAGTGTTCATGATTCTCCTCTTTTTTCTGGCAGGTTTTAATATAATTTATCATCACTATCCCCTATCAGAAAAAAACCCATATTCTCTATTTTCCTTTTAAATCAATAAGTGTATGAGAGTCATATTATGTAATGGAGAGTCAGTTTCGGTACTCTATTGAGGTTTAAACAATTATTACGCATTGTCGGAGTCAGTAGGGACTTCATGGGAAAATTCATGAGAAAAGGAAAACCTACTATGTAAAACAATTACACACAGTTGGAGTCTGTGAATGAGACTTCATGGAAAAATACATACATGAAAAAACATAGGCTACTACTTGTGAATCGAGTAAATACGTATCCTTCGAATTTATTTCTCCCTAATCATTCCCATATGATTAATTTACTAGTGCAAATCAGAATTATACCAGTAGTAAGTCAATCAGATAATGCTGGAACGTGTCATTATGAAATCCTTACCCCCTTGCATATCTACTCATATTCATATTTATATCAACCCACAGCTCTGTGACGGGCAACATATCTTCATAAACAATCAACTTTACGTCATATATGATGAATATATGACATTTCAGCCCTATATGTCATCCATCCATACATTTATACTGTGTCATCCATAGCTATACCGTTGTCTCACTCATAGAAATTTCAAGGGAAATGTAGCACATCTATATTATAAGCGATATCATGCTATATTTAATGCGATGTCTAGTTATATCGAGAGCTATGTTTAGCTATATTTATAGCGATGTTTAGCTATATCTACAACGGTGTTAAACTACATTTAAAGCGATGTTTAATTCTATTTACAGCGATGTATCACTAGAAGCGTTATTCAGCTATATTTGAAGCAATGTTTAGCTATATCTACAACGGTGTTCAGCAGCGTTTAAAGCAATGTTAAACTCTATTTACAGCGATGTTTAGCTTTATTTACACCTATGAATAGCTATATTTACATAGTGTTTAGCTATATTACTGCGCTTTTCAGTCCTGTACAGCACATCTATACCTATAGCTACGAGACAGACATCCCTATCTTTGGACTCAGTTATCTATAGGTATATGGCGACCAGACATACATTTATTCGAGTGACAGTTGAGGCTCTCTGGCCAGCCAACAAATCACCCAACTCTATTAGCCAAACTGCGCTAAGCCTCGCTCTTATGGCGAATAAATGATCAAAGCAACGTTCACATGAGTGAAATCGGTGAAACCAGTGACGTTATCACTTGATTAATTACAAATGGGAGTGACCACTGCTTCAAACAGGACTCTGCCACGGATAAGAAAGGACAGCACAGCGTCTGTTTTGCCGCTGCGTAACCGACGATGAAAAAGACATTAGGTTTGTTTTTGTATTGATGAGTTTGTTGATCCAAGCTTATCCTCGGCTCAAACGCGCTGTGTTGGAGAAGTGGACCTGCGCCGTTATACTGATGGATTGGATCTTTCTTCTTGGGGATGGCCGAAAGCATACAACGGCTAACGGTAGTGATAATAGTTCCAGAATAGCAAAACATTGAACGCAGTTTGTGGTAGCAAGATAGGGATTGCGTGAGCGGATTTGAAGTAATAGAGATGGATTACTAGAAGTAATTGAATGGCTAAAGAAATTAATTGGAATCACTTCCATGATCTTGAATAATTGAGTCAGTTAGGCGCAGGACCATGAACAAGACATTCAAGAATGTTTCAAGTCGTGTCCACATTGAACAAATGTTCGACATACATGTTCGGGAAACTATAATAGCTTGTACACAATCTAACTATGATTAATAAGAAGTAGATGTTTTGGTTTATAGTGGAGGAACAGGTGTTCCGTTTTGATTATTCGAATTCATAATCATGTTTGAACTTGAGGCTCAGAAAGACAGAATTTCCTGAAATTGGATAGAAGATTCCAGGGAATGTTATAAACGTCCTTATAGTCTTCCACTCGTGAAGGGAGAGACATCCGTTATTCATTTGTATTTTTTTTTTTTTTTGAACATATGAGCACAGAATAAATGATGAAAATGTCCATTCGTACTCTCCAGTCCCTCTATAATATGAATAATATCGGGGCACCGAGCTTCGCTCGTTATTTTCATCTACTACTATTTATAAACAGAACCATAGCCTACTATAGATAGAGTAAGCCATGACAGAACACAATTCTCTAAAATGATCGTGTTTATATTTTACAGCTGGCTATACGTCAGCTTATGAATTTTGGGGATGTGATATTTTGATTTTCCACAGAATCACTCGCTCACTTTTTACTATCCACAGACGACGAAAGTCTCAGCTGTTTCAGCCATGGATGAATTATCCTTCTAATGTCGTTCAGCGAGTTCCCCAAGGATGAGTCCTAGTGCAATTAAATTTTTATATCATAAACCTACTATGTTCCAAATTTCGTGAAAATCGTTAGAGCCGTTTTCGAGATCCGTTGAACATAAATAACCAGATATAAAAATATTAACCGACATACAGAAAGTGTTCGCTTTCTATGTATTATCTAATCCTATTATATGATTAGCCTATAGAAGAAGAGAAATTTTTGTATAAACGCCCGTTCGTACTTTTTTCTGTGTTATGAATACTAAAAAATGATAGTTCATTTAAATTGCTCATCAAGTTATGTCGTCAACCCTTGACAAATTTTGATCATACTTGATCTGTAGCATCTGCTGTGTTCAGGCCTCAGATGTTACGCATGAAGTGAGTTTGGGATGTTACAAGAGATTAGTTCCGGAGATATGGGCGCTTTTACACTAACTACCCAAAGCTAAAGCTCAGTTATTGATGAGAAAAGTTTCGGATACAGCTTAATAAGACTCGTTTCACTAGTTTCTTGATCCGTCTTAGAACGCACGCGCCGAGCCGAGTGGAAACTGCAAACTTGGGCCGTGTAATTGTTATTGTGCAATGTCTTGCCAACAAACGGTGACTCCGGTCTGCCTACTACTCGTACATGCTAACACACGCGCAAAGACATGTTGCATGTCGAGTTTCCCAAGTCAGCCAACTCCACACGACAAAAGTAACTTCCACGGCGACAGAAAAACTTTATCGTAACTTATATTTTATTCAAAGTTGAAGTAAAGTCATAATCATCATCTTCTCACAAGGATTAGGCGCTATTGAGCTTTACCGGCATCCATTTCTTTCTTGAAGTGAAGTTATTTGGTAGAATAAGAATTGAACCAATGTTGCAGTGCTGTAGTAACTACATGTACAATGCGGTTAGTTGTAATTAAAAACTACAATAGCTTGTACACAATCTAACTATGATTAATAAGAAGTAGATGTTTTGGATTATAGTGGAGGAACAGGTGTTCCTTTTTGATTATTCAAATACATAATAATGATTGAAATTGAGGCTCAGAAAGACAGAATTTCCTGAAATTGGATAGAAGATTCCAGGGAATGTCATTAACGTCCTTATAGTCTTCCACTCGTGACGGGAGAGATGAATATATAATTTTTTATCTCTTCGTTATTCATTTGTTATTTTTTTGAACATATGAGCACAGAATAAATGATAAATGTCCATTCGTACTCTCCAGTCCCTCTATATTATTAATAATATCGGGGCACCGAGCTTCGCTCGTTATTTTCATCTATTTATAGACAGAACCATAGCCTACAATAGATAGAGTAAGCCATGACAGAATACAATTATTCTCTCAAATGATCGTGTTTCTATTTTACAGCTGGCTATACGTCAGCTGATGAATTTCGGGAATGTGATATTTTGATTTTCCACAGAATCACTCGCTCGCGTTTTACTATCCACAGACGACGAAAGTCTCAACTGTTTCAGCCTAGGATGAATTATCCTTTTGATGTCGTTCAGCTAGTTCTCCCAAGGATGAGTCCTAGTGCAATCAAATTTTTATATCATGTTCCAAATTTCGTGAAAATCGTTAGAGCCGTTTTCAAGATCCGTTGAACATAAATAACCAGATATAAAAATATTAACAGACATACATAAAGTGTTCGCTTAATATAATAGGATTATAGAAGAAGAGAAATTTTTGTATAAACGCCCGTTCGTACTTTTCTCTGTGTTATGAATACTATAAAATGATAGTTCATTTAAATTTCTCATCAAGTTATGTCGTCAACCCTTGACAAATTTTGATCATACTTGATCTGTAGCATCTGCTGTGTTCAGGCCTCAGATGTTACGCATGAAGTGAGTTTGGGATGTTACAAGAGATTAGTTCCGGAGATATGGGCGCTTTTACACTAACTACCCAAAGCTAAAGCTCAGTTATTGATGAGAAAAGTTTCGGATACAGCTTAATAAGACTCGTTTCACTAGTTTCTTGATCCGTCTTAGAACGCACGCGCCGAGCCGAGTGGAAACTGCAAACTTGGGCCGTGTAATTGTTATTGTGCAATGTCTTGCCAACAAACGGTGACTCCGGTCTGCCTTCTACTCGTACATGCTAACACACGCGCAAAGACATGTTGCATGTCGAGTTTCCCAAGTCAGCCAACTCCACACGACAAAAGTAACTTCCACGGCGACAGAAAAACTTTATCGTAACTTATATTTTATTCAAAGTTGAAGTAAAGTCATAATCATCATCTTCTCACAAGGATTAGGCGCTATTGAGCTTTACCGGCATCCATTTCTTTCTTGAAGTGAAGTTATTACAGAATAATTTAAACCGTTAATTTCATGGGTAAAAACCATAAAATCTCATGGAGTGTCAACTCCAATTAAATTTATAGGGTTATTCGATGGACATCTGATTCTAAATTTACATTTAATTATCATAATAACAGTTCATTCGACTGAGTGAGGGATACCACATGGATTCACGACATGTTGGATGAACAGCATTGAATATAATGTGAAGTTTTCTACTTTCGTACTATAAACAATCTGAAAAAATAAAATACAATTTGAAATCAATGTCAACATAGATTCAAGGTATGTTGTCATATTGATGCAGTGTTGAGTTTAGATACATCAAGCACTTTCATGAAACACAGTAACACAAGATCCCAGAAAAACATGAATAGGTACACAGGAAAAGGTACACAGGAACAGGTACACAGGAACATGAACACTGGACCAGGAACACAGGATCAGGAACGCATAAAAAGGACCACAGGAACAATAACATAGGAACAGGTACACAGGAGCACAGGAGCAGGAACACAGGAACGGGAATACAGGAACAGGAACACAGGAACAAAAACACAGGGACAGGATCACTGGAACGGTAACACAAGAGCAGGAGCACAGGAATACAGGGACAAGAACACAGGAACAGGAACCCAGGAGGAGGTACACAGAAACCATATAAAAGACAACAAAACACTCCTATTGATTTCAATAAATGAAACGCAGAACTGGCTGGATTTCCATTCAAAACCTCGTATGAATATTTTTTGAATAATCATTATCTATACTATAAAAATGAGCATGTGATCACCAGTTCATTAAATAAGATATAAATGTAATGTGTTTCATAATTCTGACCCAATTATAATGTTTGCAGCTCGTTAAATGCACAACTGCCTCGAATTCCATTGGCAAGCATAGTGGAGAGTGGGTCAGGAGAACATAAAGCTAAACAAAGAGCAGTTACCTGTGGAGCATTTGGTTGGCAAGCTGCTGGCTATCTGCATTACAAGCAAAGTTCAACTTTGCAAACATTTCTCCTCACAGTTAAGTCTCCATTTCTCTACTGTGTGCAACATTTGGGGAGAACACAGATGTAGAAATGGGGCGCCGCCATACAAAGGGCATGCAGTATTCATGACGCCCTACCCCCACTAGGGTTGATGCAGCAACTACATTCGAACTTTCTCCGGAATTAAGTCTATCTTACAATTCAGGTGCCCATTAGCATGTTCTGCTACCGCCTTCGCCTTGACTTTCAGATAAGCGCTGTACGAATGTTGGATTGATGATTCTATTGGTAGTTGGGACAAAACCGATTCGCACCGCTTTACATAGCACCCTTTCCCCTCAATCCTCATCCTCACACTCCTCACCCACATCTGGGGAATTCATGAATTGAGCTCACTTGAACTTTCATGAGCTAGAGTACTTAGCATCGGAACGCGCACTTGTGTGGTAATGACTGAGGTGTGCCAACGACAAAGTTATAAGGTTATCATGCAACTCTTGTACTCACTTGTCTTGTTCAGAACTCGCTTATATTATACCGACATAATGGTAAAACCACTCAGCTACAATTTATACTGTATACTACTCCATCCAATTTGAATCGTGATGGAATGACATTCATGAATTTGAAAGTAGTATTGTAGTATTTAGTATGAATAACCACCAAGTTTTCTGAAAACGTATGTATTCAGGGATACTAGTACCTTTGACTATAGAAAGAATTCTATAAAAATATTCTTTCTATAGTCAAAGCTAGTACTCACTTGTCTTGTCCAGAACTCGCTCATATTATACCGACACAATGGCAAAACCACTCAGCTACAATTTATACTGTATACTACTCCATTCAATTTGAATCTTGATGGGATGACATTCATGAATTTGAAAGTAGTATTGTAGTATTTAGTATGAATAACCACCAAGTTTTCTGAAAACGTATGTATTCAGGGATACTTAATTTCTTATTTATGAAATAACACTACAGTACCCTTTTTAAGTACTTTTTAATAACTTATAGTTGTTTTCGATTTTTGATTTGTTATCTTATATAAAAAAAAGTTCTCAAAGAGGGTAATATGGTGTTATTCTACAGATAAACCACCAAGTTATACTGAGGATATACATATATTAAATATCGCCTTCTGCCGGTGTTTTTTGTCTCATCTACTGAACTCATGCATGTGAGCATAAATTAAATCTACATTTTATAACTATTATTTATAATATCATGAATTTATAATAATGATGCCTACAAAAATGAGCTGAAAGCTTTGAAGAGATTGATCAGACATCAAATAACTCTATTAAGGTGTGCTCATGCAGAAAATGTAATGTCATCATCTGACAATAAATCGAAGCTGATATGGAAATTGATAAGAAAGGAAACTGTCCCCAGCATGCCTACAAAGACTTATCCAACTGAAGTGAATGGATCTCCATTTGGTACTTTTGAAGAGATGGCAGATACCTTTAATGAATACTTCGTGAGTTGCTGTGATGGAAATTTTGATAAGTCAAACTCTTTTAGAGATATGATTATGAAAAATGGAGAGACTACTACTACCTTAGAAGAGTTCCCTGTCTTCACCGAAAACCAGGTGTCAGTTGTTGTAGGAAAGATCAAAAGCAAAATGACAAGTGGATTGGATGATATTCCTACCTGCATCCTGAAGGAGTGTTTTGAACCAATCAGGAGGATAATGACCGAACTTGTGAATCTTTCATTCAGCACCGGCATTTACCCAAACAAATTGAAGCAGGGTAGAGTCATTCCTGTGTATAAAAAGGGTAAATGTAATGAGCTGGCCAATTTCAGACCAATATCGGTTCAGAACTCATTCTCAAAGATACATGAGCTGCTAGCCCAGAAGGCGATTACAGAATACCTGAGTGAGAATAAGCTACTCTCACCCTGCCAGTTTGGATTTCGGTCCGAGAGGTCAACAACAGATGCCATGAATAGTTTCATATCCAAAGTATATGATGCATTGGATGAAGGCAAGAAGGCTTTGGGGTTGTTTGTGGATCTGAGAAAAGCATTTGAGAGTTTGGATCATGATGTGCTCTTTGAGAAATTGGTATACTATGGATTCAGGGGACCAGTTCTGAGATGGCTAAAGTCGTTCATCAGTAACAGATCACAGGTTGTTGAAATTGTAGCAGAAAATGGTCACGTGAAGAACTATAAATACAGATCCCAAGACAGGCAACTGACCAGAGGAGTACCTCAAGGTACAGTTTTAGGGCCAATACTATTCTCCTTGTACATCAATGATTTTCCAAAGAATATAACACAGGCAAGCACTGTCCTTTTTGCAGATGATGCAAACTTTTTACTCGTGGGAGAGGACATAAGAGAACTGCAGACTCAAGGAGAGATAGTTATTGGTAATATCCAGGATTGGTGCACGGCAAATCGTTTGTCAGTTAATGTGAGAAAGACCTGTAACATCGATTTCTCCTTGCAACGCCAAAGCACTCCTCCATGTATGAATTTTCGGATTGAGGCTGAGGAGGTTTTGTCTACGGCGGTGTGTGGGTTTCTGGGCATAAAAGTGGATTCTGGGCTTAAATGGAAGATGCACATTGAATGCCTCATCAAAAAGCTGAGTAAAGCTGTCTTTGCAATATCAAGGCTAGCAAAAATAATGAGTCAGAAAGTGAGCTTGACTGCCTACTATGGATACTTCCAGCCTCTCCTGACCTATGGCTTAATGTTTTGGGGGATTTCACAGGACTCAGTAAGGGTATTCAGGATGCAGAAGAGAGTTGTCAGGATGATTTTGAAGAAATCTCCAAGAACCTCCTGTAGAGGGTCATTTAAAAGTTTAAAAATGCTTACTCTTCCTAGCCTCTATATTCACGAATGTGCAATGTATGGATTCAAATTGCGAGAGTCCTGGCTCACTGGGGCATCTATTCACAGACACAACACTAGAAATAATAGAGAATTGAGAATTCAGGCCCATAGAACTGCATTTTTTGAGACAAGCCCTCAGTATATGATTAAAAAGATTTTAAATGCTCTCCCTAAAGAAATCACAAATTTGAAGAATAAAAGGGAATTCAAGGAATGCCTGGGAAACTGGCTAATAAACAAAGAATTTTATAGTTTGGAAGAGTTCTTGGGGGGTTCTGCCATATCTGTCATATCATAAATCTCAACTAATTTACAGCAATGAGGAAATGTACAGCATTTGTTTTGGACTTTATTTAATAATAATATTATTCTTAACTGATTTACAGCATTTCACTTGAATTTTCATTTCATACAGGTTGTTTTTAATTAATTGATTGATTGATTGACTTGTTCTTCTTCTTGTATTTTTTGTTGTTGTTCATATTTATGAACAATTTATTGTTTCTATTGTTGTTTTTATTGTTTGACGAGCTGCCAACATTGTAAAATATGTACATGCAAAGAATAAATTATTATTAAAAATATTATTATTATTAAAGGATGTCATTTCGTTCTTATTTCTAATCAAATAAATTAACATTTCCTTAATTTTTATGTATGTAACTTAGTTTAAGTGCAATAGCATAAACTTATATTTATTTTTCCTCCACCTACTGTCTAAAGTACTTACTTTACTCCTTGAAACATATTACTAAAGTGTCACTTTTTCGCTCTCGGTAGTAAAAAACAGAAAAAACTCCCTAGGGAGGAAAAGTGACTCCATTTAAATAACATGGGAAGCATCTCTATTTTAAAAACTTACAATGTAATAGGTTAGAAGGTCTAAGCTCAGATGAGGAAGCATATAGAGTAGTCATTAAACCAACTAAATTCAATACCTCAACCAGACATTTAATCAATCTATGAAATAGATATATATGAAATTGATGTTTGTATGCTAAACTTATTAAAACTTCATAACACTATACTAGAAAAATGTAAAAAAAATTTTATCCCATTCTATTCAAAATACCAGCCAACGAATATTGACTAATCAAATTTTAAACGGGAACTTCATCAGAGCTGTAGTTGTGGCGGCCATTGTTGTTACAACTTTTGCCGACAGATAGCGCTGCAGGCGGAGAACTGTGATTACAAGTCAGCTGTTTCTGTTTACTTTTTAGATCATGTTGGCATGATCATGTTTTTTGGCAGAATAAATTAAGAGGGTGAAATAAAAGTACTTTCAAGAGTATGAAAGCTCATTCATAAATTCGACAGTAGTATTGTAGACATTCATGTAAATAATCACAAGATACTAAGAATTATGATCAAGGGGTATGAATACTTAGCCTTTGAATAACATTCATGGATTCAAAAGAAGTATTGTAGTCATTTGTATAAATAACCACGATGTTATTATGATTTATAATTAATACTGAGAGGATGAAATAAGAGTAGTCTACTTCGAAAAGCATGGAATGCAAATTAGGAATTTGAAAGTACCATTGCTATCATTTGTATGAATAACCCTTAGTATGACTATTCTTAAAATTGATGTTAAGATGATGAAAGTTCTTGAAAAACATGAGAATGAATACTCATAAACAAGCATAGTCTCAAAATTGTTACACTACATTTTAAAAGGATGAGAATACTTTGAAGAACGTGAAAATTAACACTCAAAAACAAGCATAGTCTCAATATATAGTCTCAATATAGTCTCGTTCGTAAGGTTTTTTTATTGCATCACGTTTTGTACCATCATATCAGTAATTATTCATACAGTACCATCTTGACTGAGAAAAAGTTTTCTCCAACTGTATAATGATAGAGTATATCAAAATTATAGCCTTTGAACCATTCTTCCAACAAATCTTGTATCTTGTTATCTTTTGGACACGTTATCCTGCCAAGCTTAGTTTGAATTCTCCAGCAGTTATCATGTATTTGTGGATTCACATAGTTTCTTGAGTTCTCCAGTTCTCATCTTCAAAAATATTCTCAAAAATTATCAACAGAGGTTTTCTTTTCTCGGAAACGAATGCCATCGTCACTAAATCTATCATCGTATCATTTCAAGCGAGGCTGAATAAAGTCAACCCGGTCGAGCAATTTGATGTTTACTTTGGAAGCAACAACAGAGAGACATACCAGAGAGGTGCGTTACAAAAATAGAGGTACTCGATGTTGATTGATTTTCAAATTCCTACTCATACCTTAACAAATTCATGTTCATAACCAATTTATTGTTATGACAAAATTGAATTGAGGACTGTTTGTGTTTCTCAACAAGATCAACAAATTGGAGAAGTTTTTGATAAATTTTATTTATTATCTATTCAGATATGTCCAATTATTACACTCGTATTTTGTGAACTCATTGACAGAAGTTAAAAGGACTCAATAAGTACTCAGCGGATGTAAATCATTATCCGCAGATGAAGAAAGAAAATATTTTAGTGCAATAATGAAGGAATGTAAGTCTTGTAGTTATAAGGTTTCAATAATTCAATTTTCAGTATTAATTTATAGCAAACAACAGATGTAAAGTATAATAAGGAGATTGATCATCCTGAATATTTATCTATTCATTTATTCATTTATTTATTTTATATCAATTACATACAAAAATGTTATACAAATATAATATATGGGGTGATAATTTTCCTATGAACTAAAATACCTGATATTCTTTCTTCGAAGAAGTGAATATTTGAGAAGGCATCTAGAAATATTTACCATTCAATTATTATTCTGTTTATGAACCCAATACCTAATAATAATAGGAACAGGATAACCCGTGATAAATAGATTAAGTACACTGAATCGATGTTATCTCTGCAAATCCTTCTCTACTATAATTGATGATGAAAGGGAACTATCCATGAATTCTTAATTTTACAATGAACAAATGCTATAACCTAGATCAATATTCACAATAATAGTCAGTGATATATTACAGTAATTTCACTATCCAGTTTCACATGGAATATTGATTAGAGTGATTGTAACACAGACACAGATGGCAGAAATCACAGTTTGGCAAAGGTGACAAAACTGGAAGAGATAGAAGCCGAAGCGGGAGAAATTGAAAATCTGAAGCGAAGAAAGAAAAACGTCAAAAACAAACATAATACAACAAAAACTCGGGAGTTTCGATGCTTATTCGGGACTCATCGAAGATCTGTCAAAGGCACTTCCCCAATCGACTTCCTTTTCTGTTGAATAACAGCCGTTCAATGAGGGAGGGAAAGGGAAAATCCTAACCCCCCCCCCGCGATCGTTGTGACTTCGTGATTTTCACCAGTCCTGACACGATAATACAGCGAAACTCATTAAAATCGAGCACGACAAATTTCCACCAGCCATCCAAAATACTCAACGAACATTATTCGAGTCTGCTACCTCATTTTCGATACTCATGCACATTGTTCCAGCAGTTTTTCACTCACACTCCTCGCCCACATTTCCTATCACCTCGAAAAGTACCTTCTCCGATATATTTGTCTCGCTCTGATTTTCCTCGCATGTCGAAAGTTTTCCGATTTTAATGATGCATAAAGTCGGGGGCGAATGTGTCTGTGTTTTCTGCAATATACGTGATAGCGAATACACGTGTGCCATTAGTGTACTCCTAAGTCCTAAATATACTTCTCTAAGGATTATTATTATTAGCGTATGGCACATATATATTATAGACGCACGCAAACATATAGGTAGGTAGTCAAAGAAAAATCTGGTCATGGGACCGTTGTCAGGTTAATAAAATATTGTAAATATATTAAAATGTCGAGGTTGTCAAGGTAGTGTAGTGATTGTGGAGAAGCCGAAATAAAATCATTTAAATCGCCTTGGTAGGCACGTATATTACAATTTTGATGATGTGCTTCATCGTCTGTCTAGCCTCTCCACAATCACAAGCAGGGGAAGGTAAACTGCCCCAGTCGTGAAGAGAGGCTCCGCATCTCCCGTGGCCAGTCCTAACCCTGTCGAGGGCCGCCCACGTCCGTCTTGGCAGTTCAAATCCAGCCGCATTTACACCAACTGAGTACCTAAAGCAGATGCTGAGGGGGGTTTTTTCCATCCACTCTTGCTCTCAAGGAAAAATTTTCATCGCTCAGTTGCTCTGCCATGCGCGCGCATGGGAGGATGCCTTGACTTCAACCGATCACCCAAATCCAGAAGATCTTCATGGATTGGAAGTGCCCTGTTACTCTTTATCTTTTTGTATTCTCTAAGAATTAGTTCAGTTGATCAAATTTGGAGATTTGCTGAACTTTCTATAAAAAATCAATCGATTCATGATAAATCATTATCATCAGTGTTCTGCCCTAGGGCAGGTCCATACATGATTCCTCCCTCTCCATTCCTCTCTGTCCTGTGCGATTCATGATAAAAATACATCAAATATATAAAATACTTTGTAATTATTCACGTATTGCTTCTATAATTCTTGTCTTCCAATGATGTCATACAACTAAAGCAGAACCACGAGTAAAAATTGACAGCAATGTGTGATGGAGTTTTTTTTACGACGGTTAAACTTAATAGACGAACGAGCGAACGGGAATTGAACAGTTTTTTTGAAAATATACTTATCTTTCATGAAAGTAACTATTTTGATCTTATCTAATGTAGTCCACCTATTTAATGAAAAAGAATAAGAAATTGTCAAAAAACCACAGATTTATTGATACTTAGAAAGACCGGTTTCGGTTATTACACCATTGTCAATCTCTGATAAACTAAAACTAAATACAAGAGCAGCAGAATTTATACTAGTAGGCGAGTACTGCTATTGATCAAGAGCATGAACGCCTGCCATTGGCCCAGCTAGTCAGTCTCCTCTCACTCAACGGTGTCACAAAATGGCGGCGTGAATTCACAATTGTTTTCTTGGTTCTTAATTTGTACTGAAAGTGAATTTTGTTATCATGGCGAGTCAATTGCTTAAGCCGCCATTTTGTGAGACCGTTAAGTGGGAGGAGACTGTCTAGCTGGGCCAATGGCAGGCGTTCATGCCCTCGACCAATAGCAGTACTCGCCTACAAGTATAAATTCTGCTGCTCTTGTATTCAGTTTTAGTTTATCAGAGATTGACAATGGTGTAATAACCGAAACCGGTCATCTAAGTATCAATAAATTTGTGGTTTTTTGACAATTTCTTAGTCTTTTTCATTCAATATGAATAATTACCACAATATCAACTTCTCAACTACACAAAATGTACGTAGTCTATATTGTTTACTCAAGCGTTAAGGTCTCAAACACTCAACTAAACTTTGAACTTTCAAATAATAATTTAAACCCTATAGAGGAAAGGTAGGACTAATTTTCAATACTGGAAAGTGCAACTTCAGTAATAGCTGAATTCTGAGAACAACTATAGTTTCATGACGAATGTGGAATTGAGTACTTCTTAGTTCCTGAACTGCTTTGAGTACTTCTCAAGGCCATTTGAGTACTTCTCAAGGCCATTTGAGTACTTCTCAAGGCCATTTGAGTACTTCTCAAGGCCATTTGAGTACTTCTCAAGACATTTGAGTACTTCTCAAGGCCATTTGAGTACTTCTCAAGGCCATTTGAGTACTTCTCAAGGCAATTTGAGTACTTCTCAAGGCCATTTGAGTACTTCTCAAGACCATTCGAGTACTTGTCAAGGCCATTTGAGTACTCAATTTGTAATTTAGTACTTCTAACATATATCATTGTCCAATTCAGCGATAATAATAATATCGAGTGAGGTGGCTGACTCAAGTCTGGTGTCAGAGTTTTCAGGTCACAACTGATCAATTCAGTAATACATGTACATTGTTCATGCTGCATATTCACATAAGAGGTGGAAACCACAAAGCTCTTTCTCATGTCTCGCGATTTCGACTCGACATTCACGTCATTCGTATTAAATTAATACAAATTAGGTCGTCTGCTGTTCTGTTGTTACAAACCCATGTACGAGTGGCTTCAAATATTCCACAGTATCTGAACAATCATTGTTGAAAACTGTTTCAGAACTAGCAACTAACGTACATTTGAGAACACTATCCGGAATATATTAGTATGTTGGTTGGCATTTGGCACTTGATATCACAACCAACTCGAATTCCATCCGTATGGCGTGGCGCATGCGCATAACAACGTTTGACTGTGAGCACCGCTCATCAGAATATCATTAGCACGGCAATAATTAATACGTTATCCCTCGAATACAGATTACATTAGTACTCCACACGCAGAGTGGTACTGGATAGCAAACAGCGCAAAGTTATTGAACTTTGATTGCTGTTGTAAAATATTTACAGTTGGTGGAGTGGTTTTCTCACTTTTCAACTGATTCAAATTTGTCACAGGAAATTTGATTCCGTTGTTGAACTTTTAGGAATTGGATTAATTTCATTCTCTCATTGGTTTTCATATTAACTCTGTTGAGCTTCAGGATTGACAAATTGGTTTAGAACTCAACTGATTCAGAAATAATCCTTAATTATGGAATATGATGCAGTTTATTGATTAGTTCTTATCAGGAAAATTGCTGTTGCATTGAGAAGTTTATGATAAATGCTATCTGCTAATAGTAGAAAATATGTAGTAACTATGTTGCTCTGTTTAGATAATATAGTATTATAGTAGATATAATTTCCTTCATTGATGAATATAGCTTAGGAAACCTACATGTATAGTGCATGTATAGGCTAGAGTTCTTCGTCTCCAGTTTTAATGATTGATTTGAACTATATTTCTCGAATTAGCTTGAATTTTATCACATTCTAACTTACGTTGAGAAAAATATGCAGCTTGGAGTAGAATCGTGTGGCTATAGATTTGAATGAAATACTTGAATTGAATCAGTATGGAAATCAGTTATGGAAAATTTACAAATAATAGAATGATGAATGAATTTGATTTCTTTATTGGTTCTTACTGAATTCTTTATTTGATTTGATTCATATCATCAACCTTGGTAGTACATCATCAAAATAGAAAAAAATGGAATTTTTAAAATCTCTTGAGAATAAATTATAGACATTTCACTTTTTGAATTTTTACATTCATACTTAATTTATGTGCCCTTTCATTTGGCTAATTGAACTTGAATATCAAATTTTTTATCAGTGAGAATTCGTCAAAATATCTCATACGCATAGTCTTATAAAAAGTTGATAGTAGGCCCTTTATAAAAATATTTCCTTGCTCAGCTTCTCTTGATAAATATTCCCTCGATTGATAGATTCCATTCTTCCGCTTTCCTTTTCTTATTCGAGGAATGTCTAAGAATATTGAGAACAGTCCGCAACAGAGAGGGAGAAAAACTCATCCTATATTTTCTGAATGTGGGAGAAAAGTGAATAGCAAGTTGACGGCAGAAACTTTTCCGGCAAGGAAAGTTGCCAAAAAGTGCGGCCGACAGAACGGAATGTTTGAGAATAAATTGGTTGTGTTTGAACTGTTCAGAAGGCGTGGATGCTGAAAAACTTGCCTAACCTATATTATTATTTCGATGCTAACTTTCCGTGCCCGCAGAATCTTCTTCTAGAGAGAGAAGGAGAAACCAGCAATGTCCTGTGTTAAATTTTTACTCGTAAAGGCACTATAAATCGTGGAGATCATTCTTTTTTTAGGTCGTTCTATTTTTAGTAATGCCGTTCTCGGTCATTCGAGGCAAAAAATGCGTGGTTACAAAACGTGTTTTCCAAACTAGAGGAAGGTATGATACTAAATCTATTGTGTCCTATTAGCTGAACGTTGTATCTCGTATTTGCAAAGTAATTTAGAGCTAGATAAATTCTGTAGTTCCATGAAAAAAAATCAATTCATATGATAGCATCAGTGCTTTTCGTGTAGATTCAACGTAATACTCCTAGAAACGAGGAACTTTTTCCCTGCAAAAAGCTGTCTACTCCAATAAAAAAAGCGGAAAATACTACATTCCCACCTTCAATACTCAAAATCCAATCAGAATGCCTCACAGTTGCGAAAATATTAGCGGTGTTATTCTTGAAATTCTTGTATCCCCATATTAGTATGTAATAATCTCACGATTTGTTGTATCCCCTATTCGAATTTCAAGTATTTCTTGTTTTACTGGACTAGTCAAGGCTGGTAATATTTAAGAAAATAATGCATTACCTGATCGAATTAGGTATTCCAGGTATCATCAGGTATTGTATAGATAAATAATATGAGTAATGAAATCACATCATGTAGGCTAGATTTAGAATGGCTTTTACTGGCTGTACGGATGCCAGATTCCTTCTGTTTTTCATAAAGGACGGCAGATTACATGGGCACAAATATGATCCTAGAGCAGCAGTTAACAAAGTTAGAATTGCCATGATGGTAGCCAACCTCTGTAATGGAGAAGATGAGCTACAAATCTGAGGGTTGAATCCCGTATGATGAGAGTGCAGGTCCTACACAAGCTTCTTACTGCCTAAATTCTTCCTCAATCACTTTGGAAAACATTTTTATAAAAACACGGTTCAGGCTGCAGACTTGATGAAATGAAGATTCTGAACAGGCCTTGATGAAATGATTCTAATCTCTCTATTAGGATCACCAGAGGTGATATATATTGAGTTACACTCACAGGAAACCAAAATACGTACAGTTCCTGGAAATTGAGTGCTGTGAACTCTTCCAGGAAAACTGATGAAGGGTGGCGGTCATTAGTTGCCAAGAGTCGCTAGACAGAAGATGAGTGAGAGAGAGAAAGGGGAAGAAGGAGGGAGAGGGAGAGAGAGACAGAGAGAGAATAAGAGAGAGGGCGTGAGAGAGAATAGCGAGTAGATGAAGTCCGCCAGAAGCATGATTGCTTTCCCAATTTCACTCGCCTGGGACCGGTCTTAACTTATTAAAAGAGCCTATCTGAGCTCTCTGGCTCGATATTGGATATCGAACGTAGCTGAGAGCTGAGTGTTCACCTCCAACTTTGATATCGAATGATGATTGGTGGAGAGATTTGTTGTTGATTAGGTTCCCTCCAAATATAGCACAAGTGTAGCTGAAATTAAACTATCGCAGAACCCACTTAGCATGTTGAAACAACATGTCTCAGATACCTGTAAATTGCTAATCTAGCATCAAAAGCACTCCGATGTCTGTCTAAGATTACCTTTTCATTAATTCCCAAGCGAACTAAACTATTTCTGGGAGTGCTAGGCTACTCAAAGTTGCAACTCGTGTCAGATTCTCTGGAAACTCTGTACCTACAAAATTGAAGATGAGATCCGTCTGCTGAATTGAATCAGCTCTGAAATAAATCTGTAAAGGTGCGTACAGAGATATACACGCCGCGAATATGAGCAATTCACTTTTAATCAGCTGATGCCAAGCTTTTTATATCTGTATCTTACCGTTTCTGTAAAAAATACAGATATAGTCAGCTGATTAAAAGTGAATTCCTCATGTTCGCGGCGCGTATATCTGTACGCACCTTAATATATATTATACTGGGGAAGATTTTCTATTATTTCATGATTTCGAGGCAACGTATCTGTAGTTTCAAAACATCAATATCTTGACACCGGTATGGATTGACTAGTCTCAAAACTCTTTGAACATTATCATTAAAAATAATATCAGTGTTTCTGTGTCCTTTCGTGATCTCCTTTCTTCATAATAGAGCATGAATGTTCAATTGCATCACATTCTTGGGAATTTTTATTGATTTATTGCAGTCAGTAGATGTGCCTAATCATGAAGTAAGTGAATATTGATTATTTGGGTGATCTCTGGCCGAATCAACTGATATGAAGTGCATCCTCATGAGAAAATATTCACTCTCCTTCTCTGGGATATGCTATTCTGGTATAATGTGTTTAAAAAAATCCACTAAGAAATCTATATTGACATCTATTGAAATCCAAATTGACGATAATAGAGTATATAGACAATTATCTACTTTGAAATAATCAATGTTGTATTAATTAATTTCAATTTCAATGATCACGAAATACTGTCCTGAGTTTCCCATGAGATCAAATAGGACTCTAATAGGCCTACTACTCAATCAAAACAACCGATAAGCGATAAAGAGTTTGAGTTGTACCCTTAATGAGTGTTGGTGGTTCAGTATCCTCCATCCTCCAATAATTCAATCCTCCAAGTTTTTCTGGATTGGAATTAGTGGTGGTATTGATTGGACCCGTATCACTCATCAGCAATAAATATTTCATTTGAAAAACTTTCCCCTTCCATTACAAAATGACACTTCTTTCTGCCCGTCGAGAATTTCTCTAAGATACAAAAAAAGTTCAGCCCTCTCACCTTATCCACAATTTACGTTTGTTTTTCACGACTTTCGGCAAATATCTTCGAGTCTATTTCTTTCTTAGTTTTTCTCTCACTTGCTGTTCAGGAGCGCCCAAAAGCTTTCAACACGGAACAGGCCTTAACGACTGGATTTCCTTAGTAAATAAATCGTAGTCTCTCCCTCCAAATTCTCATCCCTCTTCATCACAGCTTTTTCCTCATCTTCCCACTCCTCCCTTATTTCTGTTCCCCTTCCATTTCTTCATTCAACATTTCCTTGCTCTTTTTTTTCGCTACATCCTCTTCAATCTTGTTTTTTTCTTCATCTTCTTGTTCTTTAGTTTATTCATCTTTATCCACACATCTCATCTTCCATCCAACTTTGACATCATATTATCCATTCAATTTCATTTCAAAATGAAAGTTTGTTCATTTCAGAGGATGAAATACAATCTTCTAGCAAAACAACATGCAATAAAATATAATTCCCTCTACTGAGAAAATGGAAATCTATCACAATGAAGAATGCACCAGATTCTAATGCATGATATACATCAATAATATCAAATATTATAATCTCCTTCATCTTTATCACTCTAATCCCCATTGTTATCCTCTGTATTCCACGCATACACCTTCCTTCGTCTTCATTCAACTTCCTCTATACTATCTTCTTCGATTTATTTTTTCCTTTCTTTTCTTGCTTTTTATTACTAATTTCCTCTCATATTAGTTTTATGACACTGCTTTCATCTTTTCCACTAATACTATATGTGCAAAGTAGTTACTTTTGAACTTGATCTTCTCTATCCTCTTTATCTTCCCATTCAACTCTCCAATCATCTTCATCTCTTTATCCATCATTCTCATCTACATCTGACGATCTGAGTCCTCTTTTCATTTCGATTTTTGAATTCATCATCTTTATACTTCTAAATCCTTTCTCCATTCTACTAACCTATTGCATAATAATTCTCGTTTCTGTTAATTCTTCATATTTTCTATATGCTTTCCCTCCTCTTATCTTCATCATTTGTTGGTTCACAGCAGTTGTTAGTTCTTTGTGCAGAGTGGGCTTGATTCCGTGGCGTAGGTGGGAAAAGCGATACCGTGAGAAAGCTCTAGTCATTTTTCTGCTTCCGTTGTACAAAGAGAAGAAGTGTGAGAAGGGGAGAAGACGAATACAAGTCGGAAGAAGGAGGTTGAAGAAGAAATATGAGAGAGGCTGGTCGTCGACCTTAATCAGAGGAGTTGAGCCATTAGTGGAAAAGCTGTGGAACATTGCTCTTAGCACAGGGGGGGGGGCATCCCAACTAGCCGAAAATGGCTCTATCCATTGTTGGCAGCTTGAGAATGGCTCCAAGAGTGTGGATTTCAATTTGGCGTTTGCTAAACGGCTGATAAATAATGTCTTAGACTCTACTTTAGATTTGCCAAGAATCTGTTTCACGCTTTTTCGAAAGCTATGTGATGGATCTTATCGATGATCGGGAAATCAGCAAAGCATGCAGTGATAGATTGTGTTAGATGAATGTAGAGCTCCAATACAGAATTTTATCCATCAGACGGCTGCATGTTATTCTTCTCAATGCCTCATAATTCTGTTTACTATCTTCTCATAAGAATCCTTTATCATTTTCAGAGACGTTGGGAAATAACCAATCAAGTTGTGATACTTTCTTATTTTTCATATTTTCTCTTTTTTTGGAAGATAGAATTTTCATCATTCTCGTTTGATTTTCCTGTACTATTCAGAGAATTTTTCTGTCACTAGAATCCACTGACTCCTCTATCTCAATCTCGAAAAAAGAATAATTCCATGTCTGCAGTTTGTTTGTACTACCGTTTCTGAAAATCGTTTTTGATTTGAAAATTCTTCTCTCTATTTCCTCATACCTTTCAAAACTATTTTAAAATTAGTGGACTATAAGTTTCATTCTGAAAGTCCCATTGAACAAAACCAATAATGATGCTCTACTCTATTATAGAAACCTACAATTCAAATGATTGATATTATAGTCATGACAAATTCATGATATTTACATTTCCTAGGTGGATATTAATGATAATAGATATAATAATAATATCGAGTGACCTGGCTGGCTCAGGTTTGGTGTCAGAGTTTACAGGTCACAACTGATCAGCTTCAGGGCCTCTGACATGACCTAACGACTGCTCTTTAGGCATCCAGGACCGTCAACTTAGCGAGTTCATACGAAACACGGATGATGGTATAATGAGGGTTGTGTTGTTACAAAAAACGTCAAAAGGTTTCTCAAATTAGTAATTAATACATAATAGTTTTCATCGTTGCAAATAAGGTGGTGGGACAGGTGAAGTTGCGTCATGATGTTTTCCCAAATCATAATTCAATCATTATTAATAGCTGTGTATGCATTTTATTCTCAGTATGATTAGGAATGATTGAACTATTAGGAATGGTTGAACCCGACTATAAAATCTGCGTTCATTTTGCATTCTTTATGTTACTAAAATATGCTACTACTCTACTCAGAGTGTGCACTGTACAGGCATATTTCCATCATGATCAACATTTTTCCAGATAAAAAACACGTAAATGTCAAAGAATCTCGATGAAAAATGTGACGATCAGCAGCAATAATTCACTGAGTGGCTGTAGAAAAAGTGGAAGAGCAATCATTAATCCTAACACCGTCATAGAGGCTCGGAGTTTCATCTAAAAATAAACCGAAAATGAAGCGCTTGAGGTTTACTGGATTATACTCTCGGTCGTTCAATCTACGGGATTAATTTATCCCTGTTTGAAAGCGCGTACACAAAATTGATGCAAAATGGCAGCAGACAATCAAAAATTTGAGGGTGTGTGTGTGAGAGAGAGTGAGAGACAATGAGTGTGGAAGAGAGCAGAGAACGAGAACGTGAGAGAGATTATGGATGTATTGTTGGAAATCCAATCTGAACGGGTAAAATCGAAGTTATTTTTCACTTTCTTCCCCTCTTTCATAGTCAGTTGTTGAGTTGAGCAGTGTTATTTCCGGTAGAGCTTAGCAATTTTTCATTCTAGTTTCTTTTTGGGGCCCAATTCATCGATTCCTTTGAATGAAAACGGATAAAAAAATAGGTCACAAATAATAATACCCGCTTGATGAACCTCACGTAAAAAGCGTTCCTTGTCATTTCCAGATCTTTAAAAAAATCAACTTGGAAGCAATCGATAAAAATAACAAACGAGAGAGAACTAATAATTATTTCCAAATGCACAGTCTTTGAGGAAAGTGTAGTAACTCTGCCGTGGTAGAAATAATGCAGCGTTTTTATTATCCGTTCCATTCCCGTTGAATATTATTCTGCAAATCGCTTTGCTTTTAATTAATCCTCCCATAAAAACTTCTACTTTGTTGATTGTTGTTTCATAATTACAGTGAAATTTATTCCTCGTTCTAAATTACTGGATTATTAATAATCATCATCCAAAATGAACTTTCAAACGATTAGTGGAAATATGCTTTAAAGTGTATTAATTTTATCTCTAAAGTTTTTGTGATGCTAATGAAATTCAGTGTGAAAAACATCAGATTATAAAAGTTTCATGGATATTACTCGCTGGTGTAACAGAGCGAAATAATTCATTGTGATCCTTGTCTCACATATAATGAGAATATTCCTTGGTTTATTACAATGCAAGGAGAAATATGCTCCGACTAGAATAAAACAATTATTTGAATATTCTAATTTCACTAATGAGGTAGAACCTTTCAAAATATTACGGTATGTATATAGAATGTTCGCAATCATTCCCCCTATCCAATCATTCACTGAAACACTACCATATAATTAAGTGGATTTTATCTCGTTAATGAAATCCACTTGATAAAAACCACTTCTATCGAACCTGTCGTAATGTTTACAATGTAACTCTTTATTTCTAGCCAATATCCGTTTTTATCAATATCTGATCATTCTTCAACTTTAATTTGTACCCATAGTGAGTGGGGAAAATTCGCGCAGACTTTGTCATTGGAATTTTCTTGAGGAGTACCTTAATAATTCCAATTTTTGGAAGATCAGGAGTAGGGTGTTGTCTAAATTTGCACCCACATCTCTCCTGATCAGTTATTACAATAATAATATAAAAACTGTTGTACCTTTTTTCTATGATATTATTATTTAAAGTCTACAGATTGCAGTGCGCACTCTAATATTGAGGTCAGACTTTATAACTTGAAATTTGAATTATAAAATGATATAGTTATTTGTGCAACTAGTGCGCAAAGTGACAGTTTGCTGCACCGAAAGAAACGTTTACTTGAGTGCAGCAGAGGAACTTTGCGCACGTATTTCACATTAAGTTTTTCCTACAGTTACCATTGAATATGAAAAGTGGGTAATAATGGGTAAAATTGCTTGAAATGCATCGAATGTTTTTCTGTGTAATTTTATTATTGATAAAGACCTTAATCCTAAAATCCTAAAGTCCTCGTTGTCGTTGGTTATAATATTATAATTAATAATTTGCTCGTTGTGCTTGGTTGCACCTCTGCTCACTATACCAGCCACAGCAGTCACTGTTACCAACTTCATTTTGATTTTGCTGCACTGTTGCTCCATATAACCTACTAAGTATTTTGCGTTGCCATGTTGTAAATCTGGAGTGCAGAAAAATTTTTCCCGCACTAAAGCGGAAAAGTGATTCTTTGCGTTCTGTAATCAGTGCAGCAATGGCCACTTTTCAACGTAACTGTAGGAAAAAATAATTTCTAATAATCTAAATTATTTAGACTGCACTGTACAGAGGTTTTGCCAGACACCCACCCTACTATAGGCGCAATACTTTATTTTTCATTTATATAAGTTATAATACACCTCGAGTTTGTACAGACCTCGTAAAATAGAAGGCTGGCTGGGCTGGGCTGGTCTAGTCACTAAACTCTAGTGGTAGGGTGTGTTACAAACTTCGGTCTGCTAAAACCGCCTCGTTCGCGGGTTTGAATCCCGCTGATGGCATGAACGTTACTTTGGATCATACCTCGTCAATTCACCATCGCAGAGGTCTCAAGCTTTAACATGATGATGACTGATGAATATTATGGAGGGGGGCTGGAACTGGATTATTATTGCTGAAAACTGAAATTTTGAGCACCCTTACTCAGTTTAAGACTGGTTCATGTAACAAAACTTCTATGATAATGGAGATAATAGAACATTGAAGAGTGACTGAAGCCCCAAGAAGTGGTGCATCACAAAGCAAAATATATAAATTGAAAAAAGGTTGGGTTCTCTAAAATGAGGAATGACAAAGTCATCCAAACAAAACTATATTCTTCAATAACAAATACACTATGAGAAGATTCCTTGGGTTTCACTCAATATGAGGTGGATTTAGTAGTGAGCTTACATTACTGTTAATTTTCTGTCAAGTTCTTGATCAGTTCGAAGTTTAATTATATATTTTTCGGCTATTCGAAGAATCATGATGAAACGTAGTAGATAAATTGTGTCTCACCGGAATCTATGATTATTGTGTCGTTATTTCAATTACATAATGCTTTGGTCCTGTTTAATTTTGTAGATACATTGTGTCTGCTACATATTGGTATTATCCAGATTACAAATTTTCAAAGTTTCTTCTCAGATCAATTATTATTATTTTATACAAATTAAAAAAACCTGTTTGGACAAAATTACCTAATTATTGTTTGTGCAACAGTAATATTACAAATAATAGTGTAATTATTTGCTGTCGGCTCCAGTCACAGTGCTCAGTAACCGCACAAAGTAGGAGATTCTTTATCTCTTTTCTGTATAGGGCTACTTTTATAGAAATAGAAAGAAAAATAAAAGTCTTATAGTAAGGTTTACGTTATAATGACAGTATTTGATCAACTTTGGTTTTGCTATCCTTGTCTATTATTCAACAAAGCAGGTGGTACTATCCTTTTCTAGGTTCATAACAGAACTATGCCAATTATGTTTTTTACAGTGTAGAAATATAATTAATTAATGCAGAGAAACAGCATTGCTATTCTTCTATCTTTATCCACTGCCATTATAACGTGGACCTCACTATAGTACCCTTTTTGAAATCACAACATGTTTCGGAGACTGATAAAATAAGAATCTTCTAGCAGTATTTATTCATTTACTTCATATTACTCAAAAATGGCATCAATGTCCGAAACATGTTGTGATTAAATATTTCAAAAAGGGTACTAAGATGTTTATTTTTCTTTCTATTTCTAGGAGCAATCTCCTCTTCTCTATTGGTAACACTGGTAACCGTCATCACAAAGAACGTTACTCAAGGGGTCGAATAGAACGGGAAAAACCGTTACTAGCGCATGCGAAATACAGTGCTAACTGAGACCGAGATTGGTTTGTGATCTCAGTTGTAATTGTAAAAATTGTTGATGTTGATTCTAACCTATATAAATCATAAAATTGATATAAGTGTGTAATGGAATCGTTTTGTTTTCAGTGTTTCTTACTTTGTTTTTGCTCCCTTGTTTCTTTCTACTGTAACTACTGTCACAGTAAAAAACAAACATTTTTGTACCGGAAGATGATCAGCTAACTAGGCCTACCATTCTTTAGTTACTTCATACCCAATTACTCAACAAGTCAACCTTATTAAAATAGAGAATTGTTGAAACTAGTTGATCAACTCATTTTAAACATTTTTCCCGGTGAGTTGGAAACAATACTTATGAAGTAAAAACACTTTTTTTTATTTTTTAGCAGTGGCCTGTTGTGGGTTATCTTTAGACATTCATCTAATCCCCCATAAAGGGCACATTCAATCCCATGTCTATTAGTAGATTACCTACTGCAATCAGTCAACATACAGCAGAATATCGTTGAAAATAGCAGCAAATTAGCCATTCACGTGGGTCTGTCACCCACTTCGCAATTTACTAACCTATAATATTATGATGATTGGCATTACACTTGAATTAAGTATTAGTATCTCTTGATTACATAACACTAGAGACCCCCTGGGTTGAAAAACTCGCACATGAACTGTTGTATTGATCTCTGAGATCCGCAACATGTAATTACACAGAGCTGGTGAAAATTATTATGGAAACAGCTGAATATATCTTTTACAAGTACCGTATGATATTACAGTAGTAGGGAATCCTATTCCAATTGAAACAAATACTTTTTGTCGCTTCAAAACTTTTGTCCGCAATCATTGGACAAAACTTATGAAGTGATAAACATAACCTATTTTTGGACAATCTCTATCTAAATTTGGGAAAGGTACAGTTTTGGGCTTTGAACATGTTGTTACTTTCCCAATCATAGTTGAGAATGATTTGGTATACGTATCAATGTATAAATAAAGAAATAAAAATGAATCTTAGATCCTTCATATTGATCCAACTTGTTGAAACAAGGTGGAATCGTGGTCATGTTATACATGATTTCGATACAGAATTTCAAAGGAAAATAATGGCGATACCTGCACATTGATATCTCAAACCGTTTCAATGATCTCAACATTTAAAAGTACTAATAAATGACACAAAAATTAAATGAATGAGTAAATATCCAAAGTCTTGATCGTTATCCAGGTGTTCCCGGATAGATCGCGGATTAGATTAAACTCTAATCAAGATGGCGTGGCATCAAAGTCCCTCAAAGCTATCCCCAAGGAAATCACTGATACTGTAATAGCTTCTCTTAATCAGCCACCTTGATAGACTATTCTTGAAAACACCAATGGGAAGATCCCTCACCGAACCCGGTAGCAGGTTGAACATTTTGAGTGCCAACACTGGGTAAGAGTCCTTCACCTTTGACAAACTACAGCGTGGAATCTCCAACTGTAGCCTTCCGCAGGTACCGTATGAATGCACCTGACACCTACTCATCATGTTAGCCCTGTCTATCTTCACTGCGGTAAGTGAGGCCAGTATGTAGATCCCGAAGATGGTGTGCACTTTCAGGCGTCTGAAGATGGGTCGACAATGGGCAATGAAGTCACTGTATAAATGGATCCGCAGTGCCTTCTTTTGAAGAATCAGGATGTCATTGGCATGTGGAGAATGGCCCCAAATAAGAACTCCATACTGCACATGACTGCCAAACACCGCGTGATATAACATTAGAAGTCCGGTACCTATACATTGAATAATCAATCAAGTGTTAGTGAACACTATAGTAACTTCTACTCATATTTCAACTTATTACTTTTTTCACTTTCCTTGCCCTATTACCATAGGTAAGGAAAGTATTGCTTTCCGAAAAAAATTAAGGTACCCCAATTTCTAAATTTCTATACGTTTCAAGGTCACCTGAGTCCAGAAAAGTGGTTTTTGGGTATTGGACTGTATGCGTGTGTGTGTGTGTGTGTTTGAGTGTATGTGCGTCTGTGTACATGATATCTCGTCTCCCAATCAACGGAATGACTTGAGATTTGGAACTTGAGGTCCTCACAAAATAAGGATCCGACACGAACAATTTCGATTTAATGCAATTCAAGATGGCGGATAAAATGGCGAAAATGTTGTCAAAAACACGGGTTTTCGCGATTTTCTCTAAAACGGCTCCAACGATTTTGATCAAATTTATACCTAGAATAGTCATTGATAAGCTCTATCAACTGCCACAAGTCTCATATCTGTGAAAATTCCAGGAGCTCCTCCCCATCTATGCAAAGTTTGATTTAAGACTCCCAATTATCAGGCTTCATAAACAATTTAAACAAAAAATACATGTGGAAAAGATTGAGCATGTAAATCTCTACAATTAATGTTCAGTAAAATGTCCACCCAAAATTTAAAATAAGATCGAAATTCGAGAAAATGTTATTATTTCAATTGCAAACTGTTGGTAACTGTTGATTCTATTGAATCATTCACAATGGAGAGATAGCAGACTTCGTGTGTCCCCAGCGTTATTGTCCTGTCACCAGGTGGCTTCGATCTTTGAATAGTAGACTTTAGATGCGCGTGAACACTAGCGGCAGGTGATACATTTTCATAACGCCAAGGAAAGTTGTGTGAGTGCGCCACACCAGATTTTTCAGATCAGATCAGTCCTGGGTGGACTTTGGCCTCCTCAACATGGCGCCTCCATACATCGCGCTCCTGTGCTCGCCTACGCCAATTCGCCACTCTCAGCACCCGGATATCATCCAACACGTCATTCAGCCATCTTCTTCTTGGTCTCTCTCTTCTCCTAGTTCCGATCATCATTTCATCCATCATTCTTAATGGACCTCTCCTCCCCCATTCTCACCACATGTCCCAACCATTCAATTATTCTTGCCTTCATGGAGCGAACAATGTTTTCTCTTCCAATTGCTTCGTCAATCTCATTATTATACCTAGCTCTCCAGTTTCCCTCATAGCATATTGGCCCTCATTCATATCCTTCTGAACATCTTCCTTTCAAATGACATCAACACTCTCTCATCCTTGTTAAATAGTTTCAAGAATCTGCTACTCTCTCTAGGACTGTTCATAGAACTATACTCTGTCCAAATTCGCATGAGCGCTCAAAGATTAAGCCGACCCTTGCTCCCCCACGCGCAGGCACACACGCCCGGCCTACCTGTGCCATTGATATACTATGTACACTACATAGTATACAGGTAGACAGACCGTCCCTTTACTCACACACACAAAAGGAAACTACGCTTGTTTGTGTGAGTAGTAGGAGGGTCGGCCTAATCCTTCAGAGCTCATGCGAATTTGGACAGAGTATAGTACCAGCCCTAGACCTTCCCTGGGAATTGGAAAATGGGGTTGAAATGACAGGCCTGTCCCTTGATTACATAACATAGAAATTTGCAATTCCAAGAATATGATCTCACATCATAGGAGCTAGGAACAGCCCTAGAACTTTCCTGGAAATGAAGTCAATGTAAAATGTTATTCTACACAAATTATGTGGAACTGACAACATCTTTTCACGCACCTTAATATGAAGAAATTCTACTATATTACTGTTTCTAATAAATGGAGTTAGTTGGTTGGATCATTGGAAAACTTGATACTTTTCACCCTAGATTGCTATTATTATTATTCATTTGTAGCGTTAAGCTGCTAAGTGAGCAGAACTCCTGCAACACGTCGGCAAATTACTGTTCGATCTTCTGCGTGCAAACCCCTTCTATTTTTTGGAGGAGTTTTCCACACATACTTTATAAGAAATTAAGTGTTAAGTGTTATGAATATTCTATTGACGTTGCTGATGACTGTATGGTCCGATAGCAAAAGAATTGAATCTATCTTCTATATTCTATGCTAATTTTAGCATGGATCCTTTGTTTATACAGATTCATGACAGAGTTTTGTCCCCTGTATGTTTCTGCATAGATTTAATGAATAATATTACTTTAAATAATATATTTACTTATTTAATGGTTTCAGGTTCCTGAGCGTGAAGAAATGGCTGCTGCGGAAGAAACACCAGATCGAGCTGGCGCGAAAACGCGGCTGGAAGGGCTACTGGGTGTGCCTGAAGGGCACCACTCTGCTCTTCTACCCCTGCGACTCCCGGGAGGGACGCTCTGTCGAGGCGGCGCCCAAGCACCTCATCATAGTCGACGGCGCCATCATGCAACCAATCCCAGAGCACCCCAAGCGCGACTACATCTTCTGTCTCAGCACCGCCTTCGGTGATGCTTATCTATTCCAGGTAAGCAGATTACCTACTCTTCATTGATAAATATTTTTTTTTCAAATAATTTGGAGAAGGATCAACAAACACAGCCTAAACTTGACTTTGCCTATTGTTATAAGAATTTAACGGCAATAAAATCGTTAATAAAATAAAATAAAAGTGTTTCTTCCCCAAATTTCGATTCATTGAAAGAATCCAGAAAAAAGGTTGTTTTCTTTACTTTATAAAATTATACAACATATAAAGTATGATTCATTTCATGTTATAAAGCCATTGGAAAAGATAATCCAGTCAATATAAACATGAAGAAAGGGGTGTGCTTGCAATATATATATATATATATATATATAATATATATATATATATATATATATAACCTAGATTTCAAATCAATCACAAGTACAAGATCATAAATAATAATACAAAGCAATACAAGAACTCAAATATACTATTATCAAGTTTATTGAAATATTTCTCCTTTTAATTATTTTCCTATGGCAGTTACCCAACAAGGAAAACCTGTCCGCATAATATTTACACTGTTATTATAATATTATGTTAAAACTACAAATTGTATAATATTTCATATTTCATAGTGAAACTAAAACAACTCTCCAACTCTATTTACTCTAATTCCTCCAACTCTAAGGGATATGCGGAGCAGAGAAAAGTAGGGATACAGCGGTGGCTATGTTCCCGTGGTAGATCGGACAGCGTTCTGTAGTCTTTACTGAGTGTTCAACACCTCATGAAACGTATACGTAGTTTCCTCTCTGAAAGCACTGCATCGAGTGAACATGTTTTGTCAACTTGACAAGCATGCTTGTTTCTAAGACTAAGCTATATTAATTATTGAAATTGCCGGAACTGGTTTTCAATCCCACTCCAACCTCAGTTCGCTCCTCCAGGCAAAAACGGAAGAAGTTTCTATTCCAGTAGAGATAGGTGTGATCAAGCTACTCTGGTATATTGATTTGTAACAGTTGCTGATTCTTGTTGGTAATGATCAACTATATCTCAAATATATATTATTCGTCAAGAAAATTTTCTCATGATTCGATAATAAATGTTCATAATTGAAAAATGAAATGAAATGGAATTTATTGATTCATTTTCACAAAAAACATAGCAAATTACAATTTAAAAAAGTAGGAAAAGTAGGAATTGAGGTAATAGTTTTTGGTAGTTTATTTTTTCTTCATAGTCAACAAACGATTCGGCAACAGTAAGGAAGTAGAAAAGGATAGAGTTATCTGCTCTGTCTAATGACAGACAAGTGTAGAAAGCCAATTAGGTTCTGACTTTATAAAGTAAATCTCACTATAGATCTATAGATTTATCTTGTTGGCCTAGAATGGCGTCAGACAAGAAAAATCAAGAGAATTGCAAAATGCAAGACATTTATATTAGAAACAGCACACATAATAATTAGAATTAGAATAGTTCTATTACTTGATAAGTCTACAGTCATTACTTACAGCTCAGTTTAATTGTTCGGTATATCTCTCCATGATTGAAGTTTGAAATTAAATTATAAAGAAACAAAAAAGGATAAGACAAGTAATAGGTTATCAATCACAATTTAAAAGATACATAACAATACCAGTCAACTGTTTGAGTGGATTGTGAAGGTTTTGGTGGGTCGCAAAAATCAACATCCGAAGTTGGGTTGCCAAACATGGAAGTTTGGGAAGAATCCATGATCTACATTCTGAGAAATACATACCATCTTTCATAATATTCACTTGTGGAGCGGGAATTTTTAACATGTAATTCCTCCAGGTTGACTGGTTCATGTAATCATAATTCAATCCAATTTAAATGACAAAATATTTATTTGCTCTTACGTTTGACTTCTTCTACTCTGTTGTTTTCAGGTGAAACTTCCTATTATATCAAACAATATTAGATTTATTCCTCCTTCTACATATTGAAAAAATACCAAACCAGTTTGTCTCACGATAACATACCCATAAATGTGATTAGCTGGATTACTCTATCTCAATATAGCAATATCGTGCTTCATATTTGCAGTGCAAATTCACCCAGGCGTATATAACCACCTACAAGGAAAGTGCCAATTCCAGGAATTGATGTGAAGGTCCAATTAATTCTGACGTTTCATTCAGTATTCCATCATCACTTTTCCTGGAAATGCCAATTTTCGAAATACATCTCTCCTGTCAAAACAACACTATTTCTGGAAAATCATAGAAGAAAATTCAAAATTCATAGGGCTGGTAATATTCTGGTTCAAACTATGAATACTTCATTGAATAAAAATAACTGATGATGCTCTAATTTCCACTGTACTTTCTAGTCTACACTATCTATCCAGTCATTTTGATTATTTATTTATTCTTATGGCTTTTATTGGCAGAGAGATCCTTTTGGATGTTCTGCCTTGCCGTATTACCCAATAACATCTATTAATTTTGATTATGAGAGGTTCCACAAAGCTTCTACAATTATTGGCCATGACTTTATAGTCAATTTTATTTAAATACAACAATAGGTGTACAACACTGTTGCCATTTTCATGCTGATTCCATCAAAAAGGTGTACGCTCTCTTCTACGCTCTTCCTATCATACAATTAGCTTGCAGGCTCTCTGGATTCTGTGGAATCCAACAGCACTGAACTCCATAAAAGCAGTGCTAGAATCTAGGTTGCGCACACTATAGTTTTTTTTATTTTTCCAAGACACGACCGGTATCGGCTAATAATGTTATTCTGAAGTGTTCAAATCATTGTCATTTCGAATTTCGATAGGTTCATAAAAAGCCAAAATACAACAAGCAAACACTTGTTAATATTCCAGAATCTGGAATATTTGAATATCAAATATTGGATATACCAAAATCCGAATTATAAAAGTATTCTTGAACCAATTTTTAAGCAAAAATGCAAGCATCTCTACTATTGATCCACTCTTCATCATTTTCATCTATTTTCAATATTGTCCCAATAGAATCCAGGATATTAAAGAATCTTGAACCATTTTCAAGCCAAAGTAATTGTAAAATATAAATGTTTTCAAGTCCTAGTTGTTCGTTCTCGTGAAGCTTTGTGACGCTGGTTGTTTCTCATACTGAGCCGTTATCACACTCTCACCCTGAAAACGATTCCAGGATCGTACCATTGTCCACTCTAGACTATTACCCCTCTTTTGTCAATATTATTGTTCCTAATAGTAGGAGAGAGTTAGGAGCTCCAGCTTTCCTCTCAAACTTAACTAGTACTCTATCATAATTTATTTCTTTCTCCTTCTCAAACCGAACTTGGGCGCTCTATCATAATCTCTTTTCTCCTCTTAAACGAAAATTGTGATCTGACTTCATTTTGTCATCCGCGTCATCTCCCTCACTTCCTTTCCGCTGATTTGTGTTTGTTTTAGGCGCCATGTCAGATGGAACTGATTTGCTCATTTATTTTTTCACTGATTTGTGTTTGTTCTGGTATATTAAATATACCAACATATAGAATATTGAAGTATTATTGAACCAATTTTTAAGCAAAAAGTGCAAACATCTCTACTATTAGTCTACTCTTTATTATTTCCCATTCATGTTCATTATTGTTTCACTAGAATTTAGAATATTAAAGTATCTTGAACCATTTTCAAGCTAAATATTCCAGGATCGTACCGCTCTCCCCTTCCCCTTTCGACCTTCTTTATCACTATTTCCCTTTTTGTCAATATTATTATTCTCAATAGTAGGAGATTTTGAAAATTCATCTTCCTTCTCAAACTGAACTTGAGTTCTATCATAATTTTTCTATTTTTCTCAAACCAAACTTGTAATCTATCGTTTCTCTCCTCCTCTCGAACCCAGCTTAGGCTCTATTATAATGTATCTCTTCCTCTCCAATCCAACTTGTGCTCTATAATCATTTCCCTCTTCCGTGTCATCTCCCTCACTTCTTTTCCGTTGATTTGTGATTGATTTGTGTTTGTTCTAGGCGCCATGTCAGGTGGAATTGGAGAACTGGGTGAACAGCATCCACTCGGCGTGTGCCGCCGCCTTCGCCAGACACCGCGGAAAGACCGGAACACTCCATCTTCTTCAGGAAGAAATCTTCCGTTTGGAAAAAGCTATTGAATCGGTGAGTCTCGGACAATACCCCTCTCTCTATTCCATCCGCTACCAATCACAATCAGTCTTGGTTACATTCTTGCCACTTTAATAGATTTTCTAGTTGTTGAAGATCCATTATTTCTTTTTCAATTTAATAAAACAACTCATAGAATGAACTCAAACTCACATTATTCCATGCAAACAAAATAAACTCAAATTCACATAGTCTTTTTTTTAGGGCTACTTTTAATATGAATAAAATATAAATCTCAGACTTGAAAATGGCATTAATGTCGAAACATGTTGTGTTAAAATAATTCAAAAGGGTACTGAGATTTTATATTTATATTTTATTCAAATTCACATTATTTACACAACAATATTATTATGGTGTTGAAGATTCATTCATTCTACTGGTTACATAATACAATGTACAGGTGATAATGTATAGAGCGATAGGGTTACATAATCAAATCAAAATCCATTTATTGCGAAAGTTACATAAATCATCACATATATAATTATACCACATAAAACAACAAGAAATCATCACATCAACGTCTTAAAAATTCTCCATATTGAAGACAAAATATTCATCATTAGTATAAAAACAGTTTGTTATTAGAAAATCCTTATCCTTTATTTCAAGTTTATATTCACTCACTAGGAATCATTTCTCATTTTTCACTAGGAATCTCTAAGGCATGGTTATTTTTTTTGAATCTTTAGGCTTAATGATCCATTAGATTTGTTAAATGCCCTAGTAACCGGGCCTAAGACGTACTACTATTACAGTTATTGAACATGATAAGAAGTAGGAATTATTGTTCACGGCGTTTGTGAACGTTTCATCCACACCAAGGAAATATTACTCTCCGCCACATTTAGAGCTCCACTTATTTATTATACATTCATGTTTCCACTTTCAAGTTTTATTATGTGTTACTATTGAGGATTTTTTGTCATGGTGTAGGCTAAGGCGTGAAATGATTCTTAGAAGCCTGATGATAAGATGATGATAGAATTTGATATTCAAATTTGATAAAATTTGGTTCAAATTCAAATACAAATTTCATTTATTGCCCAAGAGACATTATAAATAAAATATTGTACAGGCACGGTCAATATACATAATAATCACACAACTCAACACTAAACATAAAAAATATCACATCATTCTATGATGTCTAACCTAATGCTAAAATACTGTTCTAAACTATAAAAACATTTCTTCAATAAGAACTTTTTAATTTTCTGTTTGTATTCCTTCTCTGGTAGTTTTCTTATATCTAATGGTAGGTGGTTATAAAATTTGATTTCCCAGGCCTTAGTATGACTAGATCTATAATAGTGAAATTCATTTCGGATGTTTAATTGATTCCGTGTAATGAGAGTGGACATTATTATGACTAGAAAATAAATTTAAGTTAGACTTCACAAACAACAAGCATTGGTATATAAAAATACATGGCAAACTTATAATTCCCAGTCTTATGAATAAAGGCTTGCAATGAGAGAGAGGTGGTTCATTGCAAATAGTTCTAACTGCTCTCTTTTGTAGTACAAAAAGGTTTAAGGAGTAGCTGCAATTTGCCCACATTATAGCGCCATATAGCAGATGTGAATGGATATATCCATAATATACATTCAATAATATTTTAACTGATACTATTTCTCTTAATTTTTTCAACATAAAGACACCTCTGGTAACTTTAAGAGACAGTATAGTCTATATGAGATTTCCATTTCAAGTTGCTCAGGATGTAAATACCTAAAACAACATCTAAATTGGTTGAAAGCAACATCTAAATTGAATTTTAATTCAACTTTCCTTTCAGGAGAATCTATAAAACTGACTGAGCAAAATTTATGTTAGAATGTATCACTCGTGAATAATACAAGTAAGATATTGCTAGAATAAATTAATACATTTTGAATATTAATTCAATGCTCTAGTATTCTGCTCACTTTTCTCACCTTCTTCTCCTATTATACAAGCCCAAGAATTCAAATTACATAAAGTTATTCACTTGATTCAGATCTTCTCAGTACCTAATGAACAGAGGCAGAAAGTGTGCTCTCAGAAGAATAATGGAATGAAAATAATATAATGTATGAAAGTTCTCTGAACAAAAGCTGTTGAAATGGAGAGGGATTTCTGTATTGTATTCAACATGGCAACGCCATTACACAGCAGTAGACATTGGGCTAGAAATAAATTATGAACTTTTCTCGGCCAAATATTTATTTCTATCAAGTGGGAGAACAATGTCTGTGCTGTTGTGAGTCACTGGTGGTGCAGTTTCTCTGCTTTACAAATGCCATTTTGGCCCGCCCGAAAAACTATATTTATTGTCTGACGTCTAAATCCATTTGCTAAGTGCCGTGTATCATAATATTGTGTTTACTCTCCTCAGAACTGGATTTTTCTTGGCGTAATATCACGCTGCTTTATCTCAGTGTTCTATCCAAGTGAAAAAAATGGGAGCGCATTATATTTTCCTCGGTTATATTTCTAAGTTTATCCGTAACCTAGTGTTGAAACACTGTAATAGACACTGAACTCAATTTAACTCATTTGATTCCGTTCAAGGAACTGAGTATAAGGAGAGATAATGTAGTAAAAATTTCAAGTTTTTAGAATTAAATCAATAAGTGGGGATAATATTGATAATTAGTAACACATTTTTAAATGGAAATATTGACCAATGATCAAATTAACTATTATTTAATTTCTTATTCAACTTTCCTATAAAGTTATATCCAAGTGAAAAAATATGATTTTTAAATGGAAATATTGACCAATGATCAAATGAACTATTATTAAATTTCTTATCTTAAATTATTGCAGTATCATGCCGATAGAATGAAAGCTTTCAAATTGATAATTCAAAATATTATTTTCAATTTTTATCTGCATGATATAGGCTACTGCATGCAATTCAGAATATGATTTATTGGAATTCAATAATTAATTCATTGGATAATTTAATCATTGGTCAATATTTCTATTTAAAAATGTTTTACCAATTATTATTGACCGAGCGAAGTGAGGTCTAAGATTCAAGTCGACGGTTTGGCATTTCTCTTAATGTTTAAATGTTTGAATGTTTATATGTTGCGCATTTACGGCGAAACGCGGTAATAGATTTTCATGACATTTGACAGGTATGTTCCTTTTTTAATTGCGCGTCGACGTATATACAAGGTTTTTGGAAATTTTGCATTTCAAGGATAATCTAAAAGGAAATAAAAATCTGGTGTGGCGCACTCACACAACTTTCCTTGCCGTTATGAAAATTGATCACCTGACGCTAGTGTTCCCGCGCATCTCAAGTCTACTATTCAAAGATTTGAGCCAGCTGGTGACAGGGCAATAACGCTGGAGACACACATGAGGTCTGCTATCTCTTCATAGTGAATGATTTAATAGAATCAACAATAATTTGCAATTGAATAATCACATTTTCTCGAATTTAAAGCTTATTTTCAATTTTAGGTGAACATGTTACTGAACATTAATTGAAGAGATTTTCATGCTCATTCTACTCCACTAAATTTCTTTTGTTTCAATTGTATCTGAAGCCTGATAATTGGGAATCTATCTGCATTGATGGGGCGGAGCTCCAGAAATTTTTACAGATATGGGACTTGTGGCAGTTGATAGAGCTTATCGATGACTATTTTAAGTATGAATTTGATCAAAATCGTTGGAGCCGTTTCCGAGAAAATCACGAAAAACCCTGTTTTTGACAACATTTTCGCCATTTTAGCCGCCATCTTGAATTGCATTTGATCGAAATTGTTCGTGTCGAAATTGTTCGTGATCCTTATAGTGAAATGACCTTAAGTTCCAAGTCATTCCGTTAATTGGGAGATGAGATATCGTGTACACAGACGCACATACACTCATACACACACACAAACACACACACACACACACACACACACACACACACACACACACACACACACACACACACACACACATACAGACCAATACCCAAAAACCACTTTTTTGGACTCAGGGGACCTTGAAACGTATAGGAATTTAGAAATTGGGGTACCTTAATTTTTTTCGGAAAGCAATACTTTCCTTACCTATGGTAATAGGGCAAGGAAAGTAAAAGGAGCCTCCTTCATACGCCAATATTAGATTAAAAATCAGACTATAGAATTATTATTCATCATAAATCAGCTGACATGTGATTCAACAGATGTGTGGAGAAGCCAGTCTATTGCTGTATTTCCATTAGGTCCATAGTTTCAATCAGGTACTTGTGGATGGGAATACTGCGTGAGGTCTACTGTTCACAGAACTACTAGTCGATATTATCCCCACTTATTGATTATATATTTTTAAAAATTATATATATAGATAATTCAAATTTTTCTTTGTTATCAGTAACAGCTTAAAAGAACGGATTAATCTTCCGATGCAGCTGTTGAAATGGATGAATAATATCAATTACTTGAAGCTGTTTTAACTCACGGTTTACTAATTAAATAGTTCATGTGAAAATCATGAAACTTCATGGAAATGTATAAATATGACTGGCGGAGTTTGAGATAGTAGATGTTTTCTTCCAATGCAAATAAACTAAATGATTCACATAGATTAAAACTTCTACAATCTAGTAAGTGGAAACATAATTTTTTCTTTAAATCTAAAGATTTTCATGAAATAAATTATTATTAGTAACGCGTAAGTTGAAAGAAGCCACATGAGCAGCAAACTACCGCTGATATTTACTGCACAAATCCAGGGCAGTTTACTGCTGTGTGGCACTAACCAGAAGTTGATCGTATTTATTTATTTTAACAGCTGTGTTGAAAGATTTTAAAAACGTTTCTATCATAACTGTTTTTGGTAACAAGAAAGTTCGTAGTGGAGATTCATCAATTCTGAAGCATTTTTTACTAAATTCGCAGTTTTTTACACATCACTATCATGTATTAAATATCAAATTGAAAAGACAAACAATTTCATCGTTTAGTGAACAAAAGACAAAACATAATTATTTGTGAAAAGTTTGGGATTTATATTGGGTTATGCAAGATACTCAATCATGTGATCAACGAGAGGAAGAATCGTCAATTGTTTTGTAAGCCATAATATATTTTAAAACTAGATTCGGTTTACCGATAAAAAATATCTCTTGTGCCCACAACAATAATACAACTATTTTTTAAAAAGAAAAAAGTACCTATGAGAATAAGAGCCATTGATTGAAAACCTCTGATGTAAGTTGAAACAACAAAAATTTTCTAAGAGCAGTAAGTTTGAAATTTAGTCTTTGAGTATACAATATTAACAACATTTGATCAGAATTCAAGAAACAAATGTTATTTGATTGAAAAAAAGCATTTTTCAGAGACACAAGTTTGAAAAATCAAGTTTTTTAATTTTCATTTCTTCATTTCTTCAATCTTTAAAAGGCCTTAACTTTCCAATTTGATCAAGAGGTGTTGACTGATAATTTTTCCTTATCAATCGAATATTTAAAGAAGCAGATCAAATTTATTTGATTATTCAATCTTGAACCCTTTGTGTAAATTTGAAGAATCTGAGGATTAGTTCAAGAGGTAGAATTTGAGAACATAAGAAACTAAGATGGCGGATGAAAAACTCAACGTTGACAACATCATCTCCCGGCTTCTGGAAGTGAAGGGTGCCAAGAGCCAAAAATCAGTTATGTTGACGGAAAATGAAGTCCGGTCACTTTGCCTGAAGTCTCGTGAGATCTACCTGTCTCAACCAATGCTCCTGGAGCTAGAATCACCCCTAAAGGTGGTTGGAGATATTCATGGACAGTACTACGACCTTCTGAGATGGTTTGACTCCGCTGGGTATCCCCCAGACTCTAACTACCTGTTCCTGGGCGATTATGTGGATCGTGGCAAGCATAGTCTGGAGACCATTTGTTTGATGATGGCGTATAAGATTAAACATCCGGAGAACTTCTTCATGTTGCGTGGGAACCATGAATGTGCCTCGATTAATAGAATCTACGGGTTCTATGATGACTGCAAGAGGCGATACAGCATCAAACTTTGGAAGACCTTTACAGATGTGTTCAATTGTTTCCCGGTGGCTGCAGTTATCGAGGAGAAGATCTTTTGTTGTCATGGTGGTATCAGTCCAGACCTGCGCAATTTCGATCAAATCAGGGAGATTGAGAGACCAGTTGATGTGCCGGACAAAGGGTTGATCTGCGATCTGCTGTGGGCCGATCCAGACAAGGAGACGGTCGGTTGGGCGCAGAACCAGAGGGGCGTGTCCTACACGTTTGGAGCCGAGGTGGTCAACAAGTTCCTCCAGGACCACGACCTTGATCTCATCTGTCGCGCCCACCAAGTGGTCGAGGACGGCTACGAGTTCTTCGCCAAACGACAGGTGGTCACAATCTTTTCGGCTCCAAATTACTGCGGAGAATTCGACAATTCGGGAGGAATGATGGTCGTTGACGAGAACCTGATGTGCTCGTTCAAAATTCTGAAGCCGAAAATCTCGTCTGGTGCCCAGAAATCTAAGTGGAGTCGGGTCTAGTAAATTAATGTTTTTACAAAAAATTTCAAACTTTTATACAAATTAAACATCTATTCTGGATTTGGAATATTCTTATTTATTCAATCGTACATTTTAAATGACAATATCAGAATAGCGGAACGAGATAAAAAGCGCTAGCCCAAAACTCTTGTTTCTAGATTTTTACCATTGTTCAAAGTAGGCTGGGGTTGAGTTCAGCATCACACCCATTTTCACTGCAAAAGTAAATAACTGATTCTAAATTTTGATAAAACAATGGCAAAACCAAGAACTCGAACACTTGGACAAATTACAGAATGTTGATTGATATTTTGAAAATTTAGTTTATTTTGAATTACATTGGGCTAAAGGTGCGTACAGATATACGCGCCGCGAACATGAGCAATTCACTTTTAATCAGTTGACTATATATGTATTTTTACAAAAACGGTATAAGATATAGATATAAAAAGCTTGGCACCAGCTGATTAAAAGTGAATTGCTCACGTTCGCGGCGCGTAAACTGTACGCACCTTTATATGAATTCTAAATATTGAAGTAACTACAAGTAAAATTTTTATAAGTGATGTAATTCTTCTAGTGGATTTCCAAGAATAGAAAGAGATATAAATTGAACGAAAGCCTAGTAAACTTCCTCTTGAATATACGATTTAGGACCGAATTCACCAAAAAGAAAACTTGGTTTGAGCGCCAGTTGATTCTAAATGAAAAAAAACATATTACAAAACCAATTCAAAATCATCTGACTTAGAACCAACTGCCGCTTAAACCTAGTTTTCGTTTTTTGGCGAATTTGGGCCTTAAACTATTCATTGCTGGATCAATAAATATAAATATTGAAATAAATGTTCTATAATCATCCCACTTGATAAATGCTTTTAAAACTTTCTAACTAGAGGCCTCATTATTTCACAATGTACCCATATATTTGCATTGGGACCTCCGATTGGACGAGTTTGTACTTTTTGCATTCACCGAGTTTATAAACAGAAACTTCTCTCTGGTGTGAGACGCTGAATTAATGTTAATGTTTTCTTGTTAGTTGCCGAATCTCTTAAACTTTGTGGAAAACTTTTCGTTGAGCAGTGAACGTGCAGATGATCACGAGAAACTTAACTTATGCACATTACAGAAACGAATACACTTCCACCTTGACTCGACTCGATGAATTAATGAAGCCTTCTCGAGTAATCTCAATGTCTTGTTGAAAACTCACTCTTTCCTACAGAAAGGAACCACGTCTTTTCATTAGTGAAAGTCTCACTGCCTGAGTTTCCCTATTCAATCTGTTAACGCGTGCTCAGTCTAGCTTGCTTGTTCTTCAATTAAGTTGATCATTTTGAGATGAATTAAGGTTTCCCTAAACTCTTCCTCTTTGGTGAATATTAACATTTCATTATTTCCACTTTTATTCACTCTAATCAGAGTTTGGAGATTTCTTGCTGTAAAAAGCCCCCTCCTCCAAATTACAGCTTACTTTGCTCTCAATGAAAACAACTTGAAAAATATTGTTCAATTTTCCAACTAGAAACCTCACTGTGCCCATATTATTTTGAGGTGAATTCTCACCTGAGTCACGAGCTTGTTGTGAAGGTAGATTAGTCTATGAGAAATCTCATAAGTCCTCACACTCCATTACATTACCGAGAGATTCCTTGCAAATCTCCAATAGCAAAAGACTTGCTAAACTATACTTTGTGTATACTATACTTTGGAGTGATCCGTGGTCTAGTGGATAGAGTGCTTGTGTAGCAGCATAGAGATCCCGGGTTCAAACCCTATCAATACCAAAAGTTTTTTAACCAGATCACTTCCGTGTTATCGGATGGGCACGTTTAATTGTCGGTCCCGGCTGAAGTATGACAGTCGTAAGGCCCATTGACGGCTTAAATTATATATTCTCCCCACCAACAAAAGCCAAAGAATTTACTTTACTTTTACTATACTTTGTTTTATCATACCTACTCGTAGAAAACAGTAATCAGGTAGCAACAATATGATAAGTCCCTGCACTGTCTGAGAGAGGAGACATATATATTATAAAGGAGACATATATTATATAGTTCACAGATGATCGTTAGGACATGTCAGAGGCCCTGAAATTGATTATGTGCGACCTGAAAACTCTGACACCAGTCCTGAGCCAGCCAGGTCACTTGATATCATCATGTACTATTTTAATTTAAAGAATAAGACGTTGATGTTGTCAATACCGTTGATTGGTTCATCAACGGAACATACCGTTGATGTTGTCAACGTCTTATTCTTTCAATTATGGAGAAATACCACAGCATCTCATACCTTACAATCAAATTGTACTATATTTTAGTTGATCATGAAGGCAAAATTTTAAATTTATTCGTCAATTATGTAACACCGTTGTAATTTTTAAAATTGATCTGAAAAAAGTGATACACAAAAGCTATTCCATTCTTTACATCTCTTTTTCCGAGATATTTGTACTCCTATCGATTATCATCATGAAGTGAATTAACTGGATCCATAAAGTAGGAGTAATTTTCGTTAATCCAATAATGTTCCCCAAACCATTTAACTCATCTCTTGTCATCGTCATTCTGTTGTTTATATTCCTTATGAATGTTGAAAACAAATATATTTAAGTTTAGTTGAGTTAAGAATAGATGATTGTTGGATAATTATTATCTCAGTCTCTGTCAAATTCTCGTCATTATTCTTCAAATTAGTCTACGATTTGTTATCAATTTATTATACAATTTACTCAAATTTGTCTATTTTCCATTTATTGTAGGAACGATTTGTAATCAATAAAATAACTCAATTTTGTCTACTTATTTATTATTCTTACAAGAAAGCGCTGACCGAGAAAGAAAAACTAAGGATACTCCTTGTACTATTTCTCTCCCAAACCTAGATAACATATTAAGAGTCAGAAATAGGGTTATGATTCATTTTTGTGTCTACTTTTCATTTGTTGTAGGATCACAAGCTGAAGCACATGGCAGATCTACAGCAGAGTGTCGTCTCAGATCCTGAAACAAAGCAGCAGATCAACAATCAAATTGTTCAGTGGGAGGAGAATCTCGAGAGATTGCATTGCGAGCAGTTCCGACTACGTTGTTACATGGCTAGCTTACAGAATGGCGAGCTGCCTAATCCAAAGGTTAGTTATGATGGGATAGTTATAATGTAAGATAATCCAAAGATTATTTAATTGATCATTATCTATAAAACAATCCAATTAATTAACTATCGATGAATTCTGGACTCTGAAAGAACTCTGAAAGCTGGACTCTATTTATATTTTTGTGTTTAGATGTTAGCCGACTGGTTCTAGCGTACTACATCTTTTCTTGGCATCCTTTGTTCTTGCTCTACCAATAAATAACTTTACTATAGTTACGGTACCTAATAAAACGTTTGATTGATGAATAACAAAGGATCAATTAAATAGGCTACCCTACTAGATATTATATCACTTATCAATCAGGATGATTCAATAATTCACTTATTTATCTTTTCATTCATTCACTGTTTACACACTGATTCCTTCCATTCACTGTTAGCACTCTGATTCCTTTACTGATAGCACACTGATTCATTGTCATGTTTTTCACACTGACTCATTCATCATTCCTTTACTGTTTGCTCACATATCCATTGTCCTGTTTTGCACACTGATTCCTTCTCTGTTTGCACACTGATCCGCTGTTCCGTTTCACACAGAGCCTGCTGACACACGTGTCTCGTACGACGAAGAACACGCTGAACAAGCTGGGAGTGTTCACGGTGTCGTCGTTCCACGCGTTCATCTGCGCACGCTCGCCGTCGCTGCTCAACAACCTGCTGGCCGGCCGTGGAGCCACCAAGCGGCGGCCACCCATGCTGTCGCGGTCCAACTCGGCGTCGTCCCGCCGATCGCTGCAGATGTCCAGTCGCGATGACGCCGAGAAACTCGTCAAGGTGTCCGTGCCCGAGAATCAGGTAGGCCTAATAGCTGGATTCCCAGATATCAATATCATTGATCAATTCAAACATTCAAAGTTGATGTAATATAGTTGATAATAAGAATAAGAAAGATAATAAGAATACTTTTATCCCATTAAAGCAATAACAATGCAATAGGGAACGTCAATAAAAATATAACCAGTCGATAAACGACATTGAGGGCTGGTTTCCGAGCCCTTAGTCATACATGACATAAGAATTGGAAAAGTTCATAACTCAAGGTTCTTCTCAAACGGACTAATAAATGATATCAATATTATTGAAATAACTCTAAATTTGAATTTTTTAAGGCTCATTTTTTTGTTCTTTGTAAAGGTTAAGGGCCGGTTTCCGAGCTCGGGATTTAGCCAAGTTTTGGACTTTGAACAGCTGGGGTCAGAAAATTGGCTTTCCGAAACGGGGCGTAGTCGCACTTTTTATCATGAACTTCATTGTCTTATTTCTATAATGGAAACCTTTTTCCTTGACGAAATTAAACATTTGACATTACTAATTTTTTTCTATTTATTGTACAAAATACTAATCATAATATAATTATGACATTGAAGGAAAAACTAGGCTGAGCCTGTACTATTTCTCTTTTCAAAAATTCTGATAAGAAGTTAATGTTGTTTAAGTTTAAGTTTGAGGTTATGATATCACACACTACTTCGTCACTTGATTTCTGGTCCAGGAATAATGATTTGAAGATTTTGAGTTTTGAAGGATGCCATAATACTTTGAATGAATCACATAATTAGAATAAGAGAATAAGAATGTTTATTTCGCCAAATTTTTACATAATAGTTACAAAACATGAATGATTTGGCACAGCCAGCAAAGTTAAACTTGTGCGCTAGCTGTGAGTTCTTAAAGCAAACAGTACGAAGTAGCCTATAGCAATACTGAAAAATGGAAAAAATGGAAATTTATCGCAATGAATAAAAAACTTAAGAAATGTTGCACTTATTTGAAAAAATTGAATACAAAATCACAAACCTACCCACTATTAGTAAGTTAATAATTCAAAATAGCTGTAACTTTTCACTATTCTCTCTCTATTTTATGTTGTGTTCAATTTTCTATTTTTTCGAAATTCAATTACGTGGACTGCGACTTGGCCCCGTTCCGGAGAGCCAATTTTCTGACTCCAGCTGTTCAAAGTCTAGAACTTAGCTAAATCCCGAACTTTGAAACCGGCCATTAACCTTTACAAAAAAAAACAAAATAACGAGCATCACAAAATTCAAAGTTAGAGTTTTTCCAATAATATTGTTATCATTTATTAGTCCGTTTGAGAATACCTTTGAGCTATGAACTTTTTCAATTCTTGTGACATGACCTTCGGAAATCTTAGTTCTATAGTGTGGTCCACATTATAATGGCAGTGTACGATTGACAATACAGTTGCTGTCCTTTTCTATCATGCAACAAAACAGATAGGACTATCCCTCTCTTGCTTTGCAATGTTGTCTATTTGCCAGAATATTTTATATTTACTTTTGACAGTGACTGTACAAAACTGAACAAACCTTATTCTCAGCCGCCATTTTTTCTTCATTCTATCAAAATACTTGAGTACACAAGTCGTGTAATTGATTTAAAATGTATTTTTGAAACAATGAAATAATTTTTAAACATTACCGTATGAGAAACAAATTGAAATACCTGAAATGACATTTTAAAAGTTGATAACTAACCATCCTAGACTTCATCCATGCTTCAGTTAGACCTACTCATACCGGTATAAATAATATTGAAAAGTTATTTCAGAATTAATCCATTGAAATTGCTTATATTTAAAAAGGATCTCTATTTTTTTACTATTTTAAAAATAAATCTGAATAGAATACCTACCAAATAACTCAATTTCTGTTGTTTTGAAATTCATATCGGTGTATCACAGCTTTTTAAATTAGCCGCCATTCCAGGTTTGTATAAAAATAAAAATCTTATCTCAGTCATGAAAGCAAATTTTTGAATCAAATTATGAAAAAATATATTTTCTTGATCAATTTGACATTGAATTGATCATTTTATTAAGGGAATGATAATTATTATTAGATAAATTTAATGGGATGAATTGAGTAACATCTGTGTACAGTCAGTGGCAAAATGGAGAGACTTGACAACGATATTCTCCTATCTTTCTTCACTGCCATTATAACGTGGACCTCACTATAGAGAAAATTGTTAAAATTTTATTGTGATTGAAATTGTGATCCCAATTGCCCCATGCGATGGAGTAATTGGGATTGGGATCACGGCTGTAAAACTTTTCTGAGCACTTCTAGTAGAATTTCGATTTCATTTATGAATTCTACGCCAGAAATGAACTTGAAAGGCACCACACTCTCAAATTTCATGTTGCCGCCATTTAGCCTTTGAATGGATGGATTCTTTCATCATCATCTATAATTTTTACTTTTTTTCGTTGCAGTTTGTGAACGTTTACCTACGAGACGCGATGTCTGTGGAAGAGTTCCTAGCCAGTGCTTGCAGTCGCAAGAACCTGAATCCGATGGAGCATTTTGTGAGAGTGAAAAAGCGACGAGACATGGAAGATCACAACTATTTTGTGCCTCACCGTTCAGATCTCATAGAAACATATGTGAGTATTTAATAGTTTCAGTTATTTGAGGATAATGACCTTCCATTTTCAATGACAAAGCTGTTGAAACAATTGATTATTATTCAAATATTGACACATAATTAGAATTATCTGACACTAACGAAAGAATTGGAGGATAATTTTCATCATTCTTCAACCTGATTAAAAGGAATGAAAATTGATTTTCAAAGAATAAAAATACTTATTCAACTATGCTAAATATCAACCTGGCTGCAAGTAGGCCTACATTTTCATGTTGAGCTCATCAGTTCCTATATAACGGACCTGCTCGTAGAAAAGTAGGTTGGTTACCGGCATTTTTAAGTAGGAACTACTGTCCATCGCTCGTAACTTGGCTTCTGAGGTCTGAGGCGTAGGGGGGAAATGAACGAGTAGTGCCATGTTGTTGACGACTCGGTAGTGTGACTACAAACCGTGCTCACTCATAAAGCTATTCACCATTCAGCTTTCAGTTTTGTTTCCGCAGCTGACCGGAGTAAACGTCGAAATGTTGTGTTATATTTTCATTAAGTTAGTAGCCGTTTTAAAATAGTTATAGCGATTTATTAAATTAGTTTTAAAATAGTTATATTGATTTTGTGGAATAGCCTTAGAATCCGTAGAACTAGCATTTTCACAATGTCACAGACTGGGGAAACTTCTAATTGTTACGACATGGATGTACATTTTAATTTATTTTTACTAAAATATAATTATTATGTTGGATGAACAATATTGAAAACCAATAGAGAGTAACGTAACCACTACCCCCGTTATATTGTCATAAAATCTTCCCTTTTAGTACATCTTATAATAAGTCTAAGCGAAGTGATATTCAGAAAAAACAATGATTTTTTAGTTTCAAAGTTGAATTCTGAGTTGAAAGTTGAACTTGAATCTTAAACTCTATTACTTTATGTAACGACTAAAAACGTTAGGATGTAATTTTACTTATAGATCGCTGGTTAAATTACAAATTTGGTGGGATGGAAATTGCTCAATTACATTTGGCGAAGGCAAATAGACCGCAGCGTTTGTGTACTCGCTACCTGGCTCTCCAGTGCCATATGTCATGCCTAAAACTAGATCGACTGCATTCCTTCCAGAGGCCAAGTTACGAGCGGTGGACAGTAGACGAATTGAGACCCTCCCAAACAAGATTCGGCGATCTTTTCTTAGTGGAAATTTCTATACCCATAGTTTACCAACTACAGCATTCATTTTTTTCTAGGCTCAGGTCCGGTAGTATGAAGTTCTAGCTATAGTGAGGTCCGCGTTATAATGGCAGTGGATAAAGATAGAAGAATAGCGATGCCGATTCTCTGCATTAAATTATTATATTTCTACACTGTCAAAAACATAATTGGCATCGTTGTAGACTTAGAAAAGGATAGTACCACCGGCTTTGTCAAATGATAGACAAGGATAGCAAAACCTAAGTTGATGAAATACTGTCATTATAACGTGGACCTCACTATAGTAGGACTACTACCTAGCTTCTAGGTAATAGGAAGTTCTGAGCTCATTCAGAGTCCAATAAGACTTAGAAAATACATCAATTTATTCCTTTTCATCATCTGTGAAGCTTGAATCTTATTATTACTTTATGTAACGACTAAAAACGTTAGGATGTAATTTTACTTATAGATCGCTGGTTAAATTACAAATTTGGTGGGATGGAAATTGCTCAATTACATTTGGCGAAGGCAAATAGACCGCAGCGTTTGTGTACTCGCTACCTGGCTCTCCAGTGCCATATGTCATGCCTAAAACTAGATCGACTGCATTCCTTCCAGAGGCCAAGTTACGAGCGGTGGACAGTAGACGAATTGAGACCCTCCCAAACAACATTCGGTGATTTTCTCTTAGTGGAAATTCCTATACCCAAAGTCTACCAACTACAGCATTCATTTTTTTCTAGGCTCAGGTCCGGTAGTGTGAAGTTCTAGCTATAGTGAGGTCCGCGTTATAATGGCAGTGGATAAAGATAGAAGAATAGCGATGCCGATTCTCTGCATTAAATTATTATATTTCTACACTGTCAAAAACATAATTGGCATCGTTGTAGACTTAGAAAAGGATAGTACCACCGGCTTTGTCAAATGATAGACAAGGATAGCAAAACCTAAGTTGATCAAATACTGTCATTATAACGTGGACCTCACTATAGTAGGACTACTACCTATCTTCTAGGTAATAGGAAGTTCTGAGCTCATTCAGAGTCCCAATAAGACTTAGAAAATACATCAATTCATTCCTTTTCATCATCTGTGAAGCTTGAATCTTATTATTTCTTGATGTTTCAGTTGCATACGCATGAAATAGTGGAGGTGTGCGCGAAGATCTTGTACCAAGTGGAGCTGCAGCGAACCACCCTGGAGCACATGTGGGGCTTTTCGGTGGAGGCCGAGTTGATTGAGAATGCTGACCGCCAGGATGAGCTGTGCTGCTACGTCAGTCGGGTCGAGGACAAGAGTGTCGCCATGCATAACGGTTAGTGTAAACCTTCAATAACAATGTTCCTCTCATTTCTAACAATCTAAGTTTGACTTTTGTATTGTGAAAAAATCTATGATTATCATTTTATTTTATAACACTCACCCTACTACTAAATACGGTAGGTCTAAATGCAAAGTTTTAATTACCGCAACACTTTTGAGAGCTAGGGTTAAATTGATGAATTTATTTATTTATTCATTTATTACAATTTATTTGCGTAAAGCCACACATTTTTGAGCAAGGCTCAAGTGGCATGCAACATTTCAAGTTCAGGATCGGGATCCTGAGAATGCGTTGCAGCACTCCTCTATTGTATAGGGATATGCCTCTACCAATGTCCTGGTTATCTGGAATAATTGATTATCCGGTTTATCAGTTATCTTTACAATGTCATTCATGTATTTCATTTACACAATTACAACATCAAATTTATGATTGTAAGGGAATCAACAGGATAAACCCAAAACTGTTTATCTCCCTAATTTTGATAATGGACTAGTCTAAATGAGGTTATGTGAACACTTCTTATAATAAACACATCAATGCATAGGCATAATGTAGGTCATGCATCAATTTGTTGTCCGAATAATCGATGCTCAGCCTAGTTTTTCCTGTAATGACAAAACTGTATTATGATTATAGTGTTTTATACAATAAATGAATGCTCTATTTTAATAATATACAATACATCGCCCCATTGAATGTGGTTCTCAGATCTCAGTGCTCATTGTCGGATGGCTCGTGTTTTTTTTTTTGACTAAAAATTGTTAAATGCAATGAAAACAAACCACAAAGTAGAATGCGGTGTTGTATTTTCTACTTGGATAGTTTAATTATTAACATTAATCTTGATTCATCAAAGTTTTATTGATGATTGAAAATTGAAGTCAAACCTTAATTTGTTGTCTTCGTTCTATTCACTAAAACTTTTTGTGTTAGAGTCTCCGTTAAAGTCTCCGTTTTAGTCTTTTTCATTCAATATTCACTAAAACTTTATGGTACAGTTTTATTGATTTGTTGAAAACTAATCAACTAACCTGTTGTCTTTCATACTTGAAAAGGTCCCTTTACATCGCTTCATTCATCCTGACCCAAAGGTTTATGGATGATTGAGAACAAACCCAAAAAATATACCATTTTCTATCCTTGAATAGCTTTATCCATGTCACAGTCCTTTTACCGACTTCGAGTGTTATTAATCCCGTTTATTCATTGATAGGGGGAACCTCATCTTAGTTAATTCATGTTTGAAACTTCCTTTGACACGTTTTGCCATTTTCTATATGATGATTTGATATTATGATGTCATCTATCGTTGAATAACTGGTATGCGCACAGGCATTTTTTGCCCATGCAGACCATTTCCTAAAGATTTACTTGGCTTAGTGTATTCATGAGGTTGTTTTTATTCTTTGTTGCTGTTTTATATTGAAAATGAGTACATAATATTTTTACTCTGTAAATTGTATTTTTTTTATGTAAAATCTGAAATGTCTGTCAACTTCATCTACATAAAACTTCATCTACCGACTCAAAGTTTTATTGATAGGGGGAACCACGTAGTTAATTCGTGCTTGTAAATTTGTTGCAGGAATCATAAAAGGCGACGAGATAATGGTGATCAACGGTGCGATAGTGAGTGACCTGGACATGATGTACCTGGAGTCGGTGCTGCAGGAAGAACTGTCTCTATGCATGATGATGCGTTCCTCCCGCACCGAGCCTCCCGACCTGGCGCCGGGCATCCTCCGGTCGACTGACATCGAGATTGAAAGCCTCGTGTGTCCGCCGCCACCCTCCGAACCACCCGTCATCTCCGAGGAGATGATCTCGGGCCTGATTGTGCCGGCACCCGGCTGGAGCAAGGACATGTACTCGCCCGAGACGGAGAGCTCACCCGCCCCGCCCGCCTCCGAGGCCACCAGCAAGCAGGCGTCGCGTGCCAACTCCTTCGAAATTGAGAACTTGCTCAAGACCGCCGAACAGGTCAATCACCACTTGATATTCTCAAAATTCTTCTTTCTTTACTAGTATATAAATCAAAACTCGGGGAGGAACAGATTTTGTCTGCTGGTCCTCCTCGAATTATTCCAATGAATAATAATTGTTTATCTTGAATTCTTTCTTTCTTCTCTTTATTGATTCATACAATAAGTACTCCATCAAAATTATAGGGAGGGAAAAATAAGGTAACCTTATGCTATTTCTCTCCCAAATTTAGATACGGTTACACATAGTCCAAAATAAGCTAAGTCTTGTAGTTGTTCACTGAATCAATTAATAGTAAAAGGCAGATTCCACTTATCAGTATTATTGAACGTGTCTGGTACAGTGAGAATATTATCGTCATAAGTTGTTAAGTTTCAATGAGATTTTTAGGACTAGCCTATATACAAAGTGTCACACGAAGAGGTTTACACGTTTCATTTTATATAACGTGCCCATTCATGCACCGAACGTTTTCAAATTTCACACAGTTTACAAAGTAGGTTTTAAAAATATTCTGGGAAAATTTCAGCTCCCTAATTTTCGTATGAACAAAATGGCGGCATATTGAAAATTTTACCAATTCGCTTCCTGGAAAAACTACTGCCGCCATTTTTTTTCTACGAATGTTAGGGAGCTGAAATTTTCTCAGAATATGTTTATATTTTTAGAATTTACTTTGTAAACTGTGTGAAATTTAAAAAAGTTCGGTGCATGAATGGGCACGTAATATAAAATTTAACGTGTGAACCTCTTCGTGAGACACCGTGTACTTGAATAACGGTCGCCGAGCTGAGTAAGAATAATCCCATTAAAGCTGATGAGAATGATATTTCCACTGTTTCCGGTCACTGACTCTGATACTGATATGTAGTTCTGTTCGATTAGGTTTTAAATCTAAAATGAAAGGTGCGGGAGGTTAGATTTCGACTTTTAAATTGAAATATATGAATATTATTTGAAATGTGTTGATAGTTTTATATAATGAGCGCAAATAACGGAAAGTTGAGATACTATCACTTATGTATGACATCCTAATTTATGCATGTTATTGTAATAATTGAGTTAAAATGGAATTGCTTGTATTGTGTTGTTGTAGGTGACTGGTTTCTGTCGGTCGCCGCAGGAGACTCGTAAGTCGTCGCCGACGGGCAGCGTGGTGAGCCGTGGCGAGTGCTCACAGGCTCTGCTCACTCCAAGCAGGCAGCTCACTGACGCCGAAAAACTGCGCAAGGTCATCCTGGAGCTCATCGACACTGAACGCACCTATGTCAAGGTCTGTACATTCACCTAATAATTGCTACCTACTAACAATCCATTAAAAACAACCAACGACTTGGAGGGATATGCCGATCAGAGAAATGGAAGGAGCCAATTACAGTGATGAATAGAGTAATAATAATAATAATGTCTCTGGTCGAGGGTACAACACGACCAGAGGAGTTTATTCAAATTATAGTCATGATTACAAAAAGCATATAAGGTACAATTATTTACAAAGTATTAATACAATTGGTTGATTATTTGCTGATCTTAGAAAATGTGGCCCCCACTATATATGAATATGTGTCGGGATGCCACTAATTTTGCTAAATTTATCCACTAATTTTGAGTCATAGAAAGGAGCACAGTTGCCAAGTTGTCGATCAGACTCAGTCGATGCAGTGCCAACCAACGACTTGGAGGGATATGCCGATCAGAGAAATGGAAGGAGCCAATTACAGTGATGAATAGTCATAGAAAGGAGCACAGTTGCCAAGTTGTCGATCAGACTCAGTCGATGCAGTGCTCCAGAGAGGATCGTGAGCTGTTAAATGATGAACAAGACCTAGCAATACATTGTCATTTGTGATAAAGAATCAATAAAGAATCAATCAATAATGATTACAGAACGCTGTCTGCTGTCATAGAAAGGAGCACAGTTGCCAAGTTGTCGATCAGACTCAGTCGTTGCAGTGCGTTCATAGAGGATCATGAGCTTTTAAATACTCACTGAAGATTACAGAACGCTGTCCGCTTTAGTACGGTAACATCGCCGCCGCTATACCCCCACTTTGCTCCACATATTATTCCTCCAAGTCAGAGGTTGTTTTAAATAGATTGAAGAAATGAGAAGTCAGTAATCTGATGCTCAATTGTAGAATTTTTTACAAGGAGTAAATTGCAAGGGAAATTAGAATAGAATGTGCTAGAATATATTCATTTCATAAGGTGCATTGATGAATTGTTTATAACTTCACAAAGATAAATAGGATAAATATTGAAAAAACATAGCATCTAGGTGTATTGGTAAATTGTACATAACTTCACAAAAAGAAATAGTGGGAAAAACAACTAGGCTACACTCATAAATGCATGTATTTGTATTCATTTCCATCTGTATATTGACTTTTCTTGCTCTGATCTTTATATCTTGGAAATAATGTGAGTAATGGATATTGATTAGCGAATGAAAATAAAGATTTTTGAATTATCTATTTATAATGAAGAAAATCTCCAATTTATTACATATAATATTCATCACATCCGCTATTACTCCAATAAATTCATAACGAGCTTTAACTTGAACTCTTTCCCACTGTCGGTCTTTGTTTAGAGTGGGTTTCGAACTCCCTCACTCTATACGGTATTTTGCCCGGCGCCAATCAATTACTATGAATTGATAAAATTAATTACTTTACTGTAACTTCACTCACTGTGTGGATACTTATATTTCACTCACTGAACTAATAATAGTATTGAAGAAAAAGATAAAGATAGATAGATCAGGGTCGTGTGTAAGGGAATGTACGAAGTGAAAGGCAAAACAAAGGTTAATTATGAATTTATTATTGAACTTTAAATTTATATGAATTTATAAAAAATTGATCAAAAATATAGTAATGATTAGATATAAATACAAGATGATTAAGTTTTTGAAAGTACAACAGTTCAAGTTTAATTTTAAACAACAAAATTTAACAAACAGTTCTTATTACTTTTATCAGGTTACTTGAAAAATAAGATATAAAATCAAAGTATTGAACAACTCTAGTTAAAAATATGATTATAGTCAAAAATAAGAGAATTGATAAATTTTAATGAATGAATATGATTAGGGGAGCCTTGCTTTAAAAAACTATTATTTGTGCTTAGAAGAAAATTTCAACTGTAAGCTTCAAGAAGTTAATTAAAACTGTATCTACAGATTTGTATTTAGAAGAGCTAAATAATTAAATTTGCTGTTTACTTTGATGCTATGTAATTTGATATAGTTATTTGGGCTTTTTAGGGTGGGGTGGTGTGGATTTTAAATGAGAAAAATTGAAAATTCTAAATACAATCTTTACCTGGCTCAGTCAATTCCCTATAGGATAATTGAAGTCTGAAACCAAAAACTCACTCCTACACTGAACACTGTCCAAAATCCAAGAGACTCACAGCAACTAACAGCAACTCAACTGCCACTAACTGCCACTCAAATGCCACTAACTTGCAAGGCATGGTCTGCCTGTTTATATACTAGAACCACGATTTTCCACCCCTCATCACCCTTCGCCCTCTAGCTCCGCCTACCCTCAAACTCATCAGCTAATATTCTGCTTACAAATTGAATTCAAATATCAATTTGAATTCACTATAATGTTTATTATGTTAAATCATTTTAAACTATGGCTCCCCTTCATTATTAAAACAAATGATATCATATATTTTATCAATATTTAAACTCTGAAGTTTGGATACTGACAATTGAATGCATTGATTTGATTAATACAGTAATCAATCTTATAAATCTAATATGGCAAATACTTCAATAATAAATACATGAAATGAACAAAATACAATGTCATACAGTACATCATTACAATTGAGTTGAATAAATCAAATTAATAAGATACCAATTAATTACTACTTAATTAATTAAGCAGGTTTCTTATACTCATTGTCAACCTGTTTCAATCAAATATACCTAATTTATTCTATTTACAAATTTGTCCTTAGCCTATGAATTCGGATTCAACTAACTTAATTAGCTTATAATAATTATTAAATTATAATTTATTGTACAACATTATTTGTTGAATACTTTATACATATAGCCTAATCTACTTCATGACCTAATTTATAAATACATTTACTCATATATCATGTTTATCGTTTTATGTGATCACCATTCAAATAACTGATCATCAAATAATTGCTTCAATAATATTCATATGCTGACCACGTGGTAAAATTGTAGCATATGCTAACCACGTGGTTACATTGTGAACTAACTCACATATCTATATTTACTTCTCTCCTAACTATATATCTATATCGCTATTCACAATCTTCATTCACCTGCCATCAACTTATGCTATAGATATATACAAGGGTTGACACAAAGCACAGTGGGCCATGTGGTTTCTATTGTAAACGTGTCTGTGACTGACGTTAGGAATGCTGTTAGCAAATTTCTATGAAAGAATGATTTTGTCTCAAACTACTTTGAAAAGAATAATAACCCAGCGTCTGTCTAGGTAAGCTATTCAAATGCATTCTCAATAGTTTCGAGAAACGGTTCTTTTTATTATTCTAGCTCTTCGAGCGTTCATATTCTTAAATACAATATGTTCAGAGCACGTGTTGCAACAAATAACATATATCTACAATTTTTAAATTTTAGGAGAGCACATGGTCGCCATTTGTGGCTCAAAACCCCCCTCTCAAGAGCAAATACTAAATGAAACATGAGTTTAGTCTTTGCGATATTAACACTAAAAGGATGGTTATTAAGAGTAAACTACGTGATGAAATTAATGTTCTCACACTTCAGACACCACAACATGAGTTCATATGGACGGTCTAGAAGTTTGAAGATCACTGTAGTTCTCCATCGCTGTACAACCGGATCATTGGATGCTGCATGTTACGTGGAATTCTGACTGGCCGTTAGCCTAGTGACTCTCGTAAGCTGATGATGTCAACTTAGTCAGCTGCTCCATTCATCTCCAATTCCCTATCTATTTACAATCTCTTCATAGACTATATTAGCATTTAGATTTACTCCTTCTAAGGGCTACTCAATCCACCCTTATCGTGAGCTTCACTAAATGCTAGTCTACACGTTCTCCTGTCGCCTTTTTATATGCCTTCATTCTCTCTATATTGTACACACCAACTAGTTTATCGTCCATAGAGTTAATTACGTAGCAGTTGTCGCTCTTCTTCTTTGAAACTTGATACGGTCCTTCATATTTTAGACACAGTTTCGAAATTATTTTGTCCTCCTTATTTGAGTGGATATTCTTCTTAATAAGAACTAAATCTCCTTCCTTATATTGAATAGGAGATTTTATATCCTTGTCATGTCTCCTTTTCCTTCTTTCAGCCATTTCTTCCAATCTGCTTCGTATTCTAATCGTTCTTTGATTTTCTGATAGCATTTCTCTATCATCCAAAGGATAAACGATTAATTGTTCAAGCGGCTGTTCTGGTTTTCTTCCTAACATTGCTTCAATTGGTGTCATCCCAATACTCTCATGATATGTACTGTTCATCACTTCTTCTACTTTTATTATATTATCTGACCACTTGGAATGCTTTTTATGACACAGAATTCGAAGTTGTGTCACCATATCTTTCAGACTCCTCTCACTCAAATTGCTCTGAGGGTGGTACACAGATGTCAAACGATTTTTAATGTCCAATCGGGTCATCTCACTTATCCAGGTGTTACTGACAAAGTATGTTCCATGATCGGTGATAAGAAATTCCGGTTTCCCTATTTCATCTATATACTGTTTTACTTTGTTCAAAAGTTGTTTTGCCGTGGATCTTCGTACTGCATACAATTTCGTGTATTTGGTAAATGCATCATGCATGATGAAAATGTATTCATTGCCGAATCTCGACTTTGGTAGCGGTCCACATACATCTGCGAATACCTGGTGTAGTTTCCTCTCTGGAAGAATGCATTTCATAAGTCCAGCTTGCTTTTTATTCGATGGTTTCGCTTTCTGACACAGGTCACAGGAAGAAACTAAGTCGAAAATTTTTCTATACATCTGCTTGAAATAACACGTTTCTCGAAGTGCATGATAAATTTTGTTTATGCCTGAATGTCCTAATATTTTGTGATATTCTAGGATCAGATCTTTTTCCAATGATGCAGGAATACATAATTTCCAACTTTCCTGTTTATCATCCTTTCTGCTAAATAGAATGTCATTTTTTATTATGTGAAAACGTTTTGCTACTTCCTTCCCTTGTTCTAAACATTCAATAATATTTTTACATGCTGCGTCATTCATTTGGAAATCTTTTATTCTCTTCAATTTCTTTCTCAGTTCTGAGTCTTCAATCTTTATGAGGTACACTTCAAATGCTCGATCTTCTAACATCTGCTCTGCTACTTCTTCATTCTCTCTAGATAAACAGTCAGCTACCTTATTCTCCGTTCCTTTCACAAATTCCCACTGAATATTATAGGGAGCTAATATAAGCGACCAACGAGTTAGTCTCCCTGTTGGTAATTTACATGACCTGAGAAATGTAATTGCCTTGTGATCAGTGCGTACAATCAATTCATTCCCCAGTATATACTCTCTGAATTTAATACAGGAAAACACCACGCTGTATAACTCCTTTTCTGTTGTACTGTAGTTTATCTCCTGTTGATTTAGAGTTTTACTGGCAAAACTGATAACAACTTCATCTCCATCTTTGTTTATCTGTGATAAAACACCAGCGACTGCAAATCCACTTGCATCACACGTAATTATAAACTTTGAATTGAAATCAGGGTGCTTCAACACGACACTTTCTAGAAATTTCACCTTGATTTTTTGAAAAGCTTCATCTTCCTCTTTTTCCCATCTCCACTTATTCTTACTGCTCAAATTATGCTTGAATGGAACAGTTAATTCAGCATAATTTCTTTGAAATCTTCTGTAAAAATTTGCCATTCCAAGAAAAGACTGCAGTTCTTTTTTATTCTTTGGAGTTTTGAAAGATATGATAGCGCGTGTTCTCTCCTCATTCATCCTAATTCCATCTTTAGAAATAATATGTCCCAGAAACAATACTTCTTTCTTTAGAATGTTTGATTTTTCTAGATTGATTGTAACTCCATATTCATTTAGCTTCTTAAATACTCGATCTAATATATACAAATGTTCTTGGTAGGTGTCTGTTATTATCAATAAGTCGTCAACGTAAATAATCACTTTGTCTGCGAACTCTTCCCCCAAAACATGATGCATAGCTCTCACAAGCGCCGACGTACTAACACACAAACCAAACGGAACTCGTTCAAAACAATACACTTGACCCTCGAAGCGAAATGCTGTCAGTTTCTTCGACTCTTCTGTCAATTTTACCTGCCAGAAAGAACTTTTTAAATCGATGCTGGTGAAGTACTGTCTATGATGAAAACGTTGTAAAATATTATCGATGGTTTGTGGGGTTACGTGATCTTTTAACAAAGCATTATTTAGTCCTCGTGCATCAATGCAAACTCTTATTGAATTGTCCTTCTTCTGCACAATAACGAGAGGGTTTATGAATTGAGATGAACACTGTCGAATTACTCCTTGCTCTTCCATTTTTTGTATCTCTTCTTTAACTGCTTTTCTTTTCGCTTGTGGTACGGGGTAAGCCTTACAAACAAATGGTTCATTATTCTTCAATTTGAGATCATATTCGAAGTTTTTTATGCAACCTAATTCTTCTCTAAACAGGGTGCGATGTTTTTCTAAAATTTCAAAAAGATTAGTAGCATTGATTTCCGGATGATTCTCTTTTATTTGTCCAGCTATTTCGTCCATGAAAACATTCCATTTCTCTCCTTCTCGTGTACCCATTTCCAGTTGACAATTTGCTACCAGCTTTCTCTCTTCATCGTTCAACCCTTCTCCTTTCACTGTCACCCATTCATTGTCAATACAAAGCCGTATCTCTCCTTCTCCCACGTTAATAATTCCTCTATAGGCCTTTAGTGTGTCCATTCCTACAATAATATCTATATTAAGCATATCTACCACTAAGAACGTTGTGGGCATTAACCTATTTTGTACATGAATGTCAATCATCACTTGTTTTAAAATACGTTTTGCACGAACTCCCGTTACACCAAATATACTGAGTCCCGCAGCAGGTAGATGCCTAACCTTCCCTATGGCCCTTTCGATTTCATCCAACTTCCCCTTTGTCATGACTGAAACTGCTGCACCGGTATCTACAACCACTTTCACTTTCTTATTTCCTATATTTACAAACATTGTTAACGCTCTGTTATAGTCCTCTATTGATTCATTGCTTGGCCTGTCTTCTTCTAATAATTCTTCTTCCATGTCAATATTATTCCTTAAACCTACGCTGTTTATTCCTAATCTATTATTTACAGTTGTCTTCTTATTTGTGTCGTTACTGCGTTGCCCTAGATGATTTGTAACACACAGTGATCGGGCCTCACTCTGCGTGTTGTTTAGTTTTTTGGATTCTCTTGCTGTTTTTCTCCTTTCTCTCCTGCTGGACTCTGCTGACTGCGTGGCTGATTCACGTCTCTCCTCCTCCAATTCACATTTGGTGACGAATTGGTGTTCTGCCAATTAGCATTCTGGTCGCTATTCCATTTTCCATCTCGAATGAATCCTCCTCTTCCCTTATTGCCGTTGAAAGTCAGATTGTTGTCCCGACGCTGCTGTCCGTTACCAATCTCCTGCTCTCTCCTTTGCATTTGCGGACTTTTTCTCTCTTCTCTTTTTACCCATACATTCTTCTCTTTTTGTTCTTGCTTCTCCCTTAATTCATTTTTCTCAACATCGATATTCTGCAAGCTCCATTCTTCCAATAGTTTTTCCATCTCGGGCACTGTCTTAACATTCCTATTGAATCTAGCTGTTTCCAGTCCAGTTCCATAGTGTTTGACTAGTTTTATTATGATTTCTTCATCCGAGAGTGCCGGTGTCAAATTCCTTGCAATGAGCATCTGCTTTATGAAGTACTCACTTGCGTTTAACTTCCTCCCTCTAATAAATTTTCCGGTTCTCAATCTCTCTCGCACTGAATCTTGAATGAGTTGGCTCCAGAATTTATTAGTGAAACGCTCCTCAAATTGTTCTAGAGAGTCAATGCTAGCCTGAATAATCATCCACCATGCTGAGTGTTGACTATCAAATGACTTTTCAATGATGCTTGATTGCTCACTCCAGTTACTTTTCCCACTACGCCGCAAATATTCTTTCAACTTAATCAAAAATTGCATAGGATTCTCCAGATATTTCTCAAATTTTGGCACTTCATCCAATCCCCTACAGCTGGTGTTGACGATAATCGGTTGTGTCCTGGCCTTCTCGAATTCCGTTTTCATCCTCTCCTTCTCTCTGTAAAATTCCGCGAGCTGCTCCTCAAATTTTTTAAAGGCTGCATTATCCATTCCACCTGATTTCTCTGATAGCTCCTTTCTCACCGATGCGATCTCTGTTGAAAGTCTCTTATCTATTCTCTCGACGTTTTTCTCAACTGCTGTTATTTTCATTGCTATCTCACCACAAATCTCTTTAGTTTTTTCCTCCATTTTCTTCTCAAATCTTCTCTCCAGCTGTTCTACATTGCTACTTAACTTTTCTAACTTTTCGTTCATTTCTTTCTTATTCTCTTCCAATTTCTTACTGTTTTCTTCCAATTTCTTACTGTTTTCTTCGAAACTGGCACCCATATCTTCCCTCATACTTGTTAATAAGTTGAAAATCTTGTCCATTTCGTTCCCTGATAGTCCTACTTTACTCCTTTTTCCACTCGGAATTTGCTCTTGGTCGTCATGAGAGTCACCAGGTTGATTTACCATGTCAGAATTCGGTAACATCTCCGGTGAATATTGCTCCTGACTCTCAATGGTGTTGTCTGTGCTGCCCTCACTGCTTTCGAAATTTGTTGTGGTGCTCTCATTTGTTGCCATTGTGTCTGATTGAAGTGTGTTCACAACCCTATTTCTAAGAAAATATCCTGACATAGGTAACCTATACTACGAACCTATTACTAATCCTACTTATCACGAAGCTCATACATGACCCAAATAATGTTCATACAGAAGATTAAAATACTGTTTAATAAACTACACCCACAAATAAATAATTAAAATTTAACTTTCTATGATGCTTGACTGGATAAAATAATATACAAAAGATATAAATGATACTATACTCAGGGCTTCCTATTCTCTATTTCTATACCCAATTCTACTAATATAACCCAAAATTATATTCACAAAAATAATATGATGAATGATTGATTAAACCCAAATAACAGACTTTTAAAATAAAGCTACCCAAAGTAATATTGAATGAGAATAAATAATATCAACTTTCCTATAACCAATATAAAAATCTACATATAGTTGAGCGCACCAAATACGAATTCAAAAATTGATATACAAAATAATCAAGTGAATAGGTTAAACACTGAGAATTTGAAGAATTTAAATGGATAACTTTCCTACCTGGCAATACTAATAATAATAATTATCACACTTCTGTAGCACACTCAATAAGAATTTCACACAAATGGAGGTGATTATATATACCAATTCACTATTATGCACTTTCACTTGATACACTTCAGCAGATTAACTTAGAATCTGGCCCCTAGTTGCGGCGACATTTTGAACTCTTTCCCACTTCGGTCTTTGTTTAGAGTGGGTTTCGAACTCCCTCACTCTATACGGTATTTTGCCCGGCGCCAATCAATTACTATGAATTGATAAAATAATTACTTTACTGTAACTTCACTCACTGTGTGGATACTTATATTTCACTCACTGAACTAATAATAGTATTGAAGAAAAAGATAAAGATAGATAGATCAGGGTCGTGTTTAAGGGAATGTACGAAGTGAAAGGCAAAACAAAGGTTAATTATGAATTTATTATTGAACTTTAAATTTATATGAATTTATAAAAAATTGATCAAAAATATAGTAATGATTAGATATAAATACAAGATGATTAAGTTTTTGAAAGTACAACAGTTCAAGTTTAATTTTAAACAACAAAATTTAACAAACAGTTCTTATTACTTTTATCAGGTTACTTGAAAAATAAGATATAAAATCAAAGTATTGAACAACTCTAGTTAAAAATATGATTATAGTCAAAAATAAGAGAATTGATAAATTTTAATGAATGAATATGATTAGGGGAGCCTTGCTTTAAAAAACTATTATTTGTGCTTAGAAGAAAATTTCAACTGTAAGCTTCAAGAAATTAATTAAGATTGTGTCTTTAGATATGAATTTAAAGAGAAGTAATAATTAAGTTTGCTCTTTACTATAATGCTATGAAATTTGATATACTTATTTGGGCTTTTTAGGGTGGGGTGGTGTGGATTTTAAATGAGAAAAATTGAAAATTCTAAATAAAATCTTTACCTGGCTCAGTCAATTCCCTATAGGATAATTGAAGTCTGAGACCAAAAACTCACTCCTACAACTAACAGCAACTCACTGCAACTCAACTGCCACTAACTGCCACTAACTGCCACTCAAATGCCACTAACTTGCAAGACAGGGTCTGCCTGCATATATACTAGCACCACGATTTTCCACCCCTCATCACCCTTCGCCCTCTAGCTCCGCCTACACTCAAACTCTTCAGCTAATATTCTGCTTACAAATTGAATTCAAATATCAATTTGAATTCACTATAATGTTTATTATGTTAAATCATTTTAAACTATGGCTCCCCTTCATTATTAAAACAAATGATATCATATATTTTATCAATATTTAAACTCTGAAGTTTGGATACTGACAATTGAATGCATTGATTTGATTAATACAGTAATCAATCTTATAAATCTAATATAGCAAATACTTCAATAATAAATACATGAAATGAACAAAATACAATGTCATACAGTAATCATTACAATCGAGTTGAATAAATCAAATTAATGAGATACCAATTAATTACTAATCAATTAATTAAGCAGGTTTCTTATACTCATTGTCAACCTGTTTCAATCAAATATACCTAATTTATTCTATTTACAAATTTGTCCTTAGCCTATGAATTCGGATTCAACTAACTTAATTAGCTTATAATAATTATTGAATTATAATTTATTGTACAACATTATTTGTTGAATACTTTATACATATAGCCTAATCTACTTCATGACCTAATTTATAAATACATTTACTCATATATCATGTTTATCGTTTTATGTGATCACCATTCAAATAATTGATCATCAAATAATTGCTTCAATAATATTCATATGCTAACCACGTGGTAAAATTGTAGCATATGCTAACCACGTGGTTACATTGTGAACTAACTCACATATCTATATTTACTTCTCTCCTAACTATATATCTATATCGCTATTCACAATTTTCATTCACCTGCCATCAACTTATGCTATAGATATATACAAGGGTTGACACAAAGCACAGTGGGCCATGTGGTTTCTATTGTAAACGTGTCTGTGACTGACGTTAGGAATGCTGTTAGCAAATTTCTAGGAAAGAATGATTTTGTCTCAAACTATTTTCAAAAGAATAATACCCCAGCGTCTGTCTAGGTAAGCTATTCAAATGCATTCTCAATAGTTTCGAGAAACGGTTCTTTTTATTATTCTAGCTCTTCGAGCATTCATATTCTTAAATACAATATGTTCAGAGCACGTGTTGCAACAAATAACATATATCTACAATTTTTAAATTTTAGGAGAGCACATGGTCGCCATTTGTGGCTCAAACTCAGTTTTGCATTGAATAAATGATTATAATACTGAAGAAAACTTCATTTGAATCAGTTTAGCTTTTGAGTGAAATCTCGTAAATCAATCTCGTACATATGTATACAAACTCTTCTGAATGGAATTTTAAGTTATTCAATTTATTGATTTCAATAATTTCTTTTACAGAACGTTCTCTTCTCTGTGGGCAGCGCTTTTCTTTACTATGTCAATCACTTCAAGTTGTACAGTTCGTTTTGTGCAAGTCATTCCAAAGCTCAAAAAGTGTTACATCCCAGTAAGTATCTTCATTTCTATATTTTCCAATTGATATTATGAATGATTCGGGACCGATTATCTGAATCCCCATTATTATTTACGAGTGTGAAGTTATAGTTATTTACAATTCATTCATGAATAATTGCAAAGAAGTACATTAATAATTAGTGTGTCATCTGGATATAATGGCATCGATAGTTAATTATTTGACAATGAGCTATCCAATCGAAATAAATGAAAATCAGTAATTTTGAAGTAGTCTCCTTGAGTCTATGACATTGAAACAATTGGCATTAGTTCAATTGTTTGTGTTACAAAACTTAAAAGTGGAAATCGTGTTTCGGTTTTCTAAAGTTGATGACAATAATAAAGGGAACTTAATTTGAATCAGTTGAGCTTTCGAGTGAAATCTCGTAAATCAATCTACAACAAAAACACTATTATTGAATCCACAATATTATATCAAAAGTCATAATAAAAGGATACATATACTTGTAATTAAAAAATTGAGTTGATAATCTTTAGTTAATTAGTCATTTATTATTTTAAGGGATTAATTTTAGCATGATAACTAATATGAATAATGTGGTTGCTGTTTCAGATGAGGGAAACCAAGCACTGCAAGAGTTCCTATCTTCTAGAAATCCCCGTCAACAACATTCCTCTACACTTGAATCGTACCTGATTAAACCCATACAAAGAATACTCAAATATCCGCTGCTTTTGCAGCAGCTTAGAAACTTGACTGATCCTCAATCTGATCAACATTTACATTTAGTCGGTAAGTTCAAAATTTGTTCATCATGTATTCAATTTGTTTGGAATAATATTATGAACTATGATAGTAATTTATTATATAGTAGGTATCAATAATAAATATACATACTATGAATTTCAATTCTCAATAACTAAATTCACTAATATTGAACTTATGTAAACGTGTTAACCGTATTCTCAATTCCATTGCAGTTAACTTTTGAAACCTTCCGAAATATCTTTACAGTTCAACCTTGAATGAATGTGACTATCAATATTACCAATGTAACAACCAAGTGTAGGCTATATCAATAAAGAATGTTTAAATATATTTTTACCTCATTTTCATCCGTATGATTTCAATTCCATTGTAGTTAACTCTAGAAAAGCTACAGAAAATTATCACTTTGCATCCTTATTCAAACTGGATGTCGAATTATGCAATGAATGATTCTGTCTGTTGGATAAAAAGTCTTAACATTTTCTATGCACTCGCATGAGTGTAGTCTCATATTTATCATGATTATTTATATCAATTTAGTACCAGTTAACAACATAATGCTGATTATAATTTTATTAATCGAATATTGAATTTTGCAGAGGCTCTTAAAGGAATGGAAAAAGTAGCGGAGCACATCAATGAAATGCAAAGGATCCATGAGGAATATGGAGCCATATTTGATCATCTATTTAGGCAGCACCAGAAATCATGCAAACAAGTGAGTAATCTGAGTTATCCAAACTCTTAGTTATCATCACTTATTTTTGTAGTTTGAAACCTATTTAAATTGAAGTAGGTGCCTCATATTAACTCAAGTGAATCGGGAGGATGTGATTCACTGATAAATCAAGAGGAATATTGGCTGTCTACTGATGAATTATTCACTCTATATTCTTATGCTATTCATATATCCAATCATTTGTTGCACTTTTATGAATCTGTCAAAAATTGGAACAGACGTTTAACTAATGCCAAGTAATTATGGACTGTGTTGTATGTGTCTACTTACAAAAAATCAAACTAAGTTATTTCTCAAAAAACCGCATATACAATTGTAACAAATGTTGAAAATTTACATTGAAAAGTTTCGGAACCTCATCATCCATATATTTTATCATTGGACATAATCAACACTAATACCTCACATTCAAGAGACTTAACTAATCTACTTCATTAAAAAGCGCTGTAAGTTATCATGATGTGCTATACTGTTAAGGTTCTTCCTGTAAACTATGTACCAATCATGATGGATATCTAGCCTATATTGAGAAATACTGTTGAACAAATGAGACGATGACATGATGATGTTGTCAATACCACTTTAATTTTGTTTTTACAAAAGGACCATGGTTTCGGGGCTACACCTGCCCCATCCTCAGCTAGATTGGTGCATTTTTCATTATGGAGAAATACCACAATATCTCTTCAAAAACAATCAAATACTACTATTCCTATTTCAGTTTTCTAACACTATAAAAAATTGTTAGAAAATAAATAATATGTTATTAGCTTTGCTCAGACTTAACATTGAGGAGTACCGTATTTCAACTTCCTGAGCTGAAATTAATTCTTGAATGTTCACCCTAAATTCATCTTCCTTCCATAGCCAATTGATCTCAGTCCTGGTGATTTGCTCTACTACGGAGGTGTTGAGTGGCTCAACATTTCCGATTTCCTTGGAAAAATCAAGAAGGGTCTTGAACTTCATGCGATGTGCTTTGTTTTCAAATCGGCTGTGGTATTCCTCTGCAAAGAACGACTCAGACAGAAGAAGAAGTTGATGGTGAGTTTTCGTTTAATATTAATAAATTACAAAAATTAAAGACTTTAAGTCAATGAATATATTTAAGAAATAAAAGAATTCTATATACAAATTATTTATATGAACATGAAGTAGGCCCTTCTGAACTTGGACTTGTATCAGACAGTTCATGATTTTAGATTTTTTTTTATTACGATCCAGATATAATAATAGAATGGTAATTCTATCCCTATGGAAATCCCTATCCCTATCCCTATGAATGATCCCTATCCAAATAAAGCATTAAAAATGTACATAATAGGCTACATTTGCTTCTTTTAAATCACACAACAGGAGTGAGCTTTATTTTTCTCATAACAATAAAATCCCTATCCCTATGAATGAACCCTATCCAAATCAAGCATTAAAAATCTACATAATAGGCTACAGTTTCTTCTTTTAAATCACACAACAGGATTGAGCTTTATTTTTCTAATAACAATAAAATCCCTATCCCTATGAATGATCCCTTTCCAAATGAAGTATTAAAAATTTACATAGACTACAGTTGCATCTTTTAAATCACACAACAGGAGTGAGCTTCATTTTTCTCTTAACAATAAAATGGAGAACCTTTCAAGATTTAAAATTTCCAGGTTTTTCAAATTTTGGACTTTTTCAATTGTGGTTAAACTGGTTCAATTCATGTTAGAATTATTTTTCATATAAGGTATGTTTTGTAAAAACTTCATTGGTTACAATTCTGGAAAATGTTTTTGTTTGTTTTGGATTGTAAATTGGAGTGTGTAATTGAGAAATGTGGAAGTGGCACTACCTAGCTACATTATTGGACTGTTGTGTAAATTAAAATTGAACAGTTCTGGTCTCAAGCCTGTGGTACTCTTCTGAAAGATGTGTTATTCTGAGTGATTGAATGAAAATTCAATTGAATTAATTATCTTCGTTTAAAATTTTCCATACTAATGTATTATTAATTTAAATTGCAGAGTGTGGCTAGTAAAGGCAGTGCCAACGAGGTGGAAATAATCCGTTACCAAGTGCTGATTCCCGTGACTGAGGTGCAGGTGAGAGCCAGCTCAGCCAAGGACATGGATTCGCACTTCTTGTGGGAACTCATTCATCTCAGGTCCCAGTTGCAGAGGCGATCCGAAAAAGTCTATGTTCTCTCAAACAGGTAAACACTAGGACTTCACTCAATATAATATTTTATTATACTTCACTATTATACAACACTTCAATATTATTGAAGAAATGTCAATTTAATATGATATGATTAAGATGAAGTACTAAACCCTGCATACAGGGACATTTAGGGGCGATTGCTGGGATTATCTCTTGCGCTCGGCTAAAAACCGGTTTTTGCGCCGCGGATCAAAAATCGGTTTGCTGAGATTGGGATTAACCACGCTCGAGCGCAAAAGTTGGCCGACCGGCAATTATCGCAGGGAAAAACCCGCGGTCTAAAAATCGGTTTGCTGAGTTCCTGTCTAGGCTAAAAACTAATCTCGGTGGATTTCTGAGTTCAAGCGTAGATCAACTCGGGTTCAAAAGATAATCTCGGTGGTCGGGATCAGGCTAAAATGAGATAATCTCAGGAGCAAAAATGATGATTTTAGACCTGATAGGAGGCAGATTTAAGTTCGGGATTAAGCTATTAACTTGCTATTGTTTCGATTTTATCAAAAACCAGTATCAAATTGAGGTTCGTCTTTGAATTCTGAACAATTTCATTATCCATAAAGTCATATTTGAAATGTTTTTCCACTGATGTTCAAAACATACTAACATAAGGAAGTGAAAATAGTAGCGGCCAATAGCTAATACAGGAACCCGGAATTGAAAATGTCCGAAACTCAAATGTACGGTACAAGACATTTTCAATTCCACATTTCCGTAGTAGGTAGTGGACGCCCGCCTATTTGACGCTATAAAAACACATTTCAAAATTTTTAAAATTCCTAATACTCCATCAATGCATGATAATAGCCTATAATTGAAGTGAAAATTCTTGTAGAATTGTTCCTTACGGTGATGGAATAGAATATTATTCACTGCCATTGTTTCACTTGTATATTTCAATTTATGATTTATATTTCTTGATCTATTATGAACTGCTATGTTATTTAAAATGACTTGAATTCCTTGTTCCATCACGAACTGTTAGGTTCCATCAATCTCAACACTATGAGGACGACTTGCAAACTATATTCATGAATATTATACCATACTCCCGACCATTTAAAGCAGCTGCCACTCAGCAAATTTATGCGGGTTTTGAAAGAGTTATTGAGTGCTTGTACACTGTTGAATATTTTTAGGTTCACTGTAGTCAACAAGGTTTTACAACGTCTAGTATATTTTTTACTAATAGTTTTGTTGTTAACCTTTTATTGTCTGACAGGTTATAACCTGTTTTATGCTGTCTGACAATGGTCCATGTATTGTAATATTTCAATAAATATTCGAGAAATATTTATTCATTTATTCATTATAATTACGAGAAATAGTTCACAGTATCACTGAATGAAGCATAATTTAAATCACATAGCGACATAGGATTCATTGTCAGCAAGTTTAATTTTCATTAAACTTGAGTCTTACCGTGTCAATGTATTTGTAAATTTAAATGTTTTTCAGCCTACTCCCACTTCTACGTAGGATAATCATGGATTTATTAAAATACTGTGTTTTCTTTTTGCAGTACATCTGATTTCCGCAATGCTTTCCTGAAAACGATAAGACAGATAATAAGAGAGAGTGTGAGGAACATGAGCATACCAGCCACCAAACCTGGGACGTCTCCTTCCCAACTGGTCAGCAATACAGCCACTCTGGGCAGAGTTACACCTGGGAATGCGAGTGAGTTTTACTTTATCACGGCGTTTGCTAAAACTGTTTTTTGAAATTATTAGTTCAATTGTTATTCTAAAAATGAGTTCAATTTCTTTATCGATTCTTCATAGGAGAATTCCAGCATACTCATCAGTGTCAGAATCGTATTCTTATTAACAGTGACTGAATGGTACGGTAACCTCAAAAGTGAATTAGGTTGCATGACGTTTAGATCATTCTTCACCTTCAGGTTTGAGTATGTTAAGCAACTCAATTCAACTCAATTCTACTATTAAATTTCACTTCTGGAATATGAACTCTAATATTTCTCTCTTCAATGATGTTTTATGATATCATGTCCTCTATCACATGTATTTGATTTGTGAAAAAGTTAACTCTTCTATGTAGGGAAGTTTTCCCTTGAATATACCCCATCAAGCTAATTCACTACCAAACTACTTTTTCCATGTAGTTTCTAGAGTATTTTTTCCAATGTTAGGTTACTAATATTTTTTGTTTTGATAATTATTTTATTTGAATCTTATTTGTTATGTAAATGAAGCATATTTTTGGAGTTTTAATAAATGACCAATATAGAGAGCTCAACAGATTTTGTCTATTTTTCATGCGTTTTGTATGTAATTAAGGATTATTTTTCCAAGGTTGCGTTTGTCTATTATAGACTGATTCTACATCTTTCTTTTCAAAATTAAATTTTCTACAAGTTCTTTAAGAAAATATATATTTTGTGTTTATTGTACATTTAACATAGTAAATCTGCTTCAAACCTTGAAGGAACTTGTTTTTTGGGACCAAGTTTCGCCTATTTCGTCACATATCTCAAAAACTGCTGTAGCTAACGGTCTGGAAACGGTTTTATTTAATTTCTCAGTTCATTTTACATGAAGTACGCTGAATTTAACATCTTAATTAACAGCCAACCATTACTCGTAGGGTAGTGAGATTCAGACGGAATCTTTCACTCTGTATAACTTGGTAACTAAGCATTTTCGGACCTATCATAATTATAACTTTTCTTATTTTGACACCCCCTGGCTTATGGGCACCTTTTTTCAGAACAACCTGTATTTGATTTTCCATTTAATTTATATGTTCTATTTTTTCCATATTATTTTATATTTTATTTTCATGTATATTTTGGAAATGATTGAATGTTGTGTGGTGATGTTGCTGATGCAGATGCTCACAAACAACAAGGCATGGAGCAGCAGCCAATGATGAGCAAGACGGTGACGGCGAGCGGCGTGGTGATAATGCAGGGCTCGCACACACTCGGCAAGCCCAAGAAGCCGCCCAAGGGACCGCAGCGCCACTCGGCCGGAAACATCGACTACGACAACATCGAGATGTCACCGGATGTCCCCCCTCAGACCAGTCAGCACTTCCGCTCCAGGAGCAAGACTGTCTCCGATGTTGGTCAGTACAGCTCTTTCAAAATCAATAAAATCGCTGTTGTCAAACTCTTGCAAAGAATACAGAGATATGGCCACCAAATATTACTTCAAATTTCTCAATGTCTTCTATTAAGTAATAATCTAGCAACATAGCAAAACGTTTTTTGGGTGCAAATTTAAACAGAAGTTTGTGATAGATTACAATTTGAAGCAATTTTGGACATTTGTAAAGGTGAAGATGATTTGAAAATGTTTTTTTTTGTGTGAGAATTCAAAATTGAGTTTTAACCTTCTTCAACCTCAAAATTGTTCCAGCAATTAAATATGTGTAACGCTAGTTCGCCTCCATAGTGCAAATTGGGTGCTAAATAGACCAGCAAATGATGGCGGTCAGACAAACTTATGTTCTCCTGACCGAAACCTACACAACATCTCAAAGAATTTGTGTATAACTAGAATCTAGGCATTTGAGACTCATGAGCTATATTGTTGTATATCTGCCATACGCTAAATAAATAAATAAATCGATTGCATGAATTATTTGATTAGAAAGATAAGGGTGAAAGACTGACCCCTATATTTTGGCCATCATCAATATAAATTTTGGCATAACTTCAAGTTGCTTTATATGAACATGAATTTTTATTCATGTTTATAAGGATGAGGGCATTCATTACCCTCACTCTTATCTCACTCTTTCACTCTTATCTCTTCTACAATATGAGTAACTATAATGCAATTTGTCATACTCATTTTTTCCAGGGCTACTAGAATTATTGAAAAACATTACAATTTATCAAATACCCTTTTTATTTAATCAAATCACAACTAGTTTCAACCGCATTTTCAAGTGTAACGGTATTTTATTCATTTATACAATAAGCAAATTATCAAAATGATAGGGAGAGGAAAAATAAGGTAACCATATGCTATTCCCGTCCCAAGTTTAGATAACACATAGTCCGAAATAGGTTAAGTCTTGTAGTTCTTCAATTCACAAAATTTTCAGTCCTCAAGTATTTTCACGAAGTAGATTTTCAAATGTAGGTGCTTCAAAACTAAACATAGAAGAAATATTTCACATTATTTAGGAAATATCCACATATTAAAAATATAATTTTGAAGGATTATTGTAATAATTATTGTATGTAATGTTATTTAATTTAATTTGATTTGATGTTGCAGTAGGTTTAAGCTCTCAAAAGTAATTTTCGAGTGTAATTTATTATGAAATGTTATTGAATAAAACTTGATTCGGTTTGATTTTAAGAGTTAAGATACCGTTCAATTGATTCCCTTGATTATTTGTCTATGTTTGATGTTGCAGACGAGGCTACAGAGAAGAGCGGCAAACACGATTGTGACCCGGGCACCAAGTCGGAGGGCGAAGACGACACGCACGCGCATGCGGGCACAAGCGGAGGCGGCAAGGGCAGCAAGTCGTCACTGGGTCGCACCCCCAACCACCTCACTCTCAGCACCACCTCCACCCTGTCTGCGGGCAGCACCGGCAGTCAGGCGAGGCTCATCCAGAGCTCACAGCAGCCCGAGAACTATCACCCGCCCACCGTCAAGGACCTCGGTAAGCATCACCGCAAGCAGCACCCCATTCCCGGCCCCTCGGCTCCCGCCACAGTCACGGCGGTGGCACCCTGTATGCAGTGCTACCTGGCGGCCGCGCGCGACAAGTGACAAAGCGACGCGGAAATGAGTTTCTAAGCCTACTCATTTCCGTGTTGTTTTCTAGGACGTCTCATTCTCGTGTTGTGACACACGAGATGGCTCCTGGTTCCCGTTGGTTGAATTGGCAACCAGCGGCCATTTCCGTGTTGTACTATATGGGTAGCACACGACGAGATGGCTCCTGGTTTTCGTTGGTTGGATTGATAACCAGCGGCAATTTTTTTGATGTACTATATGGGTAGCATACAACGAAATGGCTCCTAACTCTCGTTGGTTGAATTGACAAACAGCGGCCATCTCGTCTTGCACTACTTAGTGGTAATGCTTGAACTCATTTCTGATTAATAGTATCAATAGCTTGTAATACTCAAACTAGCTCTCATGATTCTCCAGACAAGAACAAGTTCAGTTAGGCCCAGTAACGTATTTTAAGTCTCTCAGGAGTGATTCAAAATTCCAGAGCTATTTAACTGAAGATAGAGAACTAGCTTCTAAGCTAGACATGGAGTCACCGAAAATTAGAAGCACCGCCTGAGCAAGAAAGATTCGATATCTAAGTTTTTCAATTCTCAATCCAGTTTCAGTATATTTTTCTAAACCATAATCTGTGCGAACCTCACTAGTGTAATGGCAGCATTGTTCTTATGGAGTGGTACAGTGCTGCCAGATTCCACAGTGGTTAGAAATCCTGTGAAATAATTGTGTTGAAAAAACTAAAAAGATAGCACACCCAGGTCTTTTTGACAGAATTAGAATAAAAACGGCAATAGTATGCTCTTATTCTCGTGGGAAATATCATTGACCATAGAGCAATAAAAATTAAGGTTTTTTGAAACATAGTTCACATTAAACTGTTAATCTAATCAAATTATATTATTTCCGTGTTACCTAGAGAAACAAGCCCCTCATTTCAATCAGGTTCAAGGTGTATATCACAGTAAAAAAATGCACGGCTGATGTGAAATTACTTGAAATGTGCTTTCTTGATTCAGTCGGTAGTATTTAGTTATCATTCATTTCAAATAGCATCAGAAATGAGTTCTTGGATTACCCATTTTTGTTGAACCCTAGTCAAGTGGATGAAAATTATAATGAGACCTCTTATACGGGGGTGGACTGTACCTCTTGTATGTTTCAAATAATGTGGGTTGATTATGAGGGACAAGGTAACAAAGAGTAAATAACCGAGGTGAACTTATAAATTAGCTAAAGAAAACATTAACAACTCATCCCAATGTAATTACTCCATTACTCGTGCTTTGGTACCTCATGAATATAATAATACACAATTTGAGATCTGCATGATCCTTACTTATGAGAATTTGAGAGCATTTTTATTGTCAAGTCACACTTTAGTATGAACGACGATTACGCAATAATGTTAATAAGGACAGGACTTAAATCTATATCTTTTAGTCAAGTAAAATACCCATTGAAACTAGTCTACTCAGTTGGAATGAAAAATACTGAATACTGTACTGACTTTCAATAATTGAATCTCCAAGTTTGAAATAACTCGAATTCAATAAATATAGGCTAACATCAAGATTGATATTCTCAACAACGAAACTTATTCCTTTCTATTGGGAAGGAAACAATAGAATAATTTGTCAATGTCTTAGATATGAAGACAAAATCTTCATTTTTCTTCAACGGCAATGTTGATCAATTAAATTGAGTACTATACTATATAAGATCAGATGAAACTCTCCTCTATCATCAGCTGGAACTTCTTGATTGACTGTGCCATCAACCAAGTTGTTTCTAGATTGAATATGAAAATGATAGTTGAGTTTCAAATTGAAGTGATACTTGTTTGATTATGACAGCGAATAATCGTTACCATTATTCACATAAAATGTTTTTATGATGAAGCCAAAGAGTATGAAATATTTTTCTATAAAGACTCAAGTAGAACTTTAAGGTATAAGTATGTGTTCTGGGTTCGTCAAGCTGAAATCTTATAATTCTCATAAATCTCAGTTGATAATGTATCTGTAATATAGAATTCCATGAAAAAAATACAGGGAATATGAATTATATTACAATATAAATTATGGTATGATATTGATTACCTAGTTATTCTTTTGAGATAACTCCATGACAGAGTATTCCTCCCAGTCTACTTTATTTGAATCACATCAACATAATTTTTTTAGGCATCCAGAATATCAAAATAGATCAGTAGGCCCAACAAATGAGAATTGAGAATATCACCATCTTATGAAAATTGATAATGATTCTGTATTTTTTATTTCCACATACATTTTTTTATTTTTATGTCCCGTTTTCCTCTTTTCTTTGTTGTATCGACATACTATTTAATTGAAGGAGAAAACATGTTCTGTCCTGTAAGCTGATTACATCTGTGTTTCCATCTGAAAATTTCAAATAATGTAATTTCATGCTTTCCAGGGTTTATCGAATGTCCTTACCGTATTGAATGAATGACAATGCTTTTGAAACTACTCTGTCATAGAATTATCGCTAAATGAATAAACTCATCAATCTTGATGAATAAATCCAGATAGAATTGCGTTAAGTTTCAGATCCTATTAATGCAAAATGAATAAACATTTATTGCTCTATCAATAAATTCCAAAAAAACTAAATCATTACTAAACCTTATTGTTTTTTATTCTTATTCAATCAAGTATAGATAAGAATATATATTATTGAAATCGTGGAATTCTATTTAAACATAACACGAAATATGTAAATTTTCACTAGTTTAGACTTAGATATTGCACGGGAATAATTTCCCCATTAAGAAGTTGCTGTGATTATATGTATGATATCCAGGGTTATAACGATACACTATTGGAATTGATAATGTGTCTCAGTTCATAAAAACTATGAGAGTTGTAAGTGAGCTTAGAACAAACCTATACAGACTCTATGGTGAGGTATAGATGTCTAAAAATGGTTCCACGAGATTCATTTGTTGAATTCGTGCGAGGACTTCGCCAGGAGTTATGAGGGAGTTGCTTTCATGGACAAATCGGTGCAAGGCAATTCACAACTTCTGAAATATGCTCCAAAATACTTCGTGTGCTAAGTGAAGTGGATATTCAACACAAACAGTGAGTGTTTATGTGGGGAGTGATCAAAAACTTGTGATTGATCCCAAACGTGAGTTATTGATCCGATTACTCACTGTATTTTAGCTCGCGTTTGATGACAGATTTTGAGTAAGTGCTCGATTCTTGTCACAAGCAAATACTCTACTCAAACAATGAACTCTATTTTGTTGAGTATTTGCATCTCTAACAAGCTCTTGTTAGGAAATTTGATGGACAATGAGGGAGAACGGCGACTCGATTTTCTCAGTGAATCAAAAACTTCTACTTATATCTACGAACAAACACTTGCCTCCAAGGGATGTGAACTCTGGGCTATTGGAGAATTCCCTTGAAATCGTGTTACAAGTTGTGTATATTCTCTGCCCAGACTTATTGTCGAAAATTAATTGTATTTGTTAGATAGTATTTTATTGTTCATTTTTAAAAATGAAGGAAACAGGTGAAGAGTTTTTTAAAATTGTTTAGCAATATCAGAATCTTGGTATACCGAAAGATATTTCGAGAAAACACTTATGAACTTACCATTTCTGTTGAATAGAATTGATCTGTATATAAATGATAAACATATTCATATTATATCTTGGTTGATCCGGAATCATGGCAGATGGAATCAATTCATTATTACATCACGGTCAGAGAAACTCAAAAAAATATATTCATTGATCTGAATGTGTTTTAACACATCGTGAGAATAGAATAGAATCGCTGCCTTTATTTTTTGAGACTGGAAGAATACAATCTTTAAGATGCTTGTGATTGAATCTGATTCAGAAAAATGTCAATGATCAAAATATTGACCCTCACAATATAATTTATACAACAAACCAAGAAGCTCTCACTGAAAGACATCTAAGTTTTACCAAATAATATCCAATGAATAAAAGATATGAATTATGAATGCATATATTTTACCTGAATGTTTCTCAATATATCCTGAGTCATTGAACATGTTTTTATAATGTTTTGCCGTGATCGAGACCTGTAAATTTTAGCCTAAATAATCAATCAGATTCAAGTTGGACTCTTTCCTTTCTTATGAGTCTGCCGTTACTGATTTGAATAACTAAATACAGTGATTTTTTAAATAAATTTTAGAAAGAACCAAAGTTTATTTGGCTTCTTTTACTACACTCTGGCTTCGTTGTTCAATGAAATGTCCCTTCTGTTCATCATTTTTTCAGGTATTATCAACTCACAATGTGATCTGAACTTATACAAAAAAAATGTCAGATATAATCGAAATTAAAATTATATTATAATTGATCCTCACATAATAAGTATTTATTATGAGTTTGAATAATGTTTAGTTTGATCAAAATGATAGCATGAAGTTTCACCATTCCATCATCAATAATTTTATTGATTTATTCAATTTATTTATTTATTTATTCAATCATTAAGAATTACACAACTTACAGAAAAGTACCACAGGCTTATAAGCCCAAAACGGTTCCAATTCTAATTTATACAACAGTCCAAATGTAGCTAGGTTATGTGTCCCTTAACATTCTCCTATTTCACACTCAATTTACAATTCGAAACACACAAAGATCATTTTCGCATCGAAATCACTATACTGTAATATTTCTTAGCCCACATAGGTTATATATATTTTCAATTAGAATTATACTTTTGACTTTCTCAAATTTGAGTCAGATCAGAGAAATGAATCTCGTGTATGACAAAAACTCTTCACCTGCTTTTTTCATCAAAGAATAATTGTTTATTATTGTTAAATGATTCATTAGAACACAACGTGAATACTTTGGTAATTGTTGCTTTTCAATGATTTGTGACAACTAGAGTCGAAATATACATTAAAAATAGATAGTAAAGGTTTTAAATATAATTTCTTAAATCTGATTTACGATTTATCAGTGATGTGATACATAATTTTACAGTCAATTGATGTGTTCCCTCGAATCTAGCTTATTGAATTTATCCAAACTCAATTATTCTCAATTCAAGTTGTACTTGGTAGATTTTGAAATTTCATTGAATACTACTTTTATTCGAATAGATTATTATGATCTGATAGATATTGCTCATCGTTTAATTTTTGTTTAGAAATAGGTCTTATTGTTCGATTATATTGTAGGGAAATTTCAGATTTTATGTCTGTTTTATTCTAGTTACTTGAAAGTAGCGAATCATTTTAATCTAACTTCAACAATTGCATCTATTTAGGTAGCATTAACTATAATCAATATAAATGATAATATCAATTATTTTTATAATGGATAAATAATAAATATTTGGTTGGTTACCGTAAATAATTTCTCCACACATGGTATAAAATGAGATCTTTCCTGGATGAACTAGGATATAAGAACTTTTTCTTATAATGTTGGAGATTATTTCGAGTCTTATTTCAATATATTAATTCCGTGATATTAGAATTGCAATTTCTATTGATCTATTTTATAAGTATCCCACTTTGCTCCGATTTTTTATTTATTTCATTTGATCTGTTTGCTGAGCTACGGTACTCCATTTATTTCTTAAATTTATTTATTTTAATTAGTAGGCTACTGTACGGTACTAATTTTTCAGTGAATACCGTAATTCAGTTCGCATGGAGAGATATAGATTGTCAATTATTTTATTCTTATGCGTAATCTTAAGAGCTGCATCAAACGTAAAAGAGTTGAATCGTCATAGAATTGATAATCATTGAAAACTTGAACTTACTTCATAAATTGAACTGGTCAATATTTATTTTCTTACTTTTTTAATCGAACTAGTTCCTTCTGTAGATAGGTATCTATTAAATCTCTATAAGATTTTCTATTTTTTATAAAATTTTAATTATTTTGTCTTGGAGTGATTGAAATTAATTTTCATAATAACTTTATAATGAAATGGAAGTTGACTCTTCCAGTTTAAAAAGTTTCCAACAAAAATGAATAATTCTGTAACTTCACTTTTCGAACAAAAGCATTTAAAAAGATTTGTGAATAGGTTGAACTAGGATATATTCATCACTAATATCAATTTCAACCGAACATTTAATTCATCTAAACCAAAATTCACATCTACGTTGTAATGTGGTGCATTCTCAAATTATTGTTTAAATCATAATTACTTATAATAATGACATAATGACAGTAACTCTTCTTCTGTAGTGGGAAATGTTTTCATTTCTCTGATTAAAAACAAGGTAACACTATTCAATATGTTTCCTATATTATCCAGCTGTCCTATATTAGGGACTAAAATGGAACTTTTCTACTCTATGGTGACTTTTCTCCCCATGTCTACCTGATTTCACCTCCATCTACACCAATGTTCATAACAATAATTGCCCCCCAGCCAGTTTACCCAATTGGTCCAAGGTTTTGCAACCTTCAGTCTGCGATCGCTACCTGGTTGTGGGTTCGAATCCCACCCGGGCCATGGTCGTTTAATCATGTAATTTCATCAACCATGCACAGTAAACAGTGCCGGTATTCCATCATATTCACTCTATTTCCATGCTTAAAACATACTCACATGAATGTTCTACTCTAATATCGGCCGGGTCCACACTCTTTCCAAGTCACTTGCCAAGCGGCTCGCTGTACACATCTATACGGGCGGAGTGAAGGCGAGCGATGACATAGTAAAGCATCCACATTCATGCGTTCGTCGTCATTTGTACACACTTGGCAAGAGTGTGGATCCAGAATCAAGTGAAGGATCTTCTCTCTAGAGTAATAAAAGTAGTACTTTTTAGGAAGTATAATACGACTTTGGAGAGTGGAAGGAAGAAAATTCACCCATATTTGCAGTAGCAGAAGTCGTCGGGGTGATTTACAGCATTTAATTGGGATTTTCTTTTAATAATCATTATTCACCAATTAGCATTTGAACAAATGCAACTTCCAATTTATTTCCATCTGTAAAACTATTTCTTTAATTTCCTTCAACTTGATGACTTCCTTCATCCGTTCATCGTATGCCTATGAGATTTTAAAAGATGTTGAGAGTTGCATTTTTCTATCCTTTTTCATCCAGAACTGATCTCAAACTACCACAATTTTCAAATAAATCATTGAATCTTATTTAGAATGATAAAGGCATTACAATCTTCTAATAATTCAATCAATAATAAAATTTTAGAAAACAAATTTTTACACTCAATATTAGTGATTCGCCTATTAAGTCAATAAAATAATCTAAAAAGGTTGTATCACTATAAAAAATATGCTATATGATCAGTATTATTTTAAGTAGGTAATAATTATTGTTATTCAATGAAATCGTAATTCAGTTTTCAAAACTATAATACGAAATTTATTTGTGGTGTATATTATGAGGTAGAATAGCTAGTCAAGTGTAGGGAATATTGTGAATTTGATAAGAAAGGGTTGAATGATGATGAAGAGTACAATGTTATGTTTATCATATTTATTCATATTCAATATGATCACAAATATGTTTTAAATTATAATATGTTGTATATTTTGAGTGTAGCCCTTACTTTTTCATCAGATCATCTTTTGGAAATTGAATCCAATACTCTTTTACTTTGTATGACTGGTTTTGCATGTAGCCTAGATAACAATTGAAATAAGAGTATCCACAGTAATTGGTTTCCTGTAAGAGAAAAATAACTTGTGTGAGAACGTCTTTGATGGTAATAACCATACCGTATTTATTTTTTTACAGACCTATAAAAATGGTTTGCATAGATTATTAAAAATCAAAACTCCTCATTATTGTATTTTTTTATATGAATAACAGTATTCATCTATATTAGATTTTCTTATCAGAGTTTTTGTCATTCAAAGTTTTTTGTTGAAACTGCTAACATGAGATTGTAAATCAAGCTGAAAATTCAAGCTGATTTCAATTGAATTCAAATTGTGATATTTCCTCCAAAAATAAATTATACTTGACTCAGTTTAAGTAGTATTTATAAAAAAATGTATGTATAAAAGTAGGCATATGTGATGTTCGGACTCTGATAGAATGGAATGAATATCACATTTATTGAATGTTTACAGAATTCAAGAATTCATAATCTTACAAGTGGTATCAGACCTTCTCCTTTTCAATGCATGCAGGACCAGTCATTTCTTATTTTCTTCAAATCGCGTTTATTGGTTGAAATTTGTTTCCGTCAACCTTGAGCTGTTGGATGAATATGTTACTCCTGATAATGTTGATAGTGACTCAGCAAATAATCTGTAACAAATTATTTTGTTATCCACGAAAAGTACTGCAACCAATTCCTAAAACCTTGATCTCATATTTCCAAATCAGTTCGAATTTATCAATAAATCGCAGCGAATATAATTATTCTAATTATAATGTAAAATTTTCCAATAGGATAAATTAGTATTCAAACCAAAAATAATTGAAAGAGCTACATATTGAATGAAACTATTCCTGGAGTGATGTCATTCTACTCGTAAATTACTTAAATCTATATTTATTGAATACAAAGATTCTTTATTTCACGAAATTATCCAAGTTAAAAACCATTTGTTCAAGATTTTTGGAAATTTTTTATTGAAGAAAATATTGATTCAATCCATCAGTAATCTAATACTAATCTATTTGAATGAGTTCAACTTGAATCAATGTTATGAATGTGCTAATGCTTTACTCTTAGGTCAGACTTGTTCAATAAAATTTTATTCCTATTAACCAAATTTGAAATTTGTCAACAGGATCAGTTTCAGTAGTCACTTGAAAAATCTCCATCAAACCCAAATTTCAAATAATAATAATTCTTCAGGTTTTGGAATTGGCTGTTTGTATTATTCAACAGGAAAGCTCTCGATTCAGTTTTCCCATTTCGATGTTTCATCATTTTTCAATTTATGATATTTGAATGAAATATGAATTCAAAGTGATAGTTTAATTTGATTTTAAACGTAACATGTTGCAATTTTTACAGTATTTGAATGACCTGTGATAGATACTGTTATACAGGAAAGTATACAATTCAATTTATTGATAGTTTAGGCTAATATTGTTGAGTAATAGTTATATTATTGTTCTAGCTCTAATACATTATATTTATCATATATTATTGTTATGTTTGTAAACTGTATTCATTATAAGGTAAGATATGATACCTACATGTTTTCACTATGATATTCTTCTATAAGTTGTTGATAATTTGGAATATTTTAAGTTCTCTAAACCTTACCAGTAAGATAGCATTACAATTGATGGTCAACTTGATATTGTGTTTGCTTAGGTACCTACTTTGTATTATCAGAGTTATCCTCCACATATTATTCCATTTAACAATTTAATTCAATTTTTAATTGTCATAGCTTTTGAAGATTTCATTGTTCATTCCATTCTCTAAGCCTATACCGTATTCTCACTTCTCACTCACTAAACACATACTTCTGTTTGCATAGAAGCCTGTTGAAATTTAATCGTGATTAAATTCCACGAGAGCCTTTTTTCGACAAAACCTTCTCGGATTGGTTCTCGTGGGGATTGGTATTCAATCGGGGTTAAAAATTAACAGACCTAATTGCAACCGGGTGAAGAATCCAATCAAAAATCCTTTGTTGTTATCACGTTAGAATTGTTTTAAATAGATAGAATTCTGCTCGTTATGGTTCTGAACTTTTTTTATATTTTCCAAGTTCATCAGGTTGTGCGGGCATATAAATAATAAAGTACAATGATCTTCCAAACAAATATATATGTTTATAATACTGTAATTACGGTACATTATAATACTTGTCTTTTCTCTTTAGTGCTACTTTTAATATAAATAAACATATAAATCTCAGTATCCTTTCAAATTATTTTATCACAACATGTTTCGCTTGAAAATGGCATTAATGTCCGAAACATATTGTGATAAAATAATTTAAAAAGGTACTGAGATTTATATTTTTATTTATATTATAACACTTTTATTTTTCAAAAAAATTTCTTTTGAGCAAATTGTTCTTGAATAGATGCATTTTTATATCACTTTATCCAGTTGACCAACTATTGTTGATTGAAAACTATCATTCTCAACTATAACTATCTTTGATGCTGGTTTGAAATTATTCTCTGTAGAAAATTCTGCTCATTCTTTGATTTTCACTGTCATATTGTATTATGTATCTTATTATTGAAGACTGCATTGATTAAATGGAAGTGTTTGAGGACCTGAGTCCGGTGCATCAATTTCCAAATCCTTCTAATCTTTACTGCAATATTGTGATACATAAACAGTAATTTTTTTAAATTCTAGATATCCCGTCGGTTTTCGTAGGTATAACTTACGGTATTTGAACATGGGCTCAAATGTTAACCCCAATTCAGAATTCATGGAAGAAGCTTTCACGGTTTCACATTTGTTTCTCAATGTCTAATAAATACTTTCTAAGATGAAAGGGAATTCTATTTATATTGATAAACTACCGTATAGTGAAGAGTTTAGCTACTTCGAATTTTCATCAGGATTATTAACGCATAATTGGATTTTAAGTAGTGATGCATTTGATTACTATGTGATTTTTAGATAAGTAGTGATCAATATGGATTGCAAGAAAACTATCTTTGGAAAAAACTATGATTGCGTTCAACTTAATTTGCCATTCCAAATCATAGATTATAATATTTTGAATAAAAGTCAGGGTGAATTGCTAAATCGTGAAATAATACCGTACTCTATCCTTTCCACATTTGAAGAAGAACTGTTTCCGATGTTAGCAACTCCTTTCCCAATTTTGATGAATTGAAAACTATTGAAGATCTATCAACTCTATTAGATTCTACTCTAACTTTGAAGTAACTGTGTCACTGATTCAACATTAATCATTTAGCCCAGTTGTCATTATTTTCAATCTGTAATAAATTCATCATCATTACATCACTATTTGTGAAATTCTTGACCTATTGGATTAATTCTGTACCTACATTAAAATTATCATAAGCTTAAAAAATTAAGAATATTATAGATTCCCGAAGAGTTTTTTCACTCTTGTTGAAGAGTTATTTATTTTACTTTGTTTCATACAATTTTGTACTATTATGATGATGTAAGAACTGATGCAGGTGAATAAATATTTGGTAATGAATTTGGTAAAAGACATTTGAAGGACTAAGTAGCTCTCATTTATAAATTTACATAGAATGTGTGAGGCTTGTCTATGTTTATAATCAACACTACATCTACTATATTTTTTGTTTCTGTTATATACTGAATAAAAACCATTGACTTGATGAGTACATTGTTTCACAAGGTAACTTACTTTGTATTACGAATGCTGGGATTATACCGTATTACAGTATTATATAAACATTGTAAAACTTGGAGTTTAGAGGTATTTTAGTGTATATGATCAAAGAAAAAAATTCTTACAAGAAATTTAATTTGTGAACATTTGAATAATATTGTAATATTGATTGTGTGTATTGTTTTGAATCCAACAGGAACTCGCAATAGGTATCACATTAAATTCATAAAATTTATTTCTGTAGTCTTTCGTAATCTTTGTAAAATGTGCTGTAAATAATATCAAACCTCCCTACAATTCTTGAAACCTTTACTGTCACTTCCAGCATGAAAACCTCTTTTCCAGTTTAATTTTTAGCTTATTTCCACCAAGCACAAGCTGATACCTCCGCACCCCGGTTCCTAAATAGGTAGGCTTCAGTAATATTGATTGAATTTTTTCAATTACCTCTACTAAATGCTATAAAGTAGTACTGTAGTGTCTTGCTGCTTATCCTAGATGATCTAAACCGCTATTTCTCATTTCTAACAAGCTTTTAAAATATTAAAAAATGTCTGTTGGTTTCCTACACTGCTGACAGAACTCAAACAACTCGTGATAAACCCTAACTGGAAAAACGGAAATGTGGTGTTTTATGCTGAACTAGACCTTTTACGATTGATCCCCTTGAGCCCAGGTTCACAAAGCACCAGCATAGGAAATGGATAATTATTTGTTTGCACAAAATGAAACCCATTCTCACACCCACAACACTCTACACCAACCCTCCCTTGCTGAAGAATATTTGTTGCTTTATATGTACACCCTGAAAATACCAAAATTATAAATTTCCCCACAAAATTGTAAATATTGATCACACGTGACACCTATTGCGTTTTTCAGTTTGATTTGGAACTTCCACGATTATAAGACTGATGAGGAATTGTTCCATTTTATTGGAATATTTCTCATGAATTATATATGTAATAAGCTTCTCAGTACCTACTCAGCTCCATCTGAACTTTCTCTAATCTTTAAGCTTCAGGTATCTTCTAGAAGTATAATTTATTATCTCTCTAACTTCAATATGTAACTCCTCTTGACAAGTCAATTCCCTTACAACCCATAAATGTAACTTCTATTTTTATCATGTTGTTAAAAAACCAGTTAATTAAGAAACTTTCACTAATCCAATCCATAAATATATTCCATTCCTCTATTTATGGAATCAACTCATAAATTTGATACATTGACATAAATTGATACAGTGGATCAAATAATATAATGGCTTGTGCTAAATCTTAAAGAATAAGTCAAAATAATATCCAGAATCCATATTTTAGACCAATATTAGAATAATCGAAGTGAAGGTCTATGAAAAAAGTTCCCAATAAACGAAAATCACCAAATATTCATTACTCACGATTGTGGAGAATCATAAATTTAACAGATTTCAAATAGCAAAATTTACATGAGACTATATGATTTTGTTGCAATCAGAATTCTCTGTCAAAGTATGCTTTTGATAGTATTCACCAGAGGCTGTGTCTCTTCATGTGAGACATTTTCCTCAATGAATTTCCCCTAATTTCTCTGCAACAGGTTCAATATTTGAAAGAGTTTATTTCCAACTGTAATATTTATATTTTCAAAATCAATAACAGTTTTTGTCATTTTGAATTGAAAATTAAATTGATTCAAAATTATAAATTCCTTTCAAATTTTCTAGTTGTTTAAAGATGAAAAGAATTTAATACTCCCTCATGTTCATCAGAATTACTCGTGAATTTCCAACTGCAAATTGACATCCTTCTATTTATCACAATAAACATTCATATTATCTTCCAATCTAATGAAGTTTTTACTAAATCATTTCCAATTTTGTAAAACCTCTTTCAAAATTTTATAATTCTATCTTCATTTATTAATTATAAAATCAATTCTGTAAACGATATAAATCTCAATCTAATTAGTTCCTCAGCTCAATGTCGATCTGTAATTATAATTAAAAATCCTGCAACTAGAAATATTATTTTGATCAAGGAATTGAGTTTCCAATAAAAAATATATTCTCATCTTAAAAAAATGTATAAACTGATCTAACTTTCATTTTAAGATCCTGTTGCCGGTAATGTTGGAATATAAGTATGACAAATAATAATAAAATCGGCAGTAATATTGAATTGGCGTTCCCCCCTTTCACAAAATTCATTAACATCATGAGTTTAAATTTCCAAATAACTAATTTTAAAATGATATATGAAATGATAGAAACCCATTTAAAAACTTGGTAATATTTAAACACAATAATGAAAAATAGTGAAGAACTCTACAGTAATATCCAATTGGGTTTTACATTCTTCAAAGTGGAAATCTTTCATAATGTATATAATCTTCTAAATAACTTACAATGAACCAAAAAATTATGTAGCCTATAACATTCTTCAATCCCAATATTAAACCACCTTTTTAATAATGAATCACAGTATTGACAAGTACTGAAAAATTCAGCAATTGGTGATTTTCTTCTTGTAAAAAAACTGTTAAAATGAGTAATTATAATCTTACCAATGATAAATTTAAAAAACATGTATAAAATGATCGAACCCCTCGTTGAAACCTTTCTAATATTGAAACATAATAATGACTTATATTAAAAGGCTCCCCAATAATAGGCCTATGTAATTGGCGTTTTCCCTTCAAAAAAAACAAACATGAGTATAATCTTCTAAATAACTAACAATAAACCAAAAATTATGTTAAAAATTATCAACTCCCATTATAAAACATGTTTAATATTGGAACCTAATTATAATTATAAATATATTGATGAACACGGCAGTAATATTCAATTGGCGTTTTCACCTTTCTAAAAAAATCGGTCATAATTACTTTTTTCATAATTTTATAATAATTTTCCATTCCCCCTCTAAACAATTTACCGTCATAAAACTGATGATAAATAAAATTTTAAAAGTGTGTATAAAATGATGGAACCCCATTAATTTAAAACGTTGTTGTTGTGGAAGATGATAATACTGGCGGACAAAATAATGAGAGCCAAACATGGTTTGAATGTTCTAGGGTCACCAGTGTGGAAACCAAGAGACATAGGGGACACGCTGACCTTGCCCCGAAAGAACAAAACCCCTTCCACCTCCTCTGCCACAGACTATCGCTCCCTAGGTCGGCGCGACCACTCCTCCAAGCAGTAAACTGCTGACTCAGTAATCTGCGCAGTAAACACACAATACTGCAAACTCTGCTCATCACCCAGGCTCCAGACCATCACAGCACAACTCCAACCCTCATCTAACAACGGTAACACATTATTTTCTATAAGTAATCGGTTGAAAGACTACATGTATGTGAGTGTATGTGTGTATTTTGTTGTTTTATCGGAGGACAATTTTCTCGGTAAGGTTGTAAGAGTTAAGATGGTTGTAGATCGCATGAAGAACGCAAGGTTTGGGCAATCAATATTAAATAATTGTTGGTCATTTCTTTCATTTATCAATGACTCATGCAAACCTGAATAATTGAATATTGTTGATCATCTCATTCATTCATCTATTATATAGCAAATGCACAAAGACTTCAAGCAACTCTTTAACAAGAGTTTTTATTTCAAATGATTGGCCAGATTACAGAACGGCAGTCTATGGTACTAATATAAAACTTCATATCCAAATTCATCCACTAATGACGACATTATGTCCACTATTGACGACAAACAGTTGACAACCATATTTTTCTTCATGCAATTAAATAAACATAGACTGATGTCCATCTCCACTGATGTCAAAAATATTAATAGACTTTTTCGATAGTAAAAATAATAAAATATGATAACTATTGTTTAACTATTGACCACAAGCAGTGAAAAACTATTGTTTAACTATTGACGACAAGCAGTGAACAACCATATTTTTCTTCATGCAATAAAAAACATGGAAATCTCCACTGATGTCAAAAATATAAATCGACTTTTTCGCTATAAAAATAATAAAATATGTTAGCTATTGTTAACACCTGGGTATCAGTTTGTGATACTGGGCATTAAATGATACTGGGTTATTTAATTTGGCACACTTGGGTTGATAGAATCCGCTGACTCCATGTTAAACTGCCGTATGAATCAAAACTGCTCCGATCATAATATGGTATTGATTCATATGGCGAGTCAGAGAATTCAGAGTTAGCCAATTCTATCAACCCTTGAGAATCACTCCATTGGTCAAAAAAGCTGTGTCTTGAAAAAAACAGGAGAAAGGTACTGTACCGGCACTAGTCTATCAAAACAGAATACTATTGAGTAGACTAACAATATGGATTGTATCAAATAGTACAATATTCTGTATTTATATAATACTTGATTTGAGTAACTGTAATATTCCTTTCACACAATGATACTCCAGTTTACTTGTATTAATACCCTTTCACTCGTTTATAGTTGAAACTATAATTAATACGTTGTTCAGAATAAGAAACGACACTGCCTTCTACAAGCAGCAAACTAAAATCTGTAGATGTGTGTCATTAATTGGTCGGAGAGTCAAATAATATAATACTAGTATAGTGTTGACGTGATGCCAAGTGACTGATGCTAGTCAACTAGACTAAAAAGAGAAAAGTGATCAGCAGTATGTTCACTGTAATCTCTAAACTCAGATTAACTAATCACTAAGCAAATTAACAATGAGATTAACTCTCATGGTCATTCGATTAACGATTTTGTCAATGCTATGACATTGTCATAGGTTTGACTTCTCTTAAAAGATTGTACATCATGAATCATACCTATGTGTACCAATATTCTCAATTTTCCTCAATTTATAATTGACTTATCCAAATCATGCGTTCTACATGAGAAATTGTATTTGTATTAACTTTTAGAAGTTGAATCAAGGTGATTTTTCAATGAATTTCTTAGTTCATCTTTCAATTTGAATGCGGAGATTGATATGATGATTTATATTAAACTTGATTTTGGAGAACATTCAGGATATATTCTTCTTCTAAATACATGAATGATGTTATTATGATGGTATTCCATCATTTTCCAGTAACCATTTCAATATTTATTCAATAATTATTCCATTGAAAACTAAAAATCATCATTACAATATAATATGATTGAACATAATATTATATATTGAATATAATATTCCAGTTATATTTTACAATTCATGCAACAATAGTTGATCTCAATTTATTATCCAAATGGATGAAGAAATTAAGAAATTATTGTGGCTTAGCCCATATTCATTTTTTATTTTTTAATGGCCTTAACCAATAATACTGGCTCATATGTGCAGCGTTGATTATCAATTTCAGATCGATTTCTTATAACTTCTCTATTCCAATCCTAATCTAATCCATCATTATAAAGTAATACCTTCCCCCGAAGTAATTTTGTAAGTTTGAACTTTCTCCATAATTCCTCAATTGACTGACAAATTGAGTTAGATAAATATTTGGATAAATTCATTGAAAATATCACCTTGATGTATGGTTGCCTTTTGAATCAACGATGAATCAAGAACTTAAAAGAAGAATCTATGAATGGAAATGAGTTGACATTACCGTTTGAGATCAATATTTTTTTCTAAATAACATTGAACAATTATCAGTTTATTTAACGTAATTTCCAATTAATTTTTGGAAGTAACAGTGGAAATATGCTAATGACCTATTAAATAGTTATGGAGGATAATTATTATATCGAAAATTGGTAGCCTACTGAAATATTGAATATATTCATGACAGAATATCGTATTCATTATCACCAAAAACTCAACTTTAAATTCCATAATTTTTAAAAGCTGGTGAATTCCATGACTTGTAGAAAATTCAATTCTGATGTGTGAAACTAATTACTCTGCATTCAGTTCTTCAATAATAGACTTCTGTGAAGTTCATAATATTCTTTATGATTATTGAAATATATGGATCAAATATTGATGTTGTGGAACATCATCATAATTGAAGAGACTGATGATGATGTGTGAGCACACACGAAAGCATGCTCCTGTAAAATAATAATTTCCATTAAAATAAAGTGGATTTTTGACAATATCTCAAGTCTCCTCATTATATAGATCATTTTAAATATTATTTCAATTCAGTACTTGTAGTTGAACTAGTTTTTCTTACATGCAGTAGTTGTACTTACTAAACTCCTGTATGGTCAGCTCATTTCCATTCTGTGGGTCAGTGGTCTACCGAGACCTGATAGATTGATCTTCTGAGTTGACTGTTGTGAAATGACTCATTATTAAAAAAAATTAAGAAAATTTAAAACTTAGTAAATGTCATTGTTCAATAATTAATAAACTGATAATCAATGAAATGTTGGATGGTTTTAATTTCACAATCTTCTCTTTTAAATCAATATTCAATCAATGTTCACTTTAGTTTTATTCGTGTGTAAGCTGTTGAATTAGCATAAGGTTGTTGTAATACAAATTATATAATACTGTCAAAACTGATAGATTGTGTAAAAATCAGGCCAAAGTCCATTAAATTTTCCATCAGTAGTAAATGTCGTCAAAATTAGTTGGGATAGTACTAGCTTTAAGTAATTATGGATAAGTTGATATGGATACCTAACGTATCCATAATCAAAGGCACTAGCTTAATCAATGAATATTGATTTGTCCTCTTATTTGTTAATCTATCATTAAATAATTGGTTTAATTTGTTGCAAAAATTAAACCATTTGTTACCAAAATTACACATTTTGCATCAGCAAAATGTTGGCTAACTGTTGATATTATTTATAAAAAAAAGTTCAACAATTCACAAATAAAAAAGATAATAGACATGAATTGAGCAAACAATTATTAATGTCAACCTGTGCTAATTCAACACATACTTAATATTATTAGTATTAGTTTTCAAGTATATGTTGATTGTATGACTTTGTTATTTTGATGTAATGAGAGTACATCAACTATTTCTTACGTGTTCAGGTAACCTAGATTCATTATATTATATTCTTTTGAATAAAACATTCCAACGTTCTTTCTATAATATGTTGGAAACATCCTCATCAATTATAATTCTTACATTCTCAGCATAATATTAAGAATACATCTGTGGACTCTGATGCATTGCTAACCATTTTAATTGATGGAAATATTCTATTCTATGTGAGAATTTCTCTCTTGTTATAACTATTTTATGATTAACTGGTAGAAAATTTCTGGTTGATAAGCTAAATTTTCTCACCCGAAGTAATTAGATTTGTAGCTCATTTTCCTCTAATATATATCAGTGATCACAGAATATTTGAGCCAGATTTTTAGTATTGTTGAACTTGATATAAAACATCCATGAAAGGAATTTACTGAAATATTTTCATCATGAAAATCAGTATCAGAATTCCACATTTGCAAAAAATACATCATATTGTGAAATCCATGCATGGTTTCAATTATTTGTATCTCAAATACCTTTGAAATTTTATTTTCCTATATTGGCGGTAAAAGCTTCTATTTTTTACATTATTAAGAATCAAATACAATAAATTTAATTGAATACGTATTCTGTCCAATAGTTGATGTATTCTCAGACCCATATTCTCAGTTCGCTAGTACAAACCAAACAGTTGAACATTCATTATAGCGATCACTCTACTCAATAACATCATACTCTTTCTGTTACCTTACCGTAGGCTACATGATTCCGTTAAACGTCCACCAAATTTTTCCCTCTTCCTTCGTAGGTTGCCTACGAATATTGTCTGCGTTTCCACCAGAACTGTTTTCAATTATTATGGAAAAGTATAAGAATTCATCAGATGCTTCATTATCCATATTAAAATTTATTTCTTTATTGATCCAATTATACAATTCATTGAAATGATTATGCGCTCTCAACATTGTTGAATTGTTTTCTGAGTCAGAGTGTTCTTGCATTTTTTATCGAGGAAATTCAGATAAAAGGAACGACTTGAATGTTGGCCTAACTCTATCCAATCTTAATGTCCAGGCTTAGAATAGAATGGCTTGGCATAGAATACCGAAGTCATTTTTGAAATCATCAGGTTGAAAACAGTTCTGCCTTGATAGTTTTTATTGAATTTTTATAGCATTTATAGTTAAAAATCTCAAAAGCAATTATTACTCCTGCATAATCTCATCAAGTTTCACTACAAATAATGAATGTTCAATTGTGAATTATTCTGTGTTAATCATCTTCTTTGATTTGTCATAATTAAAGAATTATTGTTCAAACTATTTTCTGAGTTGGTTAAAATCGTGTTCAACTATTCATAAAACTTAGATAAAAATAAATTAAATCCAATCAAAGACTTTGCATAGGGAAATACTGTGCCAAAACACTCAAGTATTGTTTCATAATAATTATTATTCGAGTAGAATTGAATGATATTCGAATTTACATTCAAATAGGTTTGGAGCAAGCATTTCGTATAATAGATCAATGAATGTTGATGAGCCATGAAAACGTTTGAAGTAGGTATTCCATGGTTGTTGATATTTATGGCAGGAAACTCCTGATTATTGTGATTAATTGGCAGTAGATGATTTCACAAAAATACTGGCATGAAACGAGAATCAAACCCATTTGATGAGGATAATTTCGCCTAGCTTACTTCATTCAATTTTATTAACGTTTTAAATTCTATTCTCCATTCACTTTGACAGATGTGATAAAAACGTTCTAAATATAATTATTATTTTAGCTCTGTTTCAAATAATCTTTCAACTGACCTTCAAGATCCACCTACAACAATTTTCTTCCAAAGAAAAGTAATTGAATTGCAAAATCCGAATATTTTAATAATTCTCTTGCTTAAAACTGGACATTCCTTCATATTTGAATAGTTTTCATCATACAGGGAGTAACAGGAGGGAAATAAGTAGTATCGTACATTTGATCGTAGGCTATAATTTCCATATTACAAACTATTTCTTTATCTTTGTAATGTATTATTCCATTTTCGTAGATTTATTCTATATTTTCAAATATTTATAAGGAAAATTTAATCACTTATAAACTAGGGATTGAGAATATTTAATGAGCCTATCCACAAATGAAATCATTCTAATGTACCGGTACACCACAACTTTAAGGTTGAAGTATTTTTCACAAGAATAATAATGTTACCTTGGTATTTGAATCAGCATAACGAAGATGAATGCACATAAGTCATTTAAACAGAAACAATTATAATAGTCTCTACTCACTTGTAAAGTTATGATCAATATAAATAATATATTATTACTATTGTATTCTTATACAACTTTAAAGTAAAAAACACTCACATTCTTTGGTGTGGCGACGACCGTTTCGTGCTGGTGTTGCACATTCTCGGAGTTTCTGTTTGGCTTGAGAATGTGCAACACCAGCACGAAACGGTCGTCCACACCAATGAATGTGAGTGTTTTTCACTTTAAAGTTATATAGGAATACAATAGTAATAGTTTCAGTGAAAACAAGATGGATAACCAACAACGAATATATTATTCAAACTCATTTGTGTCACTCATTTTATTTTGTGCTTCATTTGTTTCCAATCTGGCCATACAGAAGTTCTTGGTTAAATGTTGAAGTAACTCTTCACATACTATTAACACTCTGGTATGGGGTAGGTTAGTAGCTATTTGATATTAGTTATTTCCACAATCAACATCAACTCATTTAGAAGTGAAAATGATCAATTGAAGATAGGATAACTTCAAAACAATCAATGGTTGCTAGTTAAGGTGAATTAGAAGTTTCAACTGGAGGTCAAAGTTCATAATACAGTACATCAGAGCGAGAATTGAAAAGTGGGAGCAGATATCCTTTTCCTCATCATTCTGCCAGAATATCTCACTCTTGATTGTTGATCTCTTATTTATCCTATCCAATTCATTATCTTAATATACGAAATGCTTGCTTTTTTATTTAATATCTTAATAACTATAAAACTTGACTTCCAACTAATGGTTTGACAAAGCTCAAAGTTGTTGTTTAAATTAAACTAAATAATCAAATAACAATGTTGACACTATTATATTATCAATTATTAAAGAGTATAGGTGTGTGAATATGAAAAATATTGATAGTTTTTATTTTAAAATTGATTATAATGAAATAAATATGGGCACGATTGAAGAAGTATATTGGGAAGTGTTCTGTTAATGGAACAGAGCATGTTATGCTTATTAAGTAAAAACAATAGATGTAAGTTATGAATTATATATTACAATAGTGTTTGAATATATATGAAGAAACGATTTAATGATGATATTGTGTATGTATTTCAATGAATAGTTTCGAGAATATTATCCTATTCAAGGATAACTTATAACCATCAATACTATTTAAAAGAAATCGAATCAAAAAATGTAAATATTCCGATTACTAAATATTATTAACAACTTTAGAATCTGGCACCATATATTATTATATTGGCTGTGCATTCCTTAGAATTTAGTGAATTCCTGTTTTTTTTATTTGATTATCGTTTTAATTTTAATCTAATAGTTATATATTATAACTTTCTTATAATTATAGTTATATAATTACTTTCTGTGATTAGATAATTTGCCAGTCGTGAGTCATTGCACTTCCATACAAATTCTAATCTTTGAAAGGCAGAATAATCTGTATTCAATTTTAAAATGATATCCTTCTTTTAGTGTGTTCAATAACCTGTATTGTCTCCAATATCAAAGATATCTGAGTAATACCTACAATAGGTGCATCTATTTCAAGAGTTTTTCAATTAAAACTTTCAACCTCCGATAAATTTACACTTTTTTTCACTGTGAGATGAATCCATTAAATATCTTAAAAAATGTAGGCTTATGCATATGCATATGGGAATGTTCTTGGTTCTAGGATCAAATCAATACACTACATTGCATTCTTATTACCTTGGACTGAAGCAACTCTGTCAAGTTACCAGATTGATTCATCTTCAAACATTAATATAATTTTTATCGGATCTTGCACAAATCATGATTTTGCTACAATTTCAATGAGTCTGTGATTCACTATTCAACTACAATTGATTGCAGTTTCACCTTTCCACCTTGATTTCCAAAACACGGCCTTAAATTTCACACTATAAATAAATCCACCAGACTTCAAATCGACAGAAATTATAGGGCTAAGCTCAATGATTTCTCTACAGAAAATTAATAAAGTTAAATCAATTTCAAAGATAGAAGTGTACGGTAATATTGGAATCATGTCGATATAATTTTCTCTCGTGAGTGACACAGTAACTCTTGGAGAAAATCATTCATCTATTTAATTTAAATACAAACAGGAATGAATGACCATGAACTGATTACAGAATTGTAATAGTAATGTATTTTATCTCTGAGCTTGGAGTATTTTAACTAAACATGGAATATAATTATGAACAATCTTTCTAATAAGGAACAATAATTATTCTAAAAATCTTCCACCATTTTGATGCTACAAAGAGTCTTCAACAAAAAATATAAGATCTAGAAGAGAAGGATCCAATCAATGGGGAAATACGTAATAATTTGATGATAATATAAAAAATTGCTGCCTTCATTTTTAGAGGGAGTTGAAAAATAATATGAGCAACCATAACAAAGATTAAACATTCACAATAGATGAATGTTGAATAATTACCATATATGGGCATTAATATAATAAAGTGCAATGTTTATAAGCTGAATGCAGTTGAACAAGGAAATCATCATAAACATTCTATTAAGGAAAGGAAAAGTAGGTAGTTCATTTTCTTCAACTATTCTTGGTAACTGGAACAAAAAATTTCAAGAACAGGAAAATTGTAACAGCTTCAATATATGATATTCAATGCAAGGTGAGAAACATGTTTTACTCGTAATTCAGGATTGTGCTAGACTATATTTACTTCAAAACATCATCCCGTTGACTCCAATTGAACGAATTGACTCATGACTGGTATTTTATCGCATATTTATTTTTAGCGAGTAAAATTAGGAGAATAATTTCGAATTATTAATAGAATCATGTTTTGATAAATATATTATTGGGTAGATCTTCCTTAGAAAATATATAATTATTATATTAGATTCAATAATTTTCTTTCGACTTCCCATTATTAATAGATCATGTTAATTAAAATCATGTTGTCACATTACTCTTGATATTGTACTGAATGATCTGTTTTAAATTATAGAATTAGCACGTAAAGTGGTAATTTCAATTGGAACTAACGGCTCGCAGATTTGAGCACTAGATTTGATATAAGAAGGAAGTAAACCCCACATTACGATCGAAATTGTAGAAAATTGCTGTAATTTCGTCTTTTAAGCGTTAAGCAAGAATAGTAACATAATTTTAAACCCGGCCTTGTTGATTGACAATGGAGAGAATTCAGTGGAAAAATTACTGGAATATTGTAACAATTTTTTTTATCATTCATATATTTTCTATTTATTCTAAATTGTCTACTCCTGCAGTTAGTTCCGATAAGTTATGAAAATGCCTTCATATCAAGTGTATTACAAGAAAGTGTTGACATTAAGACAGTTTACAGTGAATGAAAATATTTACATCTTAAACCATTTATTCAAAATTATCCTTCGTTGTATTCAACAATATGAAGTTAAACTAAATAATTTATCACCTGATTAAAGATTTTGAGTCAATTATAAGTGGAAACTTGCAAGCGTCTTGAAAATTTCAAAAATATATTTTGCACAAATTTATTTTGATGTAGGCTAATTGAAAATAATCTTTAAATTATAATAATTGGAATTTCAAGTGGCTTGAAGAAAAACTTGGATATTTCAATTAAATTTTCAAATTCAATGTAAATTACTCAATCATTCACATTTACTGCATTCAGGATGATTTTATTTGTTAATTCCCAAAGTTATAGGTACTTCATCATTTAGCTCAAGCTGCTCAATAATGTCCTGGTTGGGTTTTGAATGTGCATGAATAGTTCTTCTCCCAATTGAATAAGCAACCAGCTCAATTGTATAGGTATACAGTATTTGGACAGAAAATTAATTGAGTTAGTCTTATTCTAAAATCATCTTCACGATGCAGCAAGAACAGTGTTCTCAAAATGTGAACCCAGATAAATCATGAAGTAATTCGTGTTTATATCTTATTATAAGATGCATGACTGGAAGAGTGATAGATTATAGTGCAGTTATGATAATTGTCATAACTCTCTCATTGGGTTGGTTATGGGTAATCAGTGACCTTGACTAGATTCCATATTATTTTAGAACGAAGACAAAAGAAAATTCTTAGTGAAATGATGAACATTTTCAATTATATACCACGTAATCTCGAGTTTTGAACATTCCAAATGCAGTAAATGATTTGTAGCTTGAACAGGAGTAAATTTTTAAATCGTACGAATAATTTATTTCTTTTTTTCAAATCTATTATCACGGGTAATCAATCGAACTGCTCATTAATGACCAATTTCTCTTTGATAGAAAATTGATTTACGAGTATTTTACTTATTGAAATATTCATACCTACTTTATCTGAAAATACTTTTTGGTATTTTTTTCAAGCAATTAATCACAATCAAAAATAATAAAATGATCAATTTGGAATCTTGCATTACCTACTATTATCTAGTCTTATTTTAATAATGATTTATTGTACTATATGCAATTAGTTTATTTTCATTAGTGAATAGTATTATTAATTCTTGTATAACAAAAATATTGTTTATTGATAATATTATTTCAAGATAAGAACAGTTGAAGAATCAGGATATTATGTAGCAAGTGTTATTACTTATTTCAATATAAATTATGGACAATATTATAACTCTATAACATCATTGGAATTTGCCTAGAACAGTTCACAAATCAAATTTCATCACTTAACTCAATCAATCTGTCTCATATTTTATTTTAGATTTTTAAAATTTGAAATTCAACTTGAAAACTGTTAACTGCAGTTGAGTAGCTCGATAGACCTTCAATAGAATTTCAACATTGGAAACCATTTTTCTTCAAGGGCTGAACATCAAATCATCGCAAACGTGAAAGTTTGTGATTATGATAAGATATAGCCAATTGTTTTTTGACGTTCAACAATCAGGTGGAAAAGAAATTTAAAAAAGCTTTAAAACAGATTTTAAAATGTGGTCTGAATGAAATAAAACGTAATGATATAGTATGCTGATTGAATTCTATTACTATTTTCCTGCACTGGCGTCCTAATATTGTATGGTATACACATTGGCCTGCTATGAGGTTTTTTGTTAATCTAGACTTCACAGTATAAATCTCAAGTAATTCATGATTTGAGAAGCTTGAACCTGTCAATGATTAACTTATGACAACAGGGGAAGAATCTAACAAACTCTTGATCCTTACTCTCAAAAGATGGTCAACATATCAGCACTTTTGAAGAGAAGCTATAACCTTTGATCATGGATACGTTACTTGTATCCATAATCAAAGCTATAACTTAGTAGGCTTTGACTAGTTTTTCTACTGATTCTTTATGTTTCATACGTTACTTGTATCCATAATCAAAGCTATAACCTAGTAGGCTTTGACTAGTTTTTCTACTGATTCTTTATGTTTCATGAGTGCTTTTGTGTTTTCCTGTAGTAGGCCTACTGTCGGATGTTTCCATGAATGAAACAACTGGATCTGTTTTTGTTCGATCGCCCAGGCAAACATTTGGACGAAATCCCGGAAACTGTCATCCATTGGTCGAGCCGCTTCAGTGACTCAGGGACAAGAAATGCGAAGCGTTGTTGAGATGACTCGGCAGGGCAGGAAGGTCTTCGATTGACTGATTACCAGCTGATTCTCAAACGCCAACCGGAGAGCTTCCTGCCCTGCCGACTTGTCTGAAAAAACGCTTCGTGTGGCTTGGCCCTAATAAGTAATCTTTTTTTTCCTTTTTGTGTAGTTGAGAAGTTGATATTGTGGTAATTATTCATATTGAATGAAAAAAACTGAGAGAAATTGTCAAAAAACCACTGATTTATTGATAATTAGAAAGACCGGTTTCGGTTATTACACCATTGTCAATCTCTGATAAAGTCTGTTTAAAATAAATCAGTAGTTTTTTGACAATTTCTCAGTCTTTTTCATTCAATACTAATAGGTAATGTTGTGCTGAAAAGAAGATCTAAAAGCTCTTGACAGCATTCAGTTTGAATTTTCGTTAAATAATTATGATAATATTCATTAGCATTTGAATAAAATGCAATTCCTCATTTACTTTCTTCTAAAAGCAGCTGGAAGGTGTTTAAGAAAGTCTGATCTAGCTTGCATTATTGAAAAAATCAACTTCAGTTTTAGGATCATATTACAATAAGCAACCAGACTGAGTAACCAGTGGGACACCAGAGAGCAGTCATTGGCGTCCGTGTATGAAGCAAGCTGAGACACCAATCCTAGCAACCGGCTGGCGACTTTTGCAATGAGCGCTGTACAGGCTGTCCCAAAATTAAAGTGCCAAACTTCGGAAATAGGTTCTATGGGTCAAAACAAAGAGAAAATGTGGAATAAGTTTTTTTCCTAAAAGCTTCGTTTACGAGATATTCGCCATTTTGTATTTTTTACAAAATAATTTTTATCTTCAAAGTTTTCCAACCGATCGCTATAAAAATCGGTAGGTATGTTCAAATGAGAGAGATGAACTGTAGAAAAAATATTCAACTTTTTTCAATTCGAAAATTCAAAATGGCGGCCATTTTAAACTTTCAATACAAAATTGCGGGAGAACGGTGATAGATAGAGAAATTTACCAAGAACAATTTTTTAGGAAATTTTATTTACAATCAGTCTACACCAAAATGAAAATCAGACAAAGCATAACAGAGATACAATGAAATGTGTGTTACGAGGCAGCAAAACATTTGTTGTAACTTTCAAAAAGCTGTCTTGTGTCAGAATTCAATTTTTTTAAATATTTTTTTTCAATAGCTTACTCTGATGTACTCATGTTTTGCTGGCTCTTAACACACAAGCTATTTCAGGAATTTCCTATCCTAATAATCAGCTGACTACTAATATTATTAGACTGTATTTTCTCATGCAATAAGTCCCTATTTTAATTTGTTTCAATAATACAACCAGATATGATTGATCAAATAATATGTGACTGCATGATGGACCCTAAGGCCCGCCGCAAAGTAGACCCACGAAAAGCAACCCACGCCGTGGGATGTTTTGTAAACCATTGCTATAGAATTATCCATAATCAATCAGCTGACAAGTGGATTCAATAATACAACCAGATATGATTGATCAAATATGTGACTGCATGTATTTACACAGATGTCTAGAGAAGCCGAGCAATGGTTTACAAAACATCCCACGGCGTGGGTTGCTTTTCGTGGGTCTACTTTGCGGCGGGCCTAAAAGGCCTAATTCACACTGAGGTGACGTGTAGCATGGACTTCCACTCCTATATAAACATTTGACGTAAATGGTCCAATTCAAACAGGAGAGACGTGGAACCATATCAATTCTATGTACATTGAACTATAGCCTATATAAATTATTATGCTCATGTAGCCTTGAAGCTGGAAGTGTCTGTAATATACGTCATTTCTAAGTAAATTACACCCAAGATTATTTCTATTTCTACTTATTCTTCCTAGTATATTTCTTTCTAATTATGTCTAAGCCTATCAACAACATATTATTATACTTAAGCTGCGTTTACACCAAAGTTATTAGCAAAATGTTTATCTTTCCTTCCTTATAGATTCTATTAGATTGAACATAACTTATCATACACATGATGTGCATATGTGTTTGTCAAGCTCCGTTTAATCTAATAGGACGGAATCTAATAATTTATTAGTTAATTATTCAATCTAATTATCTATAAGGACGGAAAAATAAACATTTTGTTAATAACTTTGGTGTAAACGCAGCTTTACTCTATTGTCCGTGCAAACCTTAGCACGGGGCCTTATGGCCAGTGTTATTTTGTATGTTATTAGTAGCACAATATTGCAGTACTTATCAAAAAGTCCACGTTCCCCTTTCTGCCCTTCCGCTCACACAAATTAGTTCACAGGCTCTCTGGATTCTGTGAAATTGGCAGCACTGACTACATAAGAACAATGCTGCAATCAAATTTTCTATCATATTACTCATATCTCTTTCTATTTTTTTCTTAGTCTGATAACATATACCTATATACTACATTAGTTCAAATTAATAAAAACAATATAAGAACTTGTAGTACCCTTTTAATAAAATGAGTACTTCAAGCTTTTATATTGTTTTTATTAATTTGAATAAAGTCGTGGCACATAAAAGTGAAGTGATTTTTACCTTAGTTTACTATGCAATTCGAGGTTTGCATATACTACAGTAAGAATATTTTGGGGAACTGAAAAATGATAACTCAGTATGCAGTTATTTTGTGATTTGTTTTTTATTAACAATTGTATCAACAAAAATGTTTGAGCAGACTAGATACATGGCTGTCCATTATAGAGATAGAGAGTAGATTTATCTCAGAGATTCAGCTGACAGTCTCAATGCTTATGCGCATGCGCGTGAGTGGAGTGCTCGTGCGCGCATTCCTTGTGGCACTCATCGTGGGTCTTGTAGTTGTTCTTGTTGCCGCCGCATCCCTTGTAGGCGAATGGTTCACATTTGTCGTCATCGTGGTTGTGGAAGTAGCGGGTGCCACTTTGACCTTGGCTGCCCGCCGGACAGGCCACACCCACATCCACATTGTCCCAGCAGGGTGAACCGGGAGGGTGATGCGCTGTCGGCCACAAACGAAACTTATTTGAAATTGAAGATGAATTCGTATAATTTACACTAAGTAAAATAAATATAAATATAAATCTCATTACCCTTTCAAAAAATGTCAAAATTTCATTTGAAACATGTTGTGATAAAATAATTCAAAAAAGGGTACCGAGATTTGTATTTCTATTTATATTACAAGATTACAAATAGCCCTAAATAGAGAAGAGACAATTTTTACACTAAGATATTGTGGCACTATGTATTCACACTGAATGGAATTTCTCCATATAAGGCTGGCCACTAACGGAAGAAAATACATGATGAACAAGTATGTCATGTATGATACAAACATAAGTGAGTTATTCATGCTTATCTAGCACATGCACATCACATGTTCTTCATCAGTGAGATGCTTCTAACATAAAATAAATAACAATAAATAAATCACTGTAAAATTACAAATTGTAATAATAAAAAATAATTCAACCTCAAAAAGAACAGCGAAGGAAAAATAAATAAAACGAATAAGGTATACAAAAACCTAAGCTCAAAAACGTTCGCTCGAAACGTTTTGCTGTGCGCGATGACAGCTGTGATGTGATGACAAATATGTTCTACTGTACGGTACTCTTTGTTTCTAGAAGTTATCTACTCGTCTACATATTATTTATTTTCTGTGGATAATATGCTAATTTTTCATTTGTTTCCATTATAATGTAGTGTTAGTATGCAATGAGTCTTGAAAGACCTGACAATACATTGTCATTTGTGATAAAGAATCAATCAATAAAGAATAAAGAATCAAAGACACAACAATGTATGATGACTGCAGTGTACATCATGCATGTCATGCATGTATCACCGTTATTGGCCAGCCTTAAGGTGAAATATGAGTTATATTGTCAGTTCCACATAATTTTTTTTAGTTCCAATATTATGCGGAACTGACAATATTTCTTTTATTTCACCTGATTCTGTGAATTTGGTAGATAACATTTGGATAAGTTCATTGAGTAACAAGAACATATATAAGGACTGTCAACCAGAGAGGAAACTAAGTACCGTAGCCTAAAAAGCTGCAAAATCTAGTGTATGTACCGGGGGTATAATTCAATTGGAACTATTCTTTGAAAAACAAAAACTACCTCTTATGAATGTGTGAACTTTAACATTATTATAAAATGTAGCCTCTCTGTGAGAAAGATCTATTATTTTCGACAAACACACCCCTATACTAATAAATTTTTACAGACACAGGGTCATTGGATAAACTCCTTTGAAGACAAAAAAGAACTATATCAATGAAACGTTACAATATTTTTATTTTTAGATAAGATTCAGAATTTGGATAAATTTAAAATGAGATAATTATTTTAAGATAAAATACGCTGGAATTAGTAATTTATCGCAAAAATTAATGAATATTGAGTTGATTTGTACTCATCTTATCCGATAAGCCTCTTTGTGAAACGATAATATTAAGAATTTTTCTTTGACTCAGTTTTCAATTACATAAAGGAATATTCACGAAATAGTAATGGATACGCAGAATCAATGAAATTGGATACGGTATTTGAATTATATTCTTTACTCACCAGAGACGCTCATGATCAGAGCAGATGCGATAAGGAGAGCTAAGCAAGTCATCTTGAAACTGGCCATCTGAAATAAGAGCATAAGAACTTGGAATGAAAATTTGATAATGAAATCAACTTTTGTAACTTGGATAGAGAATAGAAAATTGAGGGAAAGTCATCACAGACTTCGAAACGGTATCAATATTTTCTCGAACTGTCAATATTTATACGGTAATTTATGAGGAATTAGTATGATATCGTAATATAAACGGCGATTTTTCAGCTAGTCTATGTAGGTATTTTATCAAATACCATGTTAGGCTTATATATATTGTTAGACATAAGTTACCTTCTAGTTTCCTATACATTCATTCAGTTACATTTTTCATTTCAAATACGACTCGTCTTGAAAATTAATCTCATGAGAGTATACTAGTTCATTTCAATTTCAATTTATTCAAAAACGTTATACATTACATAGTATGTAAAAATAAAGTAAACGCAATATATTAGATTGTAACATTAATATGAAAAACAAGTAAAAAAATGAATAACTCCATGCTTGGACGATAAGTCCGTGTGCATGGAGGAGTCTTCTGACAATCGTTAAGAAAAAATTAATAATAACAATACTTTATTGACACTAGATACTATATAAAATCTAGTTACTGAGAAAATTACTATAAAATAAGAAATTGAAAATTATAAGCAAAAATAATAGTTTAACAAGAGACTTGAACTAAAAAAAAAAGAATTAAATTAATTTAATTTTTTAATTATTTCATACATTATTTGAACATTCAATCAGACAAAAATACTTCATAATTAATTTATTGTTAAACCGTTATTTAATATACCGTACACGGTACGGTATATCATTGCAATTTAAACTATGATGTTAGTACAGTGTATATTAAATAGATTCAATTCAGTAGTTCAGTTATCACGTCAAGATACCAATATCTGAAATTCAACGAAATAATATACGGTATATAAAGAGATGGATTACCGTACTTTATCATTTAAAATAATTAGATTGAGAGATATTTGTATCAACGAATTGAGCTACAGTAAATAGACTTGTCGTCTCTGTCTGAAGCAGCAATAATTCTCCTACAACGCTGAACAATGAATTCATAACTTTATTGACTTGCATTTCTTAGTGGATTAAACTGTTTTGAACTGATTAAACTCTTAGTGCTTTATACTGTAGTTCAATAATTTGTAAACTTCTATCTTTGAGAAAATATCACTATCAATAAGTATTTTATTCAATCACGGAAAAAATTAAAGAATATCAATTAGGCTATTCTCGAATATAATGTAGCCTATATCCCTTATAATATCCAGAAAATAACAATATATTAATATGATGTTATTACAGTAATATCACAAGCAGGAACACAATAAAATATATTTATTCCCCAATATCATACCCTCGTTTTATAATGTTCAGAATGCACTGTTCAGAAATTTTAAATTGGAAACTATATGGAAAAATTCATCGATAAGAAGACAATCCAAAAAATGGAATAGGTTGGAGGGAACTTCAATTATTGATTTGCAAAATTATTAGTAAACTAAAACAATCGAGACAATTTTCCACTTTTAAATTTAAAAACTTTTAAAAGTTAGCGGTTTAAACTTTGAAAAGAATTTGTCACAAGTTTGAATTCTATAACTCTTAAAAAAGATTGGGAATAAAAACCTCTCATGCCCAAAGTTAACGTTTTAAGATTATCATAGACTCACCTCGAATAAGTGATGAGTGTTGAGAGCTGTTTGATTCAGAATGTATCAGTTGAATGTCTCAGGAGACTGTGATTTCGTTTAGCCGAACCTACACCTTTTATACAAAGATTCATCTGAAATCGGCCAATGAATTTTCCTTCTCAGGGGACAGCTTCCGAGAAAATGGGAATAATTCATTATGAGAATCAGGAAAATCTTCAAGTAGGCTACAATGTTGTAATTGCATCCATGTGCTTTCTTAATATGAACGATTAAGAGGTGCACTGACGTGATCGCTAGTATCAAAAACGATTAAATATCATGTCCTCAGGTTGTCTTTTTCTTGCAGCTGTTCAAAGTAGAGAGAGAAAGCTGTACCTAGGAAAAAGAATACAGAGCAGCAGAGTTGTAGATATACCAGCAAGAGAGAAAGAGTGTGTGTGCGAGAGATTGAGAAAGAGATGAGAGGTAGGTAGTCTTTCCTCTTGCAAACTTGATTTGTATGTGAGAAGACTTGATCAAGCTTTGTAATTCACATTGTGCTAATCAATTTCTGAGTAACAAAACCTGGCTATTACAGTTTGATTTCTAATAATTGATCAATTCAATTGTGAACATAATAATTTTTTCCTCTTTTACTAGTACTTGGACATCTTTGATGTTAAATTCAGAATCATAAAAAATCATTGTAGGCCTATATATGCTGACGATATTTCCATATTGTTCTTCCACTTTATGTTAATCTGAACCCTATAGCAGAGAAAACTTATATGCGATTGATATTGATTAATTATTAAAGATTTAAAAGGTTGAAGTTTAAAGGTTATGAGATTATTAAGATTATTGCAACTATGATTGTTCTATATTCTATGCATATAGCTAATTCGTTCACAATTTCAACCAATTGATCACTCACTCTAATAGGAAAATTAAAATCTGGGTTTCCTTGACACTTTGCTCTGATAAGAAGATTTCCCTTTATCAATGACAACAGGGTTAACAGCTAGATGGAAATTCGATGAGAACTACTATCCAAAAATTATTTGTCAGCTCCCGGGCTGTTATTTGTTATGTGTTATTTGTCAATTTCTGCAGTAGCAGAAGTCTTCGGGGGTGATTTCCAGCATTTATTTAGGATTTTCGTTAAATTATAATTATATATTAATTAGCATTTGAATAAATGCATTCTCTATTTAATTTATAAATAATAATAATAATTAATGAATAATAATAATAATAATAATTCCATCTGAAGAATGAACCTTCCTGTGACATGACGTTGGGATAAAATTCCAGTGGGGTTCAAGAAAAGTTAGAAGCAAATTTGATAGAAAAAGTGTTCAACATGAGGCTTTGATACAACATGAAAAGTACTGGTATCCCTAGAAACCGTTAAACGTGTAGCCTACTATACTAAGAGATTGTATTTATGTATTCTTCATAAATTATAGAAATCAATAAACCACAAAATACAATACAATACGGTTCAAAGGCTATTCAATTGGCCTATTTCAATTGGAATAATCAATTAGTTTTTGTTGATGAAATTATACGTAAATTGAGTTTTCTGATTCATTTCATATTTTGTAAAGATTGGGATAGGTACAATGAATTCTTAAAACAAAAAACAAACAGTTTTTACATAAATACTATCATTTTATTATTTGAATAATCATTACAATACATATATGAAGAACATCATAATACAATTAATTCACTTTACAGTACAGACTTATACTGTATCACTCATAAGAAATGTTCAATATTATAATAATACTCCTTGTATTGGGATCACAGAAAGTTAGGGGACTTTCGATTTATTCGAAAAATAGAAAGACTATTCTACATAGAAATGTATCTCCAAGACATAAATTCAAATGTATAAATCATGTCCTCTCCAGTATAACTCAGCTCAATCACAATCATTCCTCCCCATACAAATTATATACAACTACCATACTTATATCTATAGTAATTTGAGAGAAAATAGACTACCTACCATTATACTTATTATAAGAAGACTTACATGATACATTGAACATAATTATTATAATTAACTTTGGCCTTCATTGATGAAGAGACCCATAACGGGTGTTCCTTCTCATGCCCGTAGAAGAAGATATGATACATATAAGGTAAACATCAAGAACATTTTCTCACAAACTTTATTTTTACTATAATACATGTAGTTGCTTTACAATAATATCATAATCAGCCTATTATAACAAAATCGTATTTTATAATAATACAATCACTGAATAATTCAAATATCATTATTATCTCAATGAATACTTCTTAAAATAATCATATAGTTCAATATTTTATAATAATGTAGATTGATGGGAATTATTATTTACATGGTTCTATATCTTAATGGAACAGTCTTTTAATATTTATATAGATCATCTTGTAGGGTGAATCAGAATTTGTAATCACTTTGAACTCTACAAAAATATTGATGAAAAATGTGAGATGAATAAATAAAATATCATGTAGAATCAACAGAAGAGCTATTTATTGGTCTATAGCTTACAGTTTGGCCATTATTCATCATATTTTTATCGCTTCCTGTAATATCAAAACAAAATAAAATGAAAATAAGTTACAAAAGAATATAGTTGGAGATTTGAAAAATTATTTGTAGAAATAATAAGAATTTTCAAAAGTAACCTAGGGAGAATAAAACAATCAACTCGACTATTTTATTATGATAGGTGGAAAGGTAAGAGAGAATAATATTGCAATAATTTAAATCAAGTTCAAAGGCAAGAAAATCACTTATTATCATTCTAAGAAAAGTTTGTATTCATAGTTATAGTCTAATAGACCATTGGGAAATTACCAGTAGTATATACTGGTAGAATCAAAACCATTCTATAACTCGTATAATGTATGCATTTCCATGAAAAATAAAAATAAAATATTTGATAAAGATATATCATATTTACTTCAAATTATAAGAACAAAATCCAGGTACCTTAATTATTTCATCCTCCGTTAAATGAGCTCCTTTCTGATATAATTTCAATATAACATTTTATCATCAGCACCAAGTCAGCTAATATTTGAATCACACATCAATATTTTTCACAGAAACATTATTTACAACATGAATCTCAATTTAATTTTAAAACGAATGATATTTTGCATTTATCCAGGGGTTTCCCCATGGTGCATTTAGGGGGGGTGGGCAGGGAGGGGCCTAGGCCCCCCCCCCCACAAGGATCAGATGAATATTGAAAATACGGGTCTATCTACACGAATCCTTAGAATCTCATTCTGATTTAATACTTTTCAAAAAGCAGTAGTATAATTCCTTCTACAGTATCAACAATGTAGCAAAATTGTCTTGAAAGTATGGATACGGGTACGGAGTAATAAAGAATATATTTTTCTCTGTTGTATAGTTGAAGCTTTAATATAGAATGGGTACAATATTATTGATCAGGGTACAAGAACTGACTTATTGCAAAAATTTCAACGTGAGAATCTATTAACAAGTTGCAAGATGTCAAAGTGAAAGCAGAAGAAAGGGCACAATCAGACAATCAAAAATGTATGTACACAGAGTTGGTGAGAATTATGGGAACAGCTTAATGTTTCTTCAGCTTTTTAACTGAAAGTTATTCTCCAATTAGAATATGATCCCAATGAAACTGTTGGAATTGTCATTGTAAAAGAAAAATTTATCTTTTTCCATTATTTTAAGAAATCTGTTTCGGTGTAGTCCTACTTAAGGGCCTCTCTGTAGACCTATATTCCTAATAAATATTTCATGATTTAATAACTAATAATGTATATGTTTGTATTGATACTTCAACCAAATTTGTATAAAACTGGAAAAAATGAAGCATATAATAACATCTTCGAATGTAATATTTATGGGGAAAACCCAAGAACCATCTATCCTTTGGGGGTATTCCTTTCCCCCCATCATACATCTTGGTTTTTGCCCCCCTAGCAGTTTGGTGAAATGGCACCACTGCTTATTTCACTCATAAAAATAGCCACCGACATGAAAATAATAGGTAATTATCCAGAATTATTTTTATACAACGATCATATTACTTTATCAATATCTTATCATAATGAATCGGGAATTATTTGTAGTGGTGAACCAACGAAAATAGATAGCCTACTATATTACTTCGTACAAATTACTTCTGACTTTAGAGGGACATGCACAGCAGAGAAGGCATACAGACGTAATGATACAACAGAGGTGATGTGCCGTTCTGAACCGGCCAGATTCTCTTATTTCTAGTGAGTAGCCTATTCAAGCGCTCATGTTAAACTCACGGAGTTTCCTCTCTGAAAGCCTCCAGTCGACTAACTCTATAATCGCCAAATTGGCAACTGCGCTTCTATCTATGACAATCCATCACAGTAATTGGCTGATCTCCCTTCATTTCGTGTGCCGCATATTCCTCCAAGTCTAAATTTATTTTTTACGGAGTATAATAGTTGACGTTCCTTATGTGATGGCCCCTAAGTTTTTAATGTTTCAAATAATGGAAGCCGTCAATAGTGTTTCGTCGTGCGCTACAATATTTCAAATTATAATACACATTCATAAAAATTTAAATTCTTCATTATTATGAAGAATAATGTCATGCATCCAAGAGAATACCGTAGTAGTTTCGACAGTTTTCAAGGTCTCTTTGCAACATAATATTTTTCAACAATACTCTAGTGTACGGTATGCTACCTACTACACACGAAAACACAAATTGCTCAACATACTAATACTGTATAAACTGTTTTACAGTATCTAGTTTGTACTTGGTAACATAAATTCGACATAAATGCACACAAGTCTTTTCTACAATAATACTGAATGATGAGCTTGCTTCATACTCTATATGTACAGAGTTGTATAATAAATAACCATAGACCGTATAACTCTATCAAGATCGAAGTATTTATTCTCATACAATGAAGATTAATGCATATTTTACAAGAAGAACACATAGCTGTTGTTAAAGTACCTAGGGTTGACACCAGTCCAATGCTAATATGAATCTATATAGTGAGGTCCACTTAATAATGGTAGAATTTGATTAACATTGGTGCTGCTATCCTTGTCTATCACTCGACAAAACATATAGCGCAGCTTTTTTATAGCTCCGCAACGTTGCCAGATCGTATTTAAAAATATATTTTATTGTAATAAATGAAGAACCCATCATAATCTATAAACTCCATTGTAAATAGGAAATTACATTGGGTAATAGCCTACAGCAAGAATCTGAAAGAATCATCTCTCTGCCGATAAAAGTTATCTGAATGAATAAAATAGGAAATTCAAAAAATGAAGAAATGGAATTTTTCTTATTTCTCTGGCTTCCACGGTATAGGTATGATTGCCTGTTCCGGTCTTTGGAATAGCCTTTTAAAATTGAAATTAATACTATAGTAATTGAAATTTATCTTCATATAATCATGTCTAGTTTAGAGACCACCAGAAATATAATTGAAAGGCAAAATATCCAATCTCAATCATGAAAATTTATTATTTAATAATTGAAAAATATATTTTCCTGACGAATAAAATATAATTGATCATTTCAATCAAGAATGAACAGTTAATATTAAATCAGATATAACGACGGTATCAGTTATCCTCTATAGAAGGCAGTGCGACAAGGAAAAGAGTCGGCAACGCTGTTCCTCTATCATTATTCTTCTATCCATTCATTCAATATCATTTAAAATCACACAACTTCTAGAAAAGTACCACATCAGGCTCAAGCCCAAGACGGTACCAATTCTAATTTGAAATAAAATAAATACGATAGGCTATACTGCAATCGTTCAAATCGAGAACAAATACGCGATATTATATATTTTTATTTACAATGCGAATAATACTAATGTTATAACATTGGCAGATAAAATAATAAGGTAGCCCTTGTGCTATTTTTCTTCCAAATTTATAGGTGACAAAGTCCAAGATAAGGTTTGAATTTCAAGTGTACAATTTTGATAAAATTTTATTCCAAAATAACCATTGAAATTATAAATTTTGAATTTAGATGGCTTGAATTAATAAATTGATTAGAAATATTCCACTCAATGACCACTTGTAATGATTAATATCGAGTTATTTAAAAAAAAAGGAATTATTAAAGAAACACAAATATAGTACAATAATATTGTCTTTTTTCTTTTAGGGCTACTTTTAATATGAATGAAAATATAAATCTCAGTACCCTTTCAAATTATTTTATCACAATAGGTATCGGACATTAATGCCATTTTCGAGTACAATATTATTTCATTAAACGAAAATTCAAATTGATTTCGAGTTCTAAAATTAGGGTAGTGTCTAGTGCATTACCCCTGATGCAATTAGTGAATCACCTTGAGTGGCATGTCACTTCCACATTTTTTAATATTATAGCCTACCAATTATTATAACGTGGACATCACTATAGATTCATATTAGCCTTGGAATAAGGTGGAAGGTGCCAGTGCTGGGAGATAGGGTGACTAGATGTCAAGCGAGAAGTGACTGGAGGGCGATATAGACAGCTGGGTGAGCTTACTGTTGATGGTGGAGGTCCGACGCCAGTCGAAACGAGAACTGTCCAGACCACTGAGTTCGCGGGACAGCGGCTCATTTCGGGGCATGTGTTTCCAGCAGGGCAGCTGCAGGCGTAGTGCGAATTCACGCTTGAATTTCTCCTGCAAAATGCGACAATTCAAGTGTTTTTCATATCCATGGGTGAGCTTCATTAATAGGTCATAATAGTATAATGAATTATTTTTTAATAGAATTGTATTAGTAATACATTCCCCGGTAGCACAATAAGAACGTTGAAAAACTGTTTCAAACACGTGATACCTTAATTTTGAATATGGTACAGTAACCGTGTAAATGTAACGTTGAAAACTTGATTTAATGTCCAACCTTTCAATCATATTCTCAACGTTGAATGAACATTGAAAACACGTGATAAAACCATTATTTTCAACAATGGATAGACATTGAATGAATGAATGAATGAATAATTTTATTTCCCAAAAAAACAAAACACAAAAAACTTTACAAAAAATAAATAAGTAGGCTATATGCTACTGCACTTAACTAAAAAACATACATGAAAATTTGAGGAGGAAATGTTAATTAATTTAATTTTCAATTATATATTTTTAATGGCATTGCTAGCATAGACAATTAGTCTGTTCGCTAGCAATGAGTTGAGATTTAAAAAAATAATAATAATACAGTAATATATTCAGAAAAATAAATAATGATGTTCTCACATTTTGCTACATTTAATATGGAGCTTTCATCTTTATCTTCAAAAACCCTAGACCACAGATGAGAAATTAAAAAAATTACGAATTTCATCTTTATTATATTAGTTTTCTATGAACAATTTCATTTAGATTGCTAAATTTTTTTGTGTAAATTACTCAATCACAAAATTAAAACGATATTTTGAAAAAAATGTTAGATTTAACCCAGTCATCAATTAGATAATAAAGTTTTTATTTATTTTATGTGTTAACAAATCTCTAGAAATTTTATTTATGTGAATATTGCAGTTGTGATCAAATTGTCTTCTGCTTACTGAGAGTCTGGAAAATCGTATTATAAATTGTCTTCTGCTTACTGAGAGTCTGGAAAATCGTATTATAAATTGTGGTCGAGTATTGCAGCTGAGTGCACGGGGTTGTGGTGAGTGTTTGGCTTTATTAATAGATAAGATCAAGTTTTTAATATATTGTTGTCTGATCGTTAGGACGTTCATATCCTGAAAAATGGCTCTCGGATCTCGGATCCTAAAGCTGCTCGGATCAAAAATTACTGTAGAAAACTTACTTCAAATGAGTATCATATGCACCACCACAAAATCATTGAATAAAACAGTTAAAGAAAGCTTTGCATGTTGAAAACATGTATTTTCACGTTGAAAAACCGGTGAAAATACTTTGAAATTATACCATGTTGAATATTTTTAATTTTCCACATTGGAAACACATTATAAAAACCATCGAAAAAACCGTTGAAACTATGACGATGAAAAATTCAACATCTTACGGTTATTCAACCAAAAAAACCAAATGTCAAACGTTGAAAAGACGATCTTGTGCTACATGGTTATTCTATGATATATTGAGTGTACCGTAGCTGTTGGATAGTGCAGCGTGCGAATTCTCATATGAATTCCTCCTATTGGAAAATATGTAGCACACGTAGGTAATACATAGACAAATATTTACTAACAAAACTCTGTAAACATTAATGTAGGATGATGTAAATTAAGAGACTATGAATAATATGGGATATTGTTAGTAAATTCAAATTATTGGCTTATTGTAGGTAGGCTGGTACTGTAGCGACAAAATCAGCGCGAATTCTCGTTTGAGTGATAATTCTACCTGGGAAATCTGCTATGGTACTAGTGATTCAAATTTATTCAGAAAACCTAATGCACAAAAATATATGAATACTGTAGAATAAACACCAATAAAGAAAATATACAGAATACAGTAGTACCGTATTGTTAGTTAATAGTATAGCCATAGATGAAGGATAAGTAAGCTTATATTAAGCTTATTAGTAAGCTATATTATTCTTGTCTCTGGTATAGCCTAGTAGAATATCAGAAAAGCATAATCAATTTGAGCATCATAGAAAGTGTTTTTAATATTGGGGAAATCAATACTATAGGTACTTTTAAAATAATAAGTTTTGTTCGAATTTATATTTTGTTTAAGCCTATCTGATTACGGAACTCAAGAATCGAGCAATCCCTTACTTATTATATTTTTCTATATTAATTTATTGTGTAGGCTATTATTTTCTTGCATTTGAATTATCATGTTATAAATAATAATACCATATTCTTCTCGCACTAAAACTCTGATATCATGCTTAATCTGTTACAATATTTCATGTAATTTTTCAATGAGAATAAAACCTTCATTATTAAATTTATTCATTAATTCTTAACTTATGATTTTACTTCAAAATACTTGGGCAACCATAAAACCCTCTCAAACTATTTTACAAAATAACTTGATGAATCTGAATTTTGATAGCTTAATAATTAATTACAGTTTTATTAATACTCAATATCAGTTGAATGTGATTATTTACTCACATTATATATTCCGTATATGAAAGGGTTGTAGCAGCTATTACTCATTGCGAGCCAGTCCATGCAGAACCAGATTATGTTGATGTAGCGGTACCTGTAACATATATTAATCATTTATATCCAATTATACTCTGTTGGTAACATCAATAATAATGTATGAATAGATAAATAATTCTCTGTTGGTGAGGCCTATATGACATTTTATACTACCTATTCAAATTTTATCCACCAATTAACAACAATTTTACAAGAAAATAAATAAATAATTTGTAGTTAAATAATTGGCGTGGATAAAAAAAGAAATATTGTGCTCTAGCCACGAGTTCAAAACATTCCTTACCTATATTTTAACATGATTCTAGAATTAATAGAGCTCTTTCTAATATAATCCAGACCAGTACAATATAGATAGACAAATCAATATGAAAAACCACATACGGTACTTAATGTAATATAGTTAATCATATAATTTATACCCTAATCAAGATACTTCAAATATTTTGAATAGCACTAGAATTTCAATACAGATTAGTGGACATTTGCATACTTTAATAAATATTATTGATAACATCAAACATACGGTATTTAAATTGAAAAATATATTTTGTTCATCATTTAGGAATTTTAAAGTAATAATTCATTTTCACCCATTCCTTTATTGAATTAAGTTTAGTTTTTGTTATTTTTGTAGTGATAAAGTCTTCTGGAACTTTATTCATCAACTTACTTATTGTGATGACAGGCCAATTTATACCCGAGAGTATCGAAGATTACAGTTCAACATTCTCTATATATTTCACTATCCTATCCGAAATTAAGGTATGAACAGGTATGGGAAAATAACCAAGTCAATTTAGTACATTCATGAAAAAGCAATAGCACTTTATGAATACAAAAATGTTTTTTTATTTTTTTTTACTGATTGATTTTTTTTAAGTGAGTGTACTAAATCGAAGAATTATTAGTAGGATAATTTTCACAAAATTACTAGTACTCTCAATTTTTTTTTAAGACAAGATAAAAATAATTAATTAAGTTAGGAGTATGTCAAACATTAGTAATTCAGGTGAAATAAAAAGATGTTGTCAACTAGTCTCGATGCACTTGGCACCATGGACTCAAATAAATTTTGTGGAATTGACAACATCTTTCAATTTCACCATTTATTTTTCATTTCACCATTTTTTATTCATTTTACTTCAACATTTCTTCATTTATGGAGAAATTCCACAACATCTCTGTGCAAAGTGTTAACATTAGTAATTCTTTGAAATCTATCAAGAAACCCTGTTGAGATACCGTAAATAAAAAAGTAGGAAAATTAAACAGGTGATTAATATATCCTGAGCTCAAGAAATTATATTCTCACTTGAAGAATGAATATCAATCCATTGATAGAATAATCGAAAGGAAAATAATAGTCAGAACTTTAAACACGATAGCTCACACTGAATGAATGGATATATTATAAGAGTAGGCTACGATAAAATGTAAAATGTACAGATGTATAGTGATGGTCAATAATGATTTAATTGTCATCAATGAAACTTTCCTTGAATTCCCATCAATGAATTCCCCTTTCGACAATACCGTATTCTAATTGAATGAATAATTACGGTTTGAATAATGAGTTGTTTATCATAATATATTTTTGCTAATAGACTAATACTTACAGGATTTAAGAGATTTTAATGAGTATCATGTATAGAATATATTAGTAAATGGAGAATATCTCCTGAGGCTGACTGAATTCAACTCAATGTTTTTTATTAATACGATATCAATGTAATACTACCTGGTTTACATGTTTCATATACATGTTTTATATTCACTTCAAAGTCTTCAAACTGCATATTTCCATAAAAGGAGCATGGTATGTTATTAGTACCTATGATTTCTGTAAGTTATGTTTTTTCTAACATAATATTATTTTGTGTTATATATGAGTTTCCAATCATTCTTTTCTTAAAGAATCATTCTATTCTAACTGGAGGTTTTTTCCTGTGGTAACATACTTACTCATTTATTCCTGGGAACACGTCTTGAAGTACATTGTATGTTTGCAATGGTAACCAGCAAACGGCGAAAAGTGCCACCACTATCACAAGCATCTTGATCACCTGGAAAAATGATAAAGAAAAATAATTTGAAATCGCAAAACTCGAAGCACAATAATCATTAATAAATGCACAATCATTGTATGAGTGAGCTACCCGAGTGGCTTTTGTTAATCACAATCCAGGAGCAGCCTTGGATTGTATTTTACATAATTGAATAAGTATAATGGATTTTTGATAAATAATAATTTATATGTTTACAATTTGCTGATAATGGGCTATATACATTGCAATTTTCCCAATTAGGCCTAGCCTATTTGGCATATTTTATCCATCATTTAAGATGGATGGTATGGTGCTGATATTAATTGATTGGGAATGTGAAAAAACGAAAGAGAGAATATCATAGAATAATGCACCTTTTTGGTATTTAAAGTTCACCAATAAGAAATTCTAGAGAAAAGACGATTATTCCTCTCACGCTTATGCAATCAATAATTATTGTGACACAACTGCAACAATTAACTTGATCACCAATACTATTAATTAAAAATTCATATTTTAATCATAATTATTAATTATTTTTGATAAATGAGAAGCTCCTTCTCAACATCACTGAATCTAACGAAATACTGAATAAGTTTTTCGACACTGATTTGATAAATGATAATCCAACTCGTCGGAAAGAGCTCAGGTGATTCTACTCCGGTATAATTATGCAAGGGGATGAAAACTTTTGAAAAGCGACATTAGAGTAATGTGAACAAGAAGCAGCGATGACTTAATTACAGGTGGCATTGTGGGAAGTAAGTAGAGAATTTACTTTGTGGGAGACACGAATAGAATTGAATTACAAATTACGTTTCAACCACTGCTTTATCTGATTTGTTATTTGTGTAAAATGAGACATCCTTATTCTTCGTTCATTCTTACAATGCTTTTTCAGAGTTTTATATACGTTCAGTACCTACGCGGTTTCCAATTTAATACGACATTCTAAATTGATTGCAGAGTAAATTCAACAACATAGGCTATAACAAAAGGTGATAATTTGGTATTCATACACAATAAAATGTTTATTAATCAGTCTGTAGTTTTCATTCAATTTATTCAGGCTGATCACTGCAGTCTGATAAAATGTTGATTTGATAGTTTTGAATCCTCCTTTCCAGAATCACACTTGATATAAGCATGCACAATTGAAATAAAATCCTTGAAGACCTAATCCCAATCATGAGAAGATTAAGGAAGAAGGTCTTAATGCTTTGTTTTTAAACTCACAAATTCTTGAATAAGATGAATAACTAAGAAAAATCTTGAACAAAAAATCAGCGGATAAGAAATATTTCTTACAAGAATAACATTTGTTAGCTTTCTGACTGAAATTCAAAAAATCATTTCAGTGTTTTATAGCTGGTACTATAATATTTTCATGATGGTTCTATCTATAATCTGGAATTTGAGAGAGGTGGATAGGCAGAACGCACTGGGTTCTCTTACTTGTCAACGATATTCAAAACTGAATCCAAATTTCATAATAGCAGAGCAATTGACTGTCCCAATGCCAATAAATAGAGTGAGATGTGTTACGCAGTTGCGCATACCAACGATAACTGGTGTGCATTTGTTCTTTAATAATTGTAGAAAGACTAATCTCAATCCGGAGAATAATCTGGAATTTGTTTATATCAATATTGAGACATTTAAAGCCGGAAAATCTTTATAAAACTATTATTTCTTCGACATAATAAATTGACATAACCTACATAAAATTTGGACAGTTAAAGAGAAAATTAGGAAATTGAAGAAGTTTTGGGCGATAGCCTGTTTTTTCTTATCCGACTATAGTATTGTTTGCTCTAATAAATGAATGAATGAATTTCAGTTCCCAAACTATTCTCGAAAAATAACAACAATATTAAATCTTCTCAATTTATTGCATGGGAATATTTTCATATCATGATTGGGGGAATGCTACAAAATTTATATCAAAACCCATCACCGGTACCATATAGTATTGTAAAGAAACTCTTGGAAACGTGAAAAGAATCCAGAATGAAATTCTGGTCTCAGAAAACAAGTCTATATGAGATGAAATTTATCGAATTATTAGACTCAATTTTTCCATCCATCAAGTTGAATGGAGAGGGCCATGAAGTAATCTCATAGAGAGGTAACGGTAGATACAGACTGTTCATCTCCATTATCTTTTCTCGATTTGAAATAGCATTACCTTTACAGCATGGACTCAGTTTTCTCATATAAAAACTTATTGATTCTGACATTGGCTTATTCACTAAAAAGTATACCGCATCCATGGGTCAATATCGGCTTGATTTCTTTTTCTTCTTCTAGAAAAAACCCATCAATGTCAAAATCATTTCTCGTTGCTCAATAAATACTTGAAATCGAAGTTAATAATACCTAAAGCTGCGCAACAATGCCGAACGAGAGATCTCATTTCGTAAAGTGCAAAGCTCTCTAAAAGTTCAGTTGTTACTGTCATTGAAGATTACTATGTTGAGCATGTTTACGGTATTTCAGTAGTGGGGTTTTGAGAGAGCTGCCTATCCAATAGAAATCGAGGGGTGTGGCCTCCCCCCTCCACCCCCCCAGCCCCAGTCGGCCATTTTGGCCCCGCCCCCAGAAAATACTTCTTCGCTGAGTCAGTAACAAATGTCTGATGGCTTTGATCAGCGACGTCGTGCACTTCTACCCTGCTCATTTGTTTATTACCGGCCAATGTGTTGGTGTTTTCAACAGGCGGCTGTCTCGGCTCTAAATGGAGGAGCGAATGATGACGCGAATTACAGTGACTGCACGGCTTCCTTCTTCTACAATCTCTAATAAAGTGCCCTGCCAATAAACAGCCGATACATAGTTTCCATTCTTTTACACGTTTTAATCTATCAGATGGTTGAGATTCAAGAACACTTCACAATTTTCCAGTTCATGAGAATTATTACATTCAATACATTTCAGCTCGCCCGATTTCGATTTAACAGTCATAGCTGAAGCCTTGTAATTTCCCATAGTTGGTTTCGATTTCCCAAACTGCTAATGTGAGGAGGCTTCTGACGATGTAGATGATCCCAATAAATCAGTGGATTTAGTAGCCTCTAAAATAACAGCTTCATCATTCAAAGATATTTGGAAGTTTTTCAAATCGGATACTGTTCCATTTCTTAGCAGTCTCTGCCACTTCTCTCTCAATTCTTCAGTCAGTTTTTTACGTAAGACAAATAATAACGGAATCGACCAGTCATTAACTGCATGACCAATTGGTTTTAGTGCTGCAATATACTCAGCTAAATGAGTGATGAATTTCGTAGCGAGTCTGGTTGCTTATTAACTGCTGGCATATCAAAAATTGCTTGCAAGTATGCGTCAGTCAGATTGTAAGAGTCATTGTAGCGATTCAATAATAATTTCCATGCCTCAGCATAAAGATCACTTGTCAATGGGACTACAGAAATGACTGACAGTGCATCGCCTCTCAGTACAGACCGAAGATACATATGTTTTGTATGTCAGCAATTTGACCATTATTATGAACCGTGGCTTCGAATAAATCTTTAAATTGACTCCAAATTTTCAAATCGCCGTCAAAAGTCATTAAAGGAAGCTTAGGTAGGGCAACTGGCGAGATATTTCCAGTTGTAGGTGAAGAAGCTACATTGGAAGAACTAATATTCAAATTTGTTTGAGTGGATGGTAAGCTTTCGAGAATAGCCTTGACATTGAAAAAAGTGTCATCAAATTGGCTCATCAAATTTTCAAGGTCACTTGTTTCCAATCGAGGATTTTGTTGTTATAGTAGCTCTGCATCTTATCTATTATGTCATTGAACTCCACCTGGTGGTGATCGATATGCTCACCCATAACTTTCAATAAATTCTTCATTTTTTTATTATTTGGATCTTTTCGAAGCTTCGGCAATTTCATTAATCCGTTTTATTTTACGAATTAATGCATCTCTTTGAAATGTCAAATCTTCGATAACACCCATAGTGAAGGCGATAACAGTGAGCGCTCGTCGAGAGAGTGAGACAAAGAACCAAACAAGAATAAGAGGGAAAACACGAGAGCAGGCGACACAATGGAACGAACAATGGCTGGCTTATCTAATCATACAAGCCAAGCCAGCATTCAACTATGCTCGGTAGAAATGATTGGTTACAAGGCTAATAATACCGTATCGATACTCATTGGAACAAACAATATCTGCTATTAATAACGAAGTAACGACAATAATCAATGCCAATAACTGCAAGTATCTTTGAAAAAAGTAACAGTTCCAGTTACTGTTACAGCTAGATGACGTATAAGTCTTTCTCTACTTATCGACACGAACTTGCCAGTCCAGCGTGTGGCGCCAATGCAACAATCTTATGCAATAATACTACGACACAATTATTACGAAAATATTACTTGTTCTACTCAATTTCCAACTTAAATTGAGCCCAAATTTCTTAAGAATACCACAATTAAAGCGTATATTCATCTACGACGACAAAAACAAGCCATATACACAGAACAAACCAAGAATAAAATAGGCATAAAAAACGACAAACCTATTAGACGATATTTCAAACTTATGTCCTATTCAAATTGGATGAACAAATCAATCCCGGACGGTTGGACCAATGTTTAATTCGACAGAGGCTGGCTCAAACAGCACTCTGGTTTGTGGACTGAATCAATAATTACATCGAGAACTTTTGGTTGTCTGGCGTCGGGTAGCAAATTGAACAATTAAAATGGCTAAGTGCACAATAACATAGGCCTACCTTCATGTCCAAATCCTCCATCCGGCCCGGAGGACCACAAGGAGGATTTGGACATTAAAATGACTAAGTGCACAATAACATAGGCCTACCTTCATGTCCAAATCCTCCTTGTGGTCCTCCGGGCCGGATGGAGGATTTGGACATGAAGGTAGGCCTATGTTATTGTGCACTTAGCCATTTTAATTGTTCAATTGCTACCCGACGCCAGACAACCCAAAAGTTCTCAATGTAATTATTGATACAGTCCACAAACCAGAGTGCTGTTTGAGCCAGCCTCTGTCGAATTTAAACATTGGTCCAACCATCCGGGATTGATTTGTTCATCGAATTTGAATAGGACATAAGTTTGAAATATCGTCTAATAGGTTTGTCGTTTTTTATGCCTTATGTCCTATTCAAATTCGATGAACAAATCAATCCTGGACGGTTGGACCAATGTTTTAATCCGACAGAGGCTGGCTCAAACAGCACTCTGGTTTCTGTTAAATTGGAGTTCGAGGTAATCAAGGCAATTATCATAAGGTCAAAGTATTATTAGATAGTGCAAGCACTGAGTCATTCATTACAAAGCGATGCATGAAAAAACTGGGTTTAGTGGTACAGAAAACACATAGTTTGCCAATCTATGGATTATCTGATACTAAACTGGAAGTGACAGATGAAATTACTAACTGTGAATTTGAAATACCGAACTCCCCTTCATTAAAAATTACTGTGTCGGGAGTCAACAAAATAGCAGCTACAAATCAGATAAAAAATGCGTACTGGGCACATATTGAAGGACTGGAGCTAGCAGATTCTGAATTTTTCCTCTCAGAGGAGGTTGATATTTTATTGGGTGCTGAATACTCCTCCTTCATTCTGACTGGAAGAAAGGTGATTGGTCCAGCGGGTACACCATCTGCCCTAGAAACAGTATGGGGCTACTGCCTGATGGGTAAGGTATCAGAGGAGAGTTCTACTATCTCAAATAATCTGTGCATGTATTCCAATGCTAATTCAGAAGAGTTGGTGAAGCGATTTTGGGTCGTAGAAGAGCCACCTAGGACAAAGAAATTATTGGAAAGTGAAATGGCTTGTGAGGAGATATACAAATCAACTGTTTGTCGTTTGAATACTGGTAGATACATTGTAGAATTACCATCCAAGGAAACAAATACGAGGGAGATATCGGGATATCTTGAAGTTAAAACTAATGTCGGAGAAAATGTTACCATGATTCGAGAAGAAGAATTGGGAGATAATTTAGAAGAAGTTCCAGGTAAACAAGGTATAGCCTTCAACAGTTATTTACCGATCAACGGTAATTTAGGGAAAGAGTTAAAAGTGATTCATAGTCCACATGAAATCAAACCAATGGGAAGACCCATACTGAAAAAGGAAATTGGAGAAGATGTTTTTGAAAGGGAGAAACGAAATTTGGAAGAGTTAGATGATGATAGACAGGATAATGTTGAAATAAAATGGACAAAATCCGAAAAGGGAGAAGAAATGAAAGAGTATACTCTAACAACTATGTCATATGGTGTATCATCATCGCCATTTCTTGCCATTTGTACTACGCATCAGTGTATTGAAGTTCAAAAAGTGCTTTCAAAAATTATAAACATAGATTATATTGCAGCTTGGACTTATTCAACTGTGGCAGTGAGTTGGATTCAGTCTTCACCTCATCGTTGGGCTAGGTTTGTGGCAAATTGTGTAAGTCAAGTACAGGAACACCTGTCTACAGAGCAATTCAGATATGTGTCAACCGAATGTAATCCAGCTGATTGTGCTAGTCGAGGACTATTTCTCAATGAATTAATTGGTAATTCTCTGTGGTGGAATGGGTCTGATTGGTTAGACAAACCACTGGAGTGCTGGCCACACCAAACCCACGGTAATGATGATGAAAATTCCATACAGATTGAATTGGAAGCAAGAAAAATTACACTAGCAACACAGAGTAAAGACTCAGAGGAATCAATTCAATCGGTGAAATTGAGAAATCGATGGAGTTTACTCAAAAGAATTGTATCCTCATTCTGGAAACGTTGGCAATTGGAGTATGTATCTAGTTGCAAACCCGAACAAAATGGTACAGAAAACATAGTAATGTTAACATTGGACGTATGGCTCTCTTAAAGGAAAGTAACCTACTCCCTCTTCACTGGAGACTTGGTCGAATAACGAAGATATTCCTTGAACAGGATGGAATTGTGAGAGTGGTGGAGGTACAGACTGCAAAAGGAAGTCTCACCAGTCTGTCAATAGGGTATGTCTCCTCCCTATTGATGAAGATTAGGCCTTATTGAAGGGAACTTCAATAAGTTTTAGTGGTTAGTTTTTTTGTTTCTCGTTTTATGTGTGGGAAAGGTTCCTTGTTTCTTGTTTTTATTCTATATTAGTTGTATATAGTCATTTATTTCTCGTCCCATCCTCTCCTTTCCGTGGGCCTCCTACTCCTTTTTTTAAGACTCCTCAAGGGCCCTGAGGAGTGAAGATATTTTCCTTTTTTTCCCTAGTCTCCCTAGTAGGGTTCGTTATAGGTGGTTTTTTGTTTTTTGTTATTGGAAGTTCTTCCAAGGTGGGCGGAATGTTCGGACGTTATGAATGCTTCCCTTTCTTGTCTGGCGTTGTGTGGTGGAGTGGGCAATTATACGGTGATGCGCAAAGCATAATTGAGGCCAGTCGTCGATTGACAGCCAATTGAACAGCTCACTTCTCGTAATGTCGATTTTTTTCAAAGTGATCTATTGATTATTTATTGTGATTTATTACAAGTGTCGTCTCGTCTCGTATCGTGATCTGGACCCGGGATCCTGGAAGCAAGGAGGATTTGGACATGAAGGTAGGCCTATGTTATTGTGCACTTAGCCATTTTAATTGTTCAATTTGCTACCCGACGCCAGACAACCCAAAAGTTCTCGATGTAATTATTGATACAGTCCACAAACCAGAGTGCTGTTTGAGCCAGCCTCTGTCGAATTTAAACAGCCTACAAACTCTTGAAACCGAAAGCATAACCCTCCTGCTTCGGCTGAGATGATGAAATTCTCAGCGAATTGTTTCATAGGTTTTCCGGAAAAACCTATAATGAGCTCTTTTCCATCTCCACACACTGTTACTGAACATGTAATTGAGAAGGAACAATTGGTTAAAAATGCATGAATTTGATTTTTGCCAATCCCGGGATCAGTCCCGGGATCCCGGGATTGATATTGGATAATCCCGAAATACCGGGATTGGAAATCGGTCCCGGGATTGACATCCCTAATGGGTGGCTATTTTGATCATATGCTCCAATAATTTTTAGTAACTGAGAAAGGAGTATAATAAAATACTACATCTCCTTTGTATATAAAAACATCCATTTGTACACACGGTTTAAATGTTTCATACAACGAAATTCAGTCAATCATTCAAATAAATAGGCCTAAGCGATTTTGTTTACTTACTGACTGGAGTACTTCCGAACGGCAAGCGTCCATTTTCAACAGTGACGCTTTGCCGTTTGAAAGTACTTAAGTCAGTAAGTAAACAAAATCGCTTATTTAGGCTACTTGAATAATTGACCGCATGTCGTTATATGAAACACAGGGGGGTGACCGAGAAGGACGCACCTTCCCCTGCAATTGGGAAAATTTAGCTGCTACCCCCAACTGGAATTGGAAACCCAGAAAAACGTCAGTAGTCTTTCTAAACACTGGTGAAATTTTTTTCACCAAGCCCCCCCAAGGACGCAGCAGTCTGCCATCCCCCCACTCCGGTGGGATCACTGTGAAACATTAAAGCCTTGTGTTAATTGTGTTAATACATCGCAGTTCGAAATGGAAACCTTCATATTTACTCCTTTATTACAACGGAATTTCTTCTTCTTCTTCTCCTTCTTCTTTTTCTTATTCTCTTCTTCTTCTTCTTCTTCTTCTTCTTCTTCTCTTCTTCTCTTCTTCTTCTTCTTCTCTTCAGTTCTCTTCTCTTCTCTTCTCTTCTCTTCTCTTCTCTTCTCTCCACTTCTCTTCTCTTCTTCTTCTACTTCTTCTCTTCTCTTCTCTTCTCTTCTCTTCTCTCCTCTTCTCTTCTCTTCTCTTCTATTCTCTTCTCTTCCCACTCAGGTGGGGTCGAAGTTTCGGGTAAGTCGCTTCCAGGAGTCTCGGTCATGATGAGCTTCGTTTGGTGTTAGTTCCTTCTCTGCTAGATCTTGGACGACAAAATTTTCCTATTTCTTCCTGGGTCTTCCCCTCTTCCTAGTGCCTTCAACATCCAAGTGGTCAACATCTTTTTTCCTACATAATTATCCTCCCTCCTCTCTACATGTCCTACAACTGAATTTATATTTTATAAATTAATTATAAAGTGGCAAATATAAATTAAAAAATGGCACATCAATTAAAAACTCGTAATTATAATAATAATTAATCTATGATTATAATAGTAATTAATTAACTCGTGATTATAAATTAATTAAAAAGTGGCAAATAAATTAAAAAATGGTACATCAACTAAAAACTGATAAATTAATTAAGAACTATGAGTGACAGGAGTATAAAATAACCTTGTATTGGTGTATGGAGACTATGATAACTTACCTTCTTCTTATTGCGCATGATATTGGCATCCCTCTCAGTCTGGGCGTTGCCGGGAGCTGTGGCGCCCCAGAGTGCGAACCCCATGCGGGCGTACACCCAGGAGATGACAGTGAGCGGAATGGCGTACTGCAGAAGCACCAGCAGCCAGCGGTAGAACTTGAGCTGACTGCGCGTGAGGTTGACGCTGTAGCAGAACGGGTATCGCTGACCTTTGTCGTCGATCATGTCCACCACCCGGTTGCCGTACAGGAACGGCACGCCCAGGATGCCACCCGTCACCCAGATCAGTGAGATCACCAGTCGGAACTGCGTCTTCGATACTCGAGCACTGTTCAAACAAAAGAATTAATGATAATAATTCTATAATAAAATATTTTAATAAGGCTACTGGAATTGTTGATTAATATAGAAATAACTACTTGTGCTAACCAATATAGAAACAAATAAATAGTACACACGTTTTTTTTTAACTTTTCAACACTGCTACTTTCAGATTTCAAGTGTTTTTTCATGATAATTTGAATATATTTGTTTACTGTACAATAATTAGCTACCCATTTTGACAAAAGACACTTCAGAATGGCAAAAGCTGTCCTATTATATTAAGCTAGCAATTTTTTTTTTGTAGTTGAGAAGTTGATATTGTGGTAATTATTCATATTGAATGAAAAAGACTGAAAAATTGTCAAAAACCACTGATTTGTTGATAATTAGAAAGACCGGTTTCAGTTATTACACCATTGTCAATCTCTGATAAACTAAAACTAAATACAAGAGCAGCAGAATTTATACTAGTAGGCGAGTAGGCCTACTGCTATTGGTCGAGGGCATGAACGCCTGCCATCGGCCTAGCTAGAAAGTCTCCTCCCACTCTCACACCGTTGAGTGGGAAGAGACTGTCTAGCTAGGCCGATGGCAGGCGTTCATGCCCTCGACCAATAGCAGTACTTGCCGATCCGGTTATTACACCATTGTCAATCTCTGATAAACTAAAACTAAATACAAGAGCAGCAGAATTTATACTAGTAGGCGAGTAGGCCTACTGCTATTGGTCGAGGGCATGAACGCCTGCCATCGGCCTAGCTAGACAGTCTCCTCCCACTCTCACACCGTTGAGTGGGAAGAGACTGTCTAGCTAGGCCGATGGCAGGCGTTCATGCCCTCGACCAATAGCAGTACTCGCCTACTAGTATAAATTCTGCTGCTCTTGTATTTAGTTTTAGTTTATCAGAGATTGACAATGGTGTAATAACCGAAACCGGTCTTTCTAATTATCAACAAATCAGTGGTTTTTTGACAATTTCTTAGTCTTTTTCATTCAACTAGCAATTTCTGTATATTTATATCTGGTTATTTATGTTCAACGGATCTCGAAAACGGCTCTAACGATTTTCACGAAATTTGGAACATAGTAGGTTTATGATATGAAAATTCGATTGCACTAGGTCTCATCCTTGGAAAAACTCGCTGAACGACATTAAAAGGATAATTCATCCTTGGCTGAAATAGCTGAGACTTTCGTCGTCTGTGGATAGTAAAAAGTGAGCGAGTGATTCTGTGGAAAATCAAAATATCGCATCCCCGAAATTCATAAGCTGACGTATAGCTGGCTGTAAAATATAAACACGATCTTTTAGAGAATTGTGTTCTGTTTATCAATAAATAAAAATAACGAGCGAAGCTCGATGCCCCGATATTGTTCATTTAAGTGTTTACATAAAATGTTTTATGGATAGAGTACTAGTTATTTCCATATTGATTGATAAAAATTTATTCATAATCATTTGGACAATAAACAAATGAACTTGGATACATTATGATTATACAAAACGATAAAATTTGAACAATATCCATCTATGCTTGGATTATGATTTGATTCAGAGAGGAAGAAGATGATCCTTGACAAGGTACTATTTATCAAACATGAGTAAATTCAATCACAGAGGAAAGAAGTAATATTCAATTGAAACATATCTTATTTTTATGAGTCACAAGGAAACATGTGTATCTCAAAACTCAATTTTCGTGCTGAATTCTATAGTAAAACTCAATACTGGGAATTCATTTATTTACAAACATAGATAATATTCAGAATTTAGAGCTCTATGAGAGCTAGTTGGAGTTCCTTCTCACAGTTTTCTGTTGAAATGAGAAAATATGTATTCACATATTGAACATTGTGGAGCCACACCGACTGGAGACTGGAGAAACTAAATTTTTCCAATATTGTTCATTCTCTGAAACGGAATCTCGCCAGTTCTTTAGAGTGTAGTATTCTTCAAGATTCCTTAGAATCGTGTTTCAATCGATATTTGCAAGAAATACATTTTTTCGATAATGGTATGATAAAAAATTTAAATAACTTAATTCTACTTTTCAAACTGAAATTCCATTCAAGATTCTTTTTCGGTTGAGGTCATGTCAAACTGATGTAGATAATTATCGCATAAAACTTGCTGAAATTGAATATTTCATAATAATTATATGGCTTCAGCCTCTGATCAAATATATTGTCACTTAGAAATGTTGCACTCAATATCAATTTTTCATGGAAATCGTTGATTTTGACTAGGTGTAGATTTTCAAATCGAGGATAATTTGTATTTGTAAATAATTATAAATATATAGGATAAACAATCCAATAGTAATGCTACTCCACTTTTCTGATACTCATTACTTCAAATACATTCTACCAAATATTAATTGGAGAACTGTAAATTATCTCTATATTTCAGTTATACTTGAATATTTCATAATAATTATATGGCTTCAGCCTCTGATCAAATAGGAATCACTTAGACTGTCACTTAGAAATGTTGCACTCAATATCAATTTTTCATGAAAATCGTTGATTTTGACTAGGTGTAGATTTTCAAATCGAGGAAAATTTGTATTTGTAAATAATTATAAATATATAGGATAAACAATCCAATAGTAATGTTACTCCACTTTTCTGATACTATTTACTTCAAATACATTCTACTAAACATTAATTTGAGAACTGTAAATTATCTCATTATACTCATGTATTTTTACTGTATGTATTTACTTCTTACTTTTGACTTCCTTGTAATGCAACACTATTTAGAATGGCTATTTGGTTCAATACTTTTATGAGTGCAGATATTGCTGATGACAGATTTCGAGTTTCATAAGTGAGTATACTTTGATTTTTGCAGTTCTCTAATTTCTCAGCAAGTTTCTAAATGTTAATTATTTCTACTAATTCTCATGTTGGATCTATCTTCATTTACAAGGTGATAATTGGAGTAGGCTACGCTATCACCATCATGAACTAACTCATTGACAGGTGGAAACTAGGTGATATTTTTCATCAGCTCGCTGCAATTTCTAATCAAGAGCAGGCATATGATGTATGATGCAATTGATGCTGGAGGCTGGAAGTTAATTAAGGTAGGAGATGCCGATATTTGGATACCCTCACCTGTTGATACCACTTTCACGTGGCTGGGAAATTATTATTTTCTGTCATAAGAGTTTTTGTTCCAAATCAGCTCAGCATAGATCCAATGTCAATTATTCCAAAAATATTCCACATTTAATCACTTATTATAAATTATTATCTTATAATCTATATCCTTTTTTAAACTTGTGATTCAAGTTTGAAAATGAAAATTCAAATTGAAGTTATAAGCAGTGTGGTAATATACGAATTTTCCTTCAACTTTGAATCACTTGAACTTTGTATATCTGGATGAAGTTCAATAAAGAACTCATATCCATTCTTTGAAGATTATTCAATTTTCTCAAGTATTATTGCGTTCTGTGAAACAATATATCATGTGAGGCATTCACTTCAGATATAGCTTTATATAGCTCCAGTATCTTCTGTATTATGGAAACTATTCCATGAGGGCTAGCTGAAACTTCATTATAACTTTAGATTCCATCCAACTGGACAAAGGTTTTTCAAAAGCTTTGTTCAGCGTGATTATTGTTTTTCACAAGTTTCTCTATTTTGAAATATCAGTTCCAGTTATTCAATATTGAGTCAAAAGGAAAACAAAAATTAAGACTATACTAAAAGTGCTACAAAACAAATTCAATTATGAAATTTGTGATGCTCTTTTCATGTTGTAAAACCTCTGGGTCCATCAAGTTCTAGAGAAAGAGAGAGATAGAGGACTCCTATCCTTCTGTAGAGGATAGATACTTGAGGACTGAAAAACTTGGGAATTGAAGAACAACAAGACTTAAACTATTTCGGACTATGGTGTTATCTAAATTTGGGAGAGGAATAGCACGAGGTTACCTTATTTTTCCTCTCCCTATCATTTTTTTAATGTACTTATTGAATAAATGAATGAAGAATATAGAGAAAAGAGGAATGTTTCGAGAAACGAATAATTGAAATTCGCCATTTGAGCTGAATCGGTGAAGTGGAATGACATGAAGGGAGTGTTGGCTGACAAAAGCTATCCTATTATATTATTTTCCCCACACTTTGTCCATGCTGGCTCTCATTCTCACATCAGAGAGCGTGTTACGAAAATTCTGGGTGTAGTATCAAGCGTGAGATTTAGATTCCACATTCTAGTAAGCTGGCTTTTTCTACCTGAGTGGTATGAATTGCAGCAGAAGGCGCTTCATAACGTGCTCCTAGTTCCTAGAACTCAACTATATGATTTGATTCTTCACACGTTTCGTGTTTGAGTGCTTTCATCACTTCACTGCAACTTCTGAACCAGGAAAATTTCACTGCAATTCAGTATTCCCTACTGTTGAGCTATTTGAATCAGTTTCATTCAGGTCAGTGAATGGCCCATTGCTGAACGTTAGAAAACTCAATTCTTCTTCTAACATTTATGTATGTGAAGGTGAAGCCTGTAACTGAATAGAACTGAATATATCCATGAAACTACTTCAGGTTCCTCCTGTATGGATCGGCACATTGAGATATTAATAGATTTCAAAATTTCCCATCAACTTTGTTGTTGATTCAAACGAAGTTTTACCGATTTTGGCATGACAAACATCATGTTTCAGTGGATTCGACCAATCCTTACATTCTCTATCATGTTAGATGAGAGATTTAAGTCCTATTTTTACTTATCAAATTAGAATTTTCAATTAAGATCTTCTCAAAATGTTTTTCCAAAAAATTTAAACAATCGCTTATTTATTCATTCATCATTAGAGGTACAATAGTATCCTATAATTGGGAGGGGATACAGTGCATGTCACAATAAATCAGAAATGGTGAGGCGGGAGTATTGTTCTAGTTTTAGTATAATGTACTACCGAAGCGAATACGAGTGGATACAGTCATGTACTAATGATTAAGTAATGAGGGTGGGTTCATTGAGTTTCCTTAATTAAGAATGATTCTCTAACATTACTTATCCCAAGGTAGTATTGGAATAATCATTCTTTCTATCGGGGCTCTACAACTGGATTCGACTTGAGTCTTGTGCTTTATTATTATAGGCCTACTGTATAGCAAACAAGGTAAAACAATATGAAATATACTAATATTATACACGTGGTAATAAGGTAATTGTTATAGTTCATGGGTTCCACCTGATTGTCTCTATGTCTAGGAAAATCATTGTCAACTGTTCAACTATTCTGTTTATATAATTGTATTATTCGTTTATATTATTATATTATTCGTTTGTATTAATTGTTTATTTGTTCATCCTATCCTGAATTTGAACTTTCTTTGAAATTGATCTAAACACTCCATCAAAAATTACCATAATACGAGTAGTACCTTGAACTCATGTTTTTTGGAAGTAATGATCTTCAAATTCTGATCCTGCTTCACTGTACACCACATTAATTTGAAATTAATAGTTCAGGTTCTTGTCACTTTCAAAATTTGTCATTGTCCACGGAATAGCAGTTTGAACACGGTAAACACCGGGTATGGAAATCCATCTTTGCTGTAGATAATCAACATGGCTGTTCATTAAGTAAATATTTACAGAGGGTGAATGCGGGTAGTCTCTGCACTAAACAGAAATCAGATAGGGCTAGCCCGGGGTTTCCTGTAGTTGCTCTCACAACTTCTGAATCTCGCTTCAAGCGACTCTGCTACATATAAACTCTTTTCAAATGGGTCATTCTACAGTTTTCCATCAAAATACATTCTGTTACGTTCATTCTTTTACCTTTTCAAAACAGGATGCTATTGCAATTATATAGGATACGATTCGTAATTTCTCTCAAATAATTTGAATACTCAAAACAACTTTCACTTCTAGTGAAATTGGCCTAATCTATATATGCGTGGTTTATAAAAACATTTTTTTGTGTCATAAGGTTACCTTGTGCTGAAAAATATACCTTTTAGCGGAAAGGCTACATTTTTTAATGTGAAATCAAACTGGTTGAAAGCTGGAATTTTACAGCAAAATGTTTTCGTATTATTCTCGCTCGTGCGGGAATAATACATCCTTTGAACAATAGCACATCCTTTGAATGGTTCTAATCTAGAGTATTGAATGAGATCGACTAAGTTAATTAGTATTAATTAGACTAGAATATTAGTGTCGTTCACTTTTCAAATATATGTATAATAAATTATGGCGAAGAATTAGTATAGTGCACTTTATAATGTCAGTATATGATCAATATTGGTGTTGCTATCCTTGTCTATCATTCGACAAAGCAGATAGCGCCTTACTTTTCTAGCTTTGCAACGCTACCAGATAGTTATTCAACAATGTAGAAATAAAATATGGTAAGGCAGAGAATCAGCAACGCTGTTTTCCCATCCTTTTTTACTGCCATTATAACGTGGACCGCACTACAGGATCTAGATCTTTTGAGAACTCTTAATATAATAGCCCTTCATGAATCCAAATGCTGTATACTGGTGGCATAATATGGAATTTAACTGTTTGAATCTCATTTATTATTTCTACTTATATAAGAAATAGATTAATACATTCCATTTTATTTATTTTCTCTCTATTCAAACGGAGAAAAAGTTTAGTTGGAGAATGTCATAACTGGACAAGATATAAACTATCAATGCTTTTATCACCAGTTACTCAAATCTCAACTTTGCGATAATTTCACCTGCACTTAACTAGTCAAAGATGACACGTAGAATTACAATGAGTGAGATATTCCAATTAAACAAACAAAAAGAATCAGCCCACTGTTCCCCCAATTTAATGGAAGGTCATAAAAGAAGCAGTAGAGTATGTAAAAAATATGAGGGGGATTGAAATACATTATAATAGAAATATTAGAAATAATTATGTTACCAAGCAGTACGAAGCTGCAGCATAATACCAAATCCTCTAATGATAGAAAAAAATTGAAAAAATGTTCTTGAATATAAAAATGTATCTATTTACCTCTTAATACAATTACAAATTATATAGATATGATCGGGATAGAACAACAGGCATAACCCAAAACTATTCTGTTCCCAAATTTTGATAATAACATGTCCATAAAAATAAGTTATGTTCTTACTGTGGAAAGTTAAAATGTGAGTAGAATCTCTTTGAACAAGAAAAAACGAGTCAAGACGCTCTAATGCGAAGTAAGCGGATTTCGTATTAATCACAGTATTCACCAGTTGCATTGATTCTCTCATTAAACGCTGTTGTTCCTATTGTAGCGACAGGTCTAAATGCTCATTTCAATCGCACACACGAGTTTCTTGATGGTGAACGATGGAAATGGCACGCATGTTCGTGGAAAACGAGAAAGCAAGCATGTGGAAAAGCAGCAACTGAAAACAAAGATGCTTTACTGATAAGCTTATAAGATGGAAATTTCGAATGGAACATTCTCGACGCACGCTTGGTTGATGATAATTCATTTCAGCGCCATTCTATTCTACTGAGAACTCTAGCGAAATTCTATATTGGCTGTGTTTTGGGTACGGGTAGACAATTAGGATGATGATGATGATGATCAGGTTGATGTTGAAAATCTTGATGATCGGAATGATGATGATGGAGCTTTTATATATAGTGCTTCCTACCTTGCAGATGCATTGGAGGATTTGATGAATGTGTGGTATTATATATACTATTTGTGATGGTAAGGGGAAGATGAATGGTGTTAGGATGAGTTGTGTAGGAAGTAGTGGAAGAAGGGTTGGTCCCGCAAGTGTCAGTTGGGTGGAAATCAATTAGGAGGCGACAGAATTCCAGTCTAACACAGGCAAGAGGACAGAGTTGAGTGGAAATATCTGTGGTGAACATGTACGCTAACCAAAAGTGAGGAGGCTTAACATATTCCCGGCATGTGTAGAAGAAACATGCCAAGGCTATGTGTTTAGTATTGGAGCTCAGCCTGTTACCTTATTTGTGAGGGAATTCCTGAGGGAAATTAATGGAATTTGAGATATGATGTCATATTTATTCATTTAGCCATCAAGGAGGCTTATCATTTCAAAAAAGTATCAAAAGCATGTGCCCAATATTTGAAATAAATTATAATCCCCCCTTTTTTTTAAAGTGAGAGTTGAATTTAATAATTAAGAAATGGTGTTCGGTGTTCCATTTAAGTTGAGGTGATTGATGCAATCAGTTTCTTAATTGAATTATTTCGTTTTGTAGAGGATCTGTCTTTGTCTGAACATAAAGCAATTCCTCCTCTTCTACTTTTCGAGTAACAGCTAACAGCTTCAAACAATCCCTCGATAGAGTTCATTTGATCCAAAGTCAGCTATGTCCTATTAATCCTAGTAAATGGAGTTTTTCTCAACCAATTTTGCTCAGAATCTCTTTCCCAATGGATTGAAACCCACCTTAAACCGTAGGTTTTCTTATCTTTCATCATCATCATCATCATCAGTAGAAGGAAATTCATTAAACTAGAACAGATTGATATCTTATCCATCACTGATTTTTCACAAATCATAGAGGCCTTTAGGCTTTCATCAGTGGAGGCTCTATAGTCAAAATCAGAAGGGATAAAAAAATGAAAAACATCTTATGGAAGACGTCACTGTTGTCGTTTATTAAGAATCTACCTGCAGCAAACACACTTCCTTCTTAACAAAGAATATAAGAAAGTGATAATATTATCATGCTTCTTCCCTTTAAGTAAGATGAGAACTCTACTCATAAAAATGATTGCGTGTTTTTTTCTCTTTAAAGCTAAATAAAACTTCACTTTGAAATGACCACCACTCCTTGTTCTACAAGTAATTATTCCAATACGTAGTTTTCTTGAGGTGAATGAGAGAACGCGGCGTTTTTTCATTAAAGGCTGATAACTTTGAGTTTTCAAGATAAGTTATCAAACAGCTGCTTGATGCTCGTCCATTCTTCAAATACCATTTCGTCCTTGACTGCTGTCCAGAATTCTCTCTTTTTCGTTCTTTCCGATCTTCTCCACATTATTTTTCCAAGCGTCAAAGAAGTGAACTTGTTCTCATTAAGTTTTGTTCTTTGGACTCATCTTTCAACTTTTCTTTCAATGACTTCCCTCACTCTCTATTTCATACCTTCTCGATTTTGCCTCGTTTTGTCCCTAAGTTTGATTTTTTTCTCGCCCCTCAAATGATTTCCAGTCTTGCTCAACTCTCCTCTACAAACACTGAACATCAAACCTCCTCTCAAAAAGTATGAATATCGATATTGGATTGGAATATTGAATATCAAATTTTGAAAGTTTGGACCTGGTGGATAGCTTCATCAATCGTCACCTTTATCGCCAGTTAATAGAAGTAATTGAGAATACGATTGGACTTAAAATTGGTAAAATCGATGGGGAATTAACTTATGTAGTTCTCAATAACCATAATCACAAATTTGTTTCATATAACATTGAGAAGGTGATAAGAATACATTCTTTGAGCTCCAAAATGATTCTGCACGATCAGTCGTTTTGAAGTGTTTTATTGTGTGCCTTTTCGTGGACAATATCTTGAGTAGAAATAATCAGCAAATAACAAAAGAGTCTCCGCAGCAAGCCAGCAACTACTACAAAGTACGTATATTACTATTTTAATTTTTCCAATGGAATTTTGGGTTAAGTGAAAAAGGGGGCTCTTTTTGCCTCAACTTCTTTCACAACACTAAAGTGTGATTAATAAAGGCAATCATCTATCTTATCTTTATAAAGTTAATATGTTGACGATTCATAATTGATTAATTTGAAAGGAATACAATAAAAAAAAACACGAAAATCGTTTTTCAAAACAACATCATCTTACGCACAGCAAAACTTGTTGATATTATTGTGACAATGTGGATAAAGGTTATCATAAGGCTATCAGAAACTTTTCGGTCTAGGTTCTTGGACCTAAGAGCGAAAGAAGGTCTATCATCTTAGTAGTCTCGTCCTAATAGGTCGTCCTATAAGGTCGACCTTAGTAGTCGATAATATTGTGCACCAATTTCCCCTCTAGCTCAAGACATGCCAATAATATTCATAGACCACGCTCCATGCGCTTTAATTGGTGGCTGAAATAGACATCCTCTGCCTGAGGATGTTGTGGATGCCTCAAACAGAGCATATTGGACGTTCGCCGAACTTGCTGCTAAAAGCCTGTGTTACATCACATCCATGGCCCGCCGCTGCAACTTTGAGTTCCAACTCGCTAGAAACCGACTTTGCATTGCCCAAGGCTGATGCCCAACTTTGAAGAGCTATCAGTCATAGATAATTGTGCTCCAGGCTCCTAAACTTGACACCAATTCACGGCGATGTGTCATATTTGCAAGTGGACTGAAATGCTCGGCAAATAGCGTTTCATGATATGAACCACGTTCCTAATTTTGGCTGCTTGCAACTTTTGTCGTTTGTAACTTTTGCTTGGCAACTTTGTCGCAATTGCTTTTATCGGTCGAGGAACTTATAACTGCAGTGACTGTATATTTCACAATGATAGTAGGCTATATGATATTTACATGACTATTCATTATCAAACAACCCATAGCAGTTGAGAAAGACATCACATCACAGCCTACATTAGTATTGTTGTATAAATATGATAAGAAAAAAATCTCTTCCCCTCAGCTTTAGTTATAACTTATACAAAATGGAATAGATAGCCTACTAATATTTCTGAACCTCTCTAAAATTGCATCCTGTTTCTAAAGAGGTTTCAATATTAGATTATTAGACTCAGTTCAATTTCACCAGAATCGTTCGAAGATACCTCTCCAATACGAAAATAGGCTATTTTCAAAATATATCATTCAAATGGAATATCATAGTTCTCTTTTCAGAAATATCTTTCCTAAGAATATAATTTTTAGGAAATCATATCTTTCCTTTCAGATAAATCGATTAATGATTGTGATGTATGATTGAATCAGAACTACGAGACATGTCATAACAGCATGAATTCAATATCCATTATTCAATAATTTCTTCCTGAGCTCCCAAAACGAATACTAACCCTATTGATTCTCAGCGAATTGCTCATAAAAGGTGCCTTCTCCAAACTATTTCTGTTTCTATATTTGGTTGAAATTGGAAAGAATAATAACAATTTCAATCGCAATTGATAGTGGCGTGGTTAGAAAGTTTCTACTTTTACTAGCTATCAAACTTATGTTATCAGATAGATTCAACTGTAACTAAGTATTGTAATTATGATCGAATAATATAAATCATAATAATTATAGTTATTCCAGAAGTAATAGGATCGCTATCACGCCAGTGAGCGATAGATCACATGCTTTCATGAATTCGTAATAATTGAGTGTTATTCTGATGAATGAAAATATCATTCTCTTCATTATCAATATTAGATGGAATCGAATAAGTGTTTTGTGACGGACAATTCCTTGAGAAATCCTTCGAATAGAAAAATCAAATCTCCAACTTGTAGGCCTACGTCTGCAATATGAACAGAATACAACATTATTTTTAACAGATTATTGAATAGACTAGGAGTATTCATGAATTGAAACTATCAAAAGCCAATGATTTTTATTTAAACTATATCAAACAATACAAGACTTGGGCCTACTCCATTGAGTGTTATTCAAACTATATTATATCACACTTGATCAAATAATGATAGAAAAATCAAATAAATCTATTTCAAAAACAGTTTGAAATATTAATTTCTCATATTATACGAGTTTTGCTCACGGTAATCAAGGCGATCACACCTCAATCTGATAGCCTGCTTTGAAAATAAAATTTCCGCTCAAGTATTCCGATCCGATGGCTAGACCAACTCCCTTATTTTGGAATGGCTGAAGACGTTGCGCCGCTCATTTTTGCAAAAGGCTGACGCTTTCAACTAGATACGAAACGTCAACAAAGTTAATGGATCCCTTCTCGGAAAGGTTCCAGTTAAGAGTGTTCCATCGTATATTTATTCATGAGCAAGCTCTGCCGAAAGATTTTCTAGAGCTCAGTTCCTTGAGAGTTTGTCACAGTGATTTGGAATGTTCCTCTCTCTCTCCTATGAGTACTGATAATGAAATTAGCTGACCTCAGCGGATCTTGGACGGGAAGTTGTGGGATTGTGGTTATAGGAGAGAGTTTTGGGTATCAACATCAAAGTGAAGAAACTCCAACTCATTGATCCACCATTGGATAATATTCGTGGTCTAGAAGCAAGGAAGTTTGACCTGTATAACTTTGGTGTTTGGTTGTTAAATATTTTTGTTTGATCTGGTCCTCTGAATAGCATTACAACTAATTTTCAAGTTCAGAGTTATAACCTGGTTCTATTAGTTTGGTCAAATTTCACTCTAAATGGAAAATCATTCAATCCAGAATTATAAGAATATTCTGATTTTATCTAATAATTATTTAAAATATTTTTGAAAAACTTTTTGAAAATTTCAGTAGTTTAGTTTGTTTCTCCCTTTCTCCTGTATATTATGTCAAATGGTATTGAATTCAAATAATTAGTGACAAAGCTTACCAGCATCTTCTTCTCTGTAGGCTAATGGTTGAACTCATTCAAAATATCCTGTCTAATTTTGAGTTGAATAAGAAGAAAACCTTTATATACTGGAAAACCAATGAATTTTATCCCATCCAGTTCTGCGTTTTCTGCCAGTATCAGAGGCGCTTCATTACACGATCTTGTATCATTAAATCTGTGAATTCAACCTACACTAATTATTTATCATACAACATAACTAATCAATTGGTTGTTATATTTAGTACCTGATAAGTAATTGAGGACTTGAAGGAAATTCATTCCACAATTTTGTACCATTGAATCTGTAAATTCAATCTAATACATAACTAATAATTTGGTTGTAATATTTACTACCTGATGAGCAATTGAGAGCTTGAAGGAAATTCTACATATTGATGAAGACACGTCCTTTTTATAAGTAAGAACAGGTACAAAAAAGAATACATGGTAATTGAATATTTATCTGCATACGACCGATCTATCAAAACTCTCTGGTACTAAAAAAGCAGAAATATTGGATAGAAAATGGAATTTAAATCAAACAATACTGATGGATTCGAATCCAGTTGCAAGTGAACATAATGAGGATGATTTTGCGAAGCATTTCTTTTGAAAAACCTAGCAGGGTTTGAATTGATTATGTTTGAATAACATTGTTCGTATAGGAATGCTTGAAATACGATTGGAGGGAAGTCCTCAATTCTGGAATCTTTTCAACAGGAATAATAATCATTTGTGATTTTTTTCAAATAACAGCTCCGGTGCTAAACAACGTTCCTCCTCATAATTAGTGATACAGGCTATATAATACAGTGTACTTTTGACGTTGAATATTGCTAATGATGGAGAAACATCTTTTAATTCATTGGCAGGTCTTGCAACATTCCGAATTTGGATTTCTGCGTATACCCTACTTCTGATTCAATTAAGAAACACTTTCAGAAAGTGAAGGTTCAGGAGCTTCAGAAACGACTTCTTGAAAAGCTCGTATATTCTCACTGATGAATATTGGGAGTTTGATGAAAGAACAATGAATTTTCCTCTGAACAGAACATTCTAGATGATTCAAGCGTATTCGTCGAGAAGATATGCTGTCAGTTTTATAACATGCTCTTTCTCGATATCAGACTGCCAATTATGAAGGGATGAATATGCGCAGCTTAACGTTCGCTGTGTGACATTGTTGTAGCTAAATTGATGATTAATAGTCGTTATATCATACTTGAATGAAAATTTGAAGGTCTCTCCCTCAAACGACGAAGGTTCACTTCTTCGCACACATGATTTCATATAATTAATCATTCATTTATTTACCAAGTTTGATATTTTGTTGCAAAGGCAGAAATAATATTGAAAATCGAAGTCTGATTATTTCAATATGTAGGTTACAGGAGGGTCTTTCTTGCTTTCAAGGATCTTACTGATATTCAAGGATGGATAGGAACAGAATTTCATTTTTTTTATTAATTTTCATCTTTGGATGTATATTTTCATGAACTTGTAATAATATAACATCTGAAATTAACTTTGCTGAATATCAGATGCCCATAATTTATAGGTTTGTGCTTGAAAAAGTTATGGATGATTATGACGAGATCTTCACTTAACAATGTGTTATCGAAGCAGCGAGATCACAAGCAACAAGGCAACTGTACTTTTCTTGCGGCTATAATGCCAATTTTCTTGAGTGATTCTTATGTATTTCTTTTAGATTTTTTCAGTATGCAATAATCAAGAACTTCAAATAACCTATATAGTTACCGTACTGTACCGTTATAATTTCAGGTTTTAAGAGTGACTTAATTGGTATTATATGTGAAGATTATGGATTTCTTCTTAAGCTAATCTCCGAAAATCTGTTGGATATGGGAGAAATTCACCACTATACATCATTGGTAATGGTGAAAGTGTAAACGTTCTAATATTCCCATAGCTGTTTTCAGCTGAAAGATTTGATTGATAACTATTATTATCATCTTGGATTGTGATTCATGAATGATGTTTCATATCTTTCTTTGCTGTTGTAAAATTCTTAATTATTGACAAACCCATCGATCTATTAAGAAAAATAGTGAAATACTAGCCTCGATTGTTAAACGATTATCAATCTCTAGTAAACTGAAAGCAGAATATAGTGTGGGAGAAACCTACGATTGGCGATTAGCTGTTACCAATGAAGGTTGAGCTCTACTATCATTGGTCGGTTCTAATCACCATATATTTGAATACTTGGGCGTGCCTTGTCTCAGCCAACGGCAGAAGAGCTCAGCCTCTATTGGTCGACAGTCAACAGCCAAACGTAGGGCTTCTATATTCTGCTGCTCAATGTTTAAGCTTCTGGTTCACTAGAGATTGATAATCCTGTAACAACCGGAACTGGAATCTCAATTTTTCATTGAAAATTATAGAACTTGAAAATATCAAATAGTATTCATTCGATATGAATGTTATTTAAACTTTACGTGATAAGAACAGTTATTCATTGGATAAAATTGGTTCATTTAGCTTATTTGACAATTCAACATTCATCAACATTTATCGTCAGTCATTCAATGTCAGTCAATTTCAAGAGTATCAAAGTGAAGTATTTAGTTTTATAGAGTAAACTTCTTATTGAAACTTTGTATTTATTTGCATTGATTCATGTGAGAGAACTTGTCGAATATGTAAGCGAGCTTCTACTAACAAAGAATTGAGTGATAATATGGATACATTTTTTTCTTAAATCATTTTAATTTAAAAGTTGAATTTTTATGCTTGTATACCATTTAAATATTACATACAATACCACGCTAATGAAGCTATTACTCCCAACTCAGCCTTTAAACGCCGTCGAGCTGAAACTTTTATTTTTTTCTATCTTTAGATTTAATATTCATCATTATAATAAACTCACTTATTATTCTTTTGAATTCCATTATTATTCATATCTGATAATTTGCGACTCCTCCCTGCACACGGACGGGCAGGGAGAATTATTCATGCAATTCATAACACTTTTATATTCTTGTAAATATGTCACATCCTAAGAATGAACCAATTTGAATTCGAATTTGAGCATACCAATAGGACATGAACACTACAACAAGCTAGTTCATGGTTAATCAGCATCACTATTATTTGTGAATGAAAAATCAATTGGCCTCATTATAGTATCCACAAAACCATGAATCAACTAGATAAAATTGTATTCGTCAATTATTTTGGAGCGGATTTGAAGTTAATAGCAGCTCATTTCTCATTAAATTCACTTCATTGCTAGTAGCATCGGTTTCCCATTCAAATGAGCCATTTGGGAAATAATCAAATCATCAAATCACTGGTCGAGTATTCTACAACACTGTTTATTGATAAATAATTAACATAGCAAACCAAGGCCAAATAAGCAATTAAATGATTTCCAAAATCAATATCCATCGCACTGTTTAATTCAGTACTCCATTCAACTTGTGATTGTAATTGCTGGATTTGAAATAACATTTAATTTGAGGGGATTACATTGAAAACCACGGATTTAAACATCAGCTATTAACAGATTCACTCCCACTCTATTCAATTTGAATCTTCTGTTGGAATATTGAATAGCCTACACATTCGTAGTGATACTATTGTAGTGATTCGTAGTGATTGAAGAAGTTTTGGGCAATAGCCTTTTTTTTCTTTTCCGACTATTGTATTGTTCGCTCTATCTAATAAATAAATAAATAAATACTGGAGTTGGCAGAGCTTGAATACTCATGCACATTGAAGAATGTCTCCATAGAATAATGTCTTCATGAAAGAATGTCATTATTATATAAACAAGAGTTAATAGGAGGATTCACATCAAAAACGTTAACAAAATTTCATTGTACATCACAAACTTATTCTGAAAAAAACATCATTATATTTACTGACTCTATTCACTGCTTGGATGGATTATTTCGAGATGATTACTATGAGTAATCAAACATTTAAAAAAGTATAATTCTAACGATATTCATTCAAGTTACATGACAAGGTTATTGATTTGAAAATTCTATTATCAATACCAATAGTAATATTATTAATCTTCCTCTTTGATGAATCTCATTATCTTGAAGAGTCAAGTGAATATAGTAGAGTACAAAGTAAATTAGAAACTCACATGCCTTGTAAAAAGGCTGAGACTCGATATCAATGGATTTAACGTTTTTGATTAGCTCCTTCTCAATATGCTGTGTCTATCTAATTTTTAGGACTTGTTCTATCAAGTCCGAGACAGAATTATATTTTCCCCACCTACTGAAGTACTTACTTTACTCCCTGTAACATAATAGTAAAGTGCCACTTTTTCGCTCTTGAGTTTAAAAAACTGAAACCTCCCAAAGGAGTAAAAATAACTACATTGAAATAACATGGGAGCATCTCTATTTTGAAGCTTACAAATCATTGGAAATTGGGTGGAAGGTCGAAACTCAGATGAGAAGCCATGTACTAGAGTAGAGTTAGTAGTAGTAGTAGCATTAGTAGTAGTAGTAGTAGTAGTAGTAGTAGTAGTAGTAGTAGTAGTAGTAGTAGTAGTAGTAGTAGTAGTAGTAGTAGTAGTAGTAGTAAAAGAATAAGAAGAAGAAGAAGTAGTAGTAGTAGTAGTTACTAGTACTGTAGTAGAGTTGTCATTGTAGCCAACTGAATTCAAGACCTCAACCAGAAATTTGATCAACTTATGAAATACATCGTATGTTCGTATGCTATACTATTTACAAAGTTCTTATTCATACATGTATAGCACCATGAATGAAGAATAAATAAAGAACTCATATTTACATAGAAAAGTATAGACTTATTATGTATTAACGGTCATAATCGAGAATGGTAATCAATCATAATAATTATAATTTTCAATATAGAACTAAGTTGGATCAGATTGTCAGAATATTAGTAGACTATAACAATAATTCATATAATTCATCTTACAAGCATTTTATGTTACTCAAAATACAAATTACTATTCCTATGATAGTATTGAATTTACTCAAGGGGAAGTGGTAGAAAAGACTGTTTTCCCCATTCTCCATGCAACACAGCATCACCTCTAGTTGATGCAATTACGTCCAGCTGAGTGAAAACAATATTAATAGAAGCCGTTGCACGTCAACACTCGCTCTGTACAATCGTCGCAATCACATTTGCATGCCTTTGTCGACCGAGAGTTGATTCTCCATTAATATGTCGGGGATCCTGCGTGATGTCAGCGCAACACGTATCGCATTGCATGGTAATCCATATCCCTTGCAAACCGACCCTTAAGCCCCGCCATTAACCTTTGCTCGCCGTTTAGGATCAATCGATTTGTGGTGGCTCTAATGGAAAAAGTTGATTAGTTTTGTCTGGGGATTGGAGGTGTTTTTTGTTTTTCACCGGGAACGTACAAGAAAAAGTTTGTGTCGACAGTGGCGTGTTATCTCGCTTATTGCTGGTTTTCCTGATCACTGACTAGAGTACACAGGAAATTGCAGCTGCTGTACTAGAAAATTGCAACCTAGATGCATTTTTTATCTTGTAGTTTCAGTCTTTCATGAATTTCGTATGAATTTTTCCCTATTAAAATCGTGATAAAGAATATTTCCGTACATTTAGAGATAACTATAATCATCGATTTTATATTCATAGGGTAAGGAAAAACGTATTTCTACCCCAAACTGATTGGATTTGTTCCCGCAATTTCCTGTGTATCAAAAATATAATATCTATGAATAAATTAGAGGAATTGTAATAATAATTCGGGAACAAAAATGGCAAAACTATAAATATCAGGACACCAGGAGATTAAGATGATAGAAGATGCCCCATGGACAATTTTGTTTTGGCAAGCTAAGCTATTCCTAACTTGCTGATATCGATGATTTTACGAAAATATCTTAAAATGCAGACTCTCATCTTTTATTCCATACGTTTTATACTCTATAATTTTTCAATGAAGGCCTACTACTATTACAATTATTCACGTTGATCAGTTCCAAGTACGGGAAAGCCAGGGGTCACAACTATTCATGAGGCCTTTAGTAGACTAGTGGAAGAATATGAGGATGAAGGTGAATACGAAAAAGAAGTGAGTAGAAGTAAGAGAAGAAAGAGAAAAAGAGTAGGAGGAAAAGGAGGAGAAGGAGGAATGGGAGGAAAAGGAGGAAAAGGATGAGAAGGAGGAGAAGGAGCAGTAGGAGGAGAAGGAGGAGAAGGAGGAGAAGGAGGAGAAGGAGGAGAGGAGGAGAAGGAGGAGAAGGAGGAGAGAGGAGAAGGAGGAGGAAGGAGGAGAAGGAGAGAGGAGGAGAAGGAGGAGGAAGGAGGAGAAGGAGGAGAAGGAGGAGAAGGAGGAGAAGGAGGAGAAGGAGGAGAAGGAGGAGAAGGAGGAGAAGGAGGAGAAGGAGGAGAGGAGGAGAAGGAGGAGAAGGAGGAGAAGGAGGAGAAGGAGGAGAAGGAGGAGAAGGAGGAGATGGAGGAGAAGGAGGAGAAGGAGGAGAAGGAGGAGAAGGAGGAGAAGGAGGAGAAGGAGGAGAAGGAGGAGAAGGAGGAGAAGGAGGAGAAGGAGGAGAAGGAGGAGAAGGAGGAGAGAAGGAGTTAGGGAATGAGAAGGAAATAAATGAACAGGAGAGGGAATAAAGGAAGTATAATCAAACGAAGGTTGGGAACAAGAAGACGGTGGGGGAAGAAAGGAATATAATGAGGGAGACGAGGAGACGGCGATGATAAGAGAGAAGGAAACCCACAAATAGTAGAAGAGTATAAGAAGGATAGCATCATATAGCAGGGTAGAAGAACCACAACATAACCGAGCAGAAAGAAGAATAATTAAAGTTGGTTCTCCGCGACGCGCGGCACATGTAACCATAAATTCCAGCGCTGTAATAAAGTTTTTAGGTTAACTGATTTTGAGGTTGGGAAAATACTTACGAGAACGGCGACAAGATGGCGCGATGGCGGTCTATTGCAATGGCGGCCAGGGTGAAGACGCTGACAGTGACGCTGATTATCTTGAAGAACGGACAGAACGAGCACATAAATTCGGGCAGAGTCCAACGCTGCAGCAGGGCCGCTTGGAACTGCAACATAAAACGACACAACCCTGATTGTTCGCACACTTTATGACCATCAATCCACTGTGCATTTCTTCATCTGCATACGGTATTTAAAATTCAATACTGGGAGAGTTTTATTGTGAGATTCACTCTGAATCGCTAGCATTGGTTCAATGAGGAGCATCTATATGTTATATATGAGGATATTTTATGGGGATGTTATAGGGGATGTATACATATTATATAGATGTATATATGGGGAGTAGAATGAGATGCCATATTATTTTTATAGTAACAATCAATTCCAGGGAAGTTTATCATGTTCAATCATAATCAAAATAAACTGTATTTATGACGATTGCGGAAAAGATAGGTTGGTGATGAATCTACTGTGTATTACAGCAAATTTATCATGTTTGCAATCATAATCATACTAAACTGTATTTATGACTGTAACCGATGGAGGTATTTTTAACCCTAGACCACACCTGACATTATTTCTGTAACTGGTGACATATTTGTCTCTATTTAGTTAATCTTCCAAAATATGAAATAAATAAGAATACATGTGGTTCGATAGTCATTCTTGCAGACTATACCACCGCTGCGCACCAATGTAAACGGAGGGGGGTTGTTCCTTCTCTTCTATAATATTTACCAAAATTATGCTAAAGTTTACTGCTATCAAATCATCTACCGGTATTTGAATCCTTGATTGGTTGGGAGCTCTTAGTGGATTCGTTCATTAAAATGCACAGATTATCATCATTGTAACCTATTCTAGCAACTATAGTAACTACGAGTCAAGAACTTCAATGAAAAATACTTTTAAAATTCAACCTCAGGTTTATTGAACTCATAAGAAATCATGTCAAATTTTCCAACAGAGTTACTCAGTAACTGATTCAGAAAAAGAAGGTATATTCAATTTCAATTTATACATTTTGGGAACCTGCTAACTTGCTGCAACTAAATTCGGGCCTCGGTCATTCTATGTACTAAATTCTGAGCTAAATTAAAACAATAGTTTGGCACTCACCATTTCAAAAATTTCAAATTTTACTTTTGAGAACACTTAATCCAAAACTCAATAAACTCAGACGTAATGAAACTCACTACACTCTACTTAAATTAACGGACACAACTGACCTTTTAATTTCACATCTACTGATTCTATCAATTTTAGATTACTATACAAACTACAAAAAAAGTACTGATAATGGAAAACTTTTCAATTTGTCCCTCTGGATGTGCAACAGACCCATTCAGAGGACCGAGGCTCGCGCACCGTTACATGATTTTTCGTTCGCGTCTCAATACCAACTGTGGCCTTTTCACTGAAAATTATTCCCCCTCCACGAGCGTTGAGCATAACTTCCAGTGGAAAAGCCAAAGCTGCAAAAAGGTCAATGCTCGTACAATTTTCAAATATAGTGGCTTTCTCGACATGAAATTGAAACTGTACTTGAAAAATGCTCGAAAATTGCTTTAATTTCGACAACTAAGCAACAAGTTAGCAAATTCAATAAACATGGTCAAATATTCTCACACTAGAATCTGAAAGTACGAATCAAAGTTCATTCCAGTTCAAAAACCTGAAAAATAAGACACACAAAAAAACAACTACAATATACCCACTCAATTTCACACTATTACATGACGATTTTGGAAAAAATAGATTTATGAAGAATCTACTATCCATTTGCTACATTTGAATACAAGATTCAATATTAGGTTCCCTGGTTGGGATAAAATTTCATAGTTATAGGCTAGTGAGCGCTTCAAAAGGCATTTTGTCACGATAAAGAAGATTTATCAGACTATGCTGGCTCCCTCAAGGTTTAGTATTATCACGATAATACTAAGAGGAACTTTTATATTGCTCCTCTCCTATATTAATGGTATGCTTAATCTTAAAATAGAATATTGTGAAATGTTATTATTATCACTTCACTATTCACCACCAACTTTTGGAATAAATTGAAGAGGGTCGGTGAAAATGCGCTCAGTAGAATTAAGGCATACTTGGATCATCACACACTGACATAAAATACTGCAAAAAGTACTTATTCAACTTGCATAATATTAATATAACATAACTTGTAACTATAACATAGCATGCCATATAACTACTAGCGATGAGCACTTCGGAAGGTATCATGTTCTCAATAGTCAAACTCAATAATGATAAATTATTGCATGTTCTACGATTGGAAATTTAAATTTGGAAAACTTGAGCTTCATGACCAATCCACTGTGTATTTTTTCATGTCCATACGATATTTATTATTGCAAGATTTATAGGGGAGCGATTTGACTCAGTGGTCGCGCTGATAAATCGCTTAGATAAGTTTAGAATCATGCGCCTGCTATTCCCGTTGTAAGGGTGACCGCTTGAGCTGATTCCTCTGAATATGATTCATGAGTTGTAAAAACGCTTCCTGATGGTTCGGAAATCACCTAAAACTGCAGGTCTATTCGAAAACAAATTCATTCATAATATTATCATGGGTGTTCTAAAATTAGGTTCAATAATGATTTTTCTTCTTGTGTATTGTGTAAATTAACAATCACTTATCGAACTACTTCTCATGTGTAATTTAAATAAGTAACAATGCTCTACCGTGAAGAAAATATAGCATAAGAAGGTACTGTATGCTATCTTGTGCTATATTTTCTCTATGGTTTCACCAAAATGTTTTTAATTTTTTTAAAATTATTCAAATTATCTTCTAGCTTAAAAATATAACCACCGTACTTTAACTTTCACCCAAATAGTTTCATGGGGCCTGTCTAAAACTCAACCATACTACTTAGATAACTATGTAATAAAACTTAAACAAAAATGTTGTTATTGTAACTTTCTCCCAGATAGTTCCAAATATTGTCTAAAATTGAGAATTCAACCAGCGTAATGTTGTGTTTTATTCCACCAGAGAAAGTCTTTGAAGCTAAATGTCTTTGTCTATCCCTGTAGTTTTGACCGCAACAATTTCTTTTACGTTGAATTTACTTAGGCTACTAAGTGAAAACTTTCCATTTCTAGGCGAGATGGCGATTACATTAATTGTACAACGTATAACTGTAGTTGAAACTTTGAACCTACACTTGAGTAACACTGGTACCTCAAATATATTCATGGTTTAAATTTAGTTTCCACTTAAAGTTTTCATGCATGATAAAATTTACCTCCCAATTTAAGCATCATAATTACGCTGAAAAATCTATGTTACTACTGTATTGTATTTCTTCCATTATTTCTATCATCAATAATAGTATTATATTGTAATGTTGCTTTTTTCTTTTGGGAAGAGTACAATTCAAAGCTCGTACAATTCAAATTTCATATTCTTATGAAATCTTCATAATTTCATTGTTTCCCCTCGGATACTATGATTATAGGCCTAATTTTTATGACTGCCAGAATTAAAGCAGTTTTACAGCAAATCCAGCTGAGCCTATTGTAATATGACTAGTGTTTCACACTTTTTTATTCCTGAAATGTGTAAAGTTAACGTATCTTGGTCAATTCCTCTATTCCATTCAATTTTCAATTTTCTCTGTTGATTTTTATAATGTTCAATGATTTCAATCATGATCACCATTACTTAGTCTCCTGATTTCTACTCATTGTTCACCATTTATTTTTTAGAGCTTTGGATGTCTGTCAATGGAATAATTGTATCTTCAAGTATCATTGAGAAAACTCTGTTATACATTTTCAAAACGTAGAATGAAACAGTTCCATTTATAAGTTTACTGTAGTTGTCCCTTGATAATAGAGTCTGGTTTTGGATGTCCTCAGGTTATATGATAGTAAATGCTCATCATGGTTATAAACTAGGTATTCATCGTTCACTTCTCATTGCATTCTTGAGCTACTTGATTCCGATTCCGCCTATTCGAGTGTTGATGAATAATGGTTACTACAGAATAAGTTTTCTTACAAATCCTAACAAAGTAAAGTTGAAGAACGATGTTGGAGCGTGAGCTTTTCAATTTATCTCCCCGACGAATGGAAATAGTTGATGGTCTTCAGCTCGGTAGAATTGGACAATATTTTCTTTCGTCACGTACCGGTATATAAGGTGCATTCATCCTACAGGTGATGGAAAAGTGGCTGAAAAATCATGCTCTATATAGCTTCGAGCCATTTATTATAAAAAATCTGCAGCTGTCGCTGCAACTTGGAATAATAATGTGTTTTTCTATGGTAAGATTCACTCTATACTGTCAGCCCTCCTCACCAATAACACCAAATGCTTCCAATCCAACTTATACTGACAGTTTGAAGGGGATATCATCATAGTCTGTGTGCATTTATGATGAAGGATGTTTCTGACTTTCGTTGCTTCATCAATTGCATTGGAGTATTCGCCGCAACTCAACAATTTAATAGTAGCATATTATTTCGTTTTGGTTTGTGAATGGGAATTATAGCTGACGTTCCATACTAACGAGATCTTCCTCACTATGTAAATGTAGTTTTTGCGTCTTGAATAATCGTTTCAATAATAATTGATGATCGAGTCTTTTGGGAGAAATAGGAACATAGGAAGTGATTGAACTATTGATATGCACTATTTTAACATCGTATAATATTATATTGATATAAAACAAACAGAAAGCGAGGAGAAAATATCTCTACTGGATAATATCTTCATATGAGTATGAGTTTTCTATTAAACTCATTCTTTTCCAATAAAAACGTTTTTCCCGCATTTGTTGATCAATTACCAATTTTCCTGAACGCCAGTCTGATATGATGATTGAAAGTATCGCTTTTAGCATAAGATACAGATGAATGTTTGCTACAAATAATGTCTGCTGTAATGTTTACTGATTAATCAATAAAATAATATTGCATCCTGTTTCAATGCTATCTATGTGAAGTTGGAAAAATTTTTTCACACAATTTAAAAAAATGCGGGCAAAAAACTTGATCCATGAATGCAATCCATGAGGACTGAATGAGAAATTATTGTCAACCCGAAACTGTGATTCAAATTTATTCATCAAATGAGTATTTATTGTGCTTTGTAACAATCTAGCCTAAGAATCAGTGCTACGAATCAATGAGGACTGGATGAGAAATTATTGTCAACCCGAAACTGTGATTCAAATTTATTCATCAAATCAGTATTTATTGTGGTTTGTAGCGATGTAGGCTAAAAATCAGTGCTACGAAATCAGTGCAACAATCTAGCCTACCAATCACCGCTACGAATTCAGAGCCTGAACTTTTGGTCTAGATTCTCACAAGAAATAGCTCTTTAGTCCCTAGTGCATTATACATTCGAAGACCTTTAAGAAACTAATAATTTTTTTCAAAATTTTGATTGTTTTGAACATGACTCTCACATTGAACATTCTTTGATGATGATCAAGATATAATATATTTAAGCATATTAATTGAGTATGGAAATCAAACACCAATAGATAATTAGGCTGATTGCACCCTTTTCAATCACTCCGTAATAAATAACATATTTCAACGTAGCCAACATTGAGTTAAATTGAAATGATGTTGAATGTGCACCACTCAAATTCGGAATCTTATTTTCTCAGTCACACACATCTATTTATCATTCAATTAATCTATTCAAGGCTCTATCATAGCAATCCGTTCAGTCCCTATGCCCTATACAAGCGAGCCCTATACAAGCATTATCACTCTCCCAACTGAACCACAGACCGGATGGTAAGTAGAACCGAAATTTCAATGATTTAGTGACAATCATACTTTCCGTTATCACGTAGTTCAATGGCTCTAGTCGTCTAGTGTTTAGTTCAGGACACACTAATCATGCCAACAAAATTAATATTCATCGCTTCGATTCTGCATCTGAAATGGTGCAGATTATTTATGAGTCTGTTCATTGGGTTTGGTTATTCCCTTTCTCAGCTACACTTCATTTGAATGTAAATTGACGTAATTATATCCAACGGTGGATGGCAGCCTCTTTCAATTGGCGTGGACGGTTTCATTACCACTTTGAAGAGGGAGATGAACCAGCAACCGATCTCCTTGTTCATTCACAATGATATTTTATAACTGGAGGCTACTTCCTTCATAATTTTGTTTCCTGAGTTGAATAAACAAAACCCTCGAGCTGGAGTTTAATTTTCAAGTTGTATGATTTTGCGAGATTGGATGGTGTCTGGAAGCAATACAATTCCAATTTCTTAAATTATGAGATGACTGTAATGATATTTGAAAATTGGTATGGGGAAAAAGTTCAGTCACAAATAACATCATATCCTCATCATGAAATAAGTCATTGAAAAATGCAATAATGCTTCCCATCTACTGCTCGTTGGATTACTTCAGAATCCATGGAATAATTCATTTATTTACAATGCAAATGACACCAATGTAATAACATTCGTATATAAAATAATGAGGTAGTCTTTGTGCTATTTTTCTTTCAAATTTATAGATGACAAAGTCAAAGATAAGATGAGAATATTTTCAACTAGAAATCACAAAATCAGTTTTGATAAGAGCGTTACAATTACAATAGATTTCATATAATGATATTAGTGCATTGATTATCTTCAAACGCTCACTTTAATCCTGATAAGGTAGAATCTATTGTTATTGGCCGAAGTTAGACATACCCCAGTATTCTAGCCTCGGCTCCTCGGCCAATCACAATAGAGCTCAACCTTCATTCTTGTCCAAAAGATCATATTCAATCGTAGTTTATAATTTATCAAGTGGTTCAGAATTACTTGTTAGATGTGACTTCATCCCTATAGCCTTATTTTTTCATTATTTGGCCTACTTAGCCAGTACAGTGTCGTTATATCGACCTGATGACTTTTCTATTACCTCGGGGAGAAACCCAGGCTTAGGAGATTTCGAGGTCTTTGCTGGAAGTCAGATAACCCTCCACCGTTTCCTGGTTTTCAAAGTTGGTTATCATTATTTTCATTCAAGTTCTCTGAGAAATCGATATCCACGATTTTTATATTACCTTCAAACGATTGAATGTAATATCTGGTCTAATTATAGACCGGTAATTAGTTCCCCTGAATATTACTGACTTATATTGAGTTGTATTGTGATTCCAATCCAATATTTTTTGTGGGACTGGTGCGAATAATGAGGTCATATTTATTTCATGAGGTCATTGAAATTTGGTTGAAGATGCCAAAAAAGACAAATCAAGATTCAAATAAAATTTAGAAATTGAAACTAATTGAACTGTTTGATGGAATTCGAATTCCTATTGTACTATGAAACCCTCACTTTCTTCAATCTTATTTCATTCCAATTCTATTCAGTTCTATTCAAGTGTCACTTCCAAGGAGGTTGAAAATAATTCCAATCTTCGACAAATCAACAATTTTACCAATTCGAACTTTTCTCTCTTTGAAAATAGATAATAGGTCTTAACTATGTTGAAGCCAATGATGCACTATATCTTAGAATCGGGTTATAAGAGTAGGGAAGGATGGAGGAAACCATAAAATATGAAATATGATAGGATAAACGGAAACTCACTATTCTGTGTATGCATTCTTGCATTCCTGGTTATAAATGAATAGTCGTTTTTTCTAGTGAGATGAAGCTTAATGGCTGATGTTCATGATATTAGAAATTTATTACAACATCGTTTATACATTATTTTCAACTACTGTATAGCTTCAATTCAAGATGGTTATTTTCTGCAAACTTTAATATTTCTCTCCTTGTCCTACTACCGTAGGTAAGGAAAGTATTATTTTAACAGAAATATAAATTTATCCAAACTTCATTATTATGGTTAGTTGTGAATACATGATGAATGAATAAGAACATTCTTGGAAACCTAGTTTGTATGGGTATTCAATTAATGATAAGTTAAGAAAAGGAAATGATATTGGATGTCAAAATCGATGTAGAAGAGTTGATAAAAATATAATGATTTTGAAGTACACAAATTGGGAAATTTCAGGTAAGTTTTCTTGATCGGAAAATATATCGGATGTTGAAATCCATGTGGAAGAGTTGATGCAAAGATAAGTTTAAATTTTCCCAAGAATCCTATGAGCACACAAACTCACTTCCAGAAATTTGTTGAGAGAATCACCTTCTAGTAGAAGGCACAACTGGCAAGAGGCCCACCGATTTCTCAAGGGAAACTTTTCCAATATAATCAGCTAACCACCTTGCCGACTCGATTTTCTTGTGGGAGCAGCCACAAAGAAAGGTTTCCAATCAGAAGCGAAACCTTTGTGGGTTCAAAGCAGAGATTTCATCATACTTCAGTAGCTGAGTCAGTAGATTAAGAAATGCACTACTATGAAGTAGTCTCTCCTAATCTGTAATCTTCTATCATTCATTTCAACGAAGTCAACCTACTCATATTCTCTGAGTAGCTCCTCTATCTCTGAAATTTCTACATCGAACTTCATGAATGCTGTAGTTTCGAATCGCTTCCAGTATGTTTGCCTTCCGCTGGAAAGGAAATGCAACCCAGCTTTCCAGTCACAAAGAGACGATTGTTGCGCGGACTGTTCTATGATTTATAAGGCATGGATTCATACTACTTCAAAAGAATTCGACCTGTTCACATACAATGGAGCATATGGCGTTTTAGCTCACTGTTCAAGTAGTCTCTTGTTTATTCACTACTTCTTCCCTCTCTTTTCTGAAAAAAAGCTTCTGAGTTGCTAGGTATTATTTTTACCTCTTTGTGAATGAATCCGGATTCAATGATATTCTCGAAGTTTGCTCACAGAATAAAATATTAAGTATGATGCACTGGGCTAGAACACACAATACTGCAAGATATGAAAAAAAATTCTGAATACGTAGGTGAGTTTTTGCGTTCTGGTGCTCGGAGCACTTTCAGGATAATTTTGTCAGACGATTTCATTTTTATCATATGCTGTATGTGACGATGGAAAGGTAAAAATAACAAAACGAGGGAGATGTCTCTTCCATATGTGCAGTTTCTATGCGATAAGAGAGGTCATAAATCTCATATTTTTCTCTTCACTTCGAAATGCAGAACTGTCAAACCCTTGTCAATTTACTATCCTATATATCATCATCATATATGACAGTGTCATTTAACTTCAGTTAGCTCAACAATCAATTTAAACCTATTCAGGGTCAGAGCGTAGGGAGTAATCCTTCTAGAGTACATTTTTTTGCTCAAATTCAAACCATTTTTTGGTTTAGAGAAAGTAGTTGAATTTATAACGGGAATAACAGTTTCTCTACCCTCAATTTGTCGATTATCCTTATCTTTTCCTCATTAACCTTGCTGCTCCATAGGGAGACCAGATAGTGGTCTGTTACCGTTTCTGTCCCATGTATCTCAATAATTGGGAAAAGGACGCAGCAATTTTCCAATTCCCAGTTGCAAGTGCGAGTCCTTTATTAATCTGCTTCGTTCTTGACCCTCAGACCATAGATCCAGCTGAATCTTCTTCTTTGAACGCTCAACAACCTTTATTCGAATGGAGGATCTCGTCCCATTTTACAAGTACTTCTCATCTTAATACATTCTATTGAATATTCTCTACAGAGATTGCATTTGTAAAGGTAGGTAGAGACCTAGATTATCATTTTTCTATATTGCAGATTCTATTCATTCTCCTGTAGTACGCACAATAGATTTGTATTGCATGTAATTTCTTCAATGTAATTCTATGTTAATTCCTAAATAATCTGCATAATCATAGTTGAATCATGGTTCTAGGCTAGATGAAACACATTTGACAAGTAAACCTCCAAAGAACTATTTATTCCTCGTTTCATCAGAAAACAAGATTGAGCGAAAGCTCCTTTATCAATATTCTGTTCTATTCATGCTTTTTGTGAGATTCAAGTCATTTGACACCATTTCCAGTAACAAAAAATTCAATTTGGGATGAAAAATGATACAATTCAATTGGTGTTGAAAGAGTAATCACATATTCATTTTTGATAGGCCTACTGGTATTTTAGAGCTCTGGAATATCACACTTTCGCTCTACGTGAATTATTGCAGATACCATTTTTGATTTAAGATCTACAAAGTTTCTTCATCTCACAAACTTCAATGAACATTCTTTCTATATCCATCGAAAAGATTACTTATCACACCAGTTCAACCTATGACATGGTACACATTTGATCCTGTCATAAAAATGCTACCCAATTCAATTTTTTCGAAGAAGGTGGAAAGATGTTGAAGTCAATTTCCGACACATCTGACGCGCTGTGAGTAATTTTTAGCTCAGATACTCTTGCGAGATAATTGAAGGATGAAAAAATGTAGGAAGATTGAAGCTTGAAAGTCATGAATTTATTCAGGAACCAACCAAGAGATAGAATGAAATCCTGTTTCAAAAGCAGTTGCGAGCTTCTCAAGTAAGAAAAACAACAACTTCATCAAGGGAGACTTAAATATTATCCTTCAGGATCTGCGGTACGTGAAGATAATTGAACTTTTCCAAGAAAATAGTATAGCTTCATGGAAAATCGGTATTATTCTAAGATTTTTCATCCAAACGAATCTTATTCCAACGGAACAGCAAAAGTGGAATCTAAGATTATGTTAACCATTGAACGCATGTAGTGACGAGCATCCAATCCCTGAAAAATGTGCAGTATTATAAAGTTTACTAATCCATACAATTAATTTATCTCATGACATGAGAACTTGATTCATATGAATTCTTAGTGATGGATTATCAGTAATGTGTATTTATTTTTCCATGATGAAGGTGAGGAATAGAGGAAGGTTGCCTAAATTGTACCACTTTTTAAAATTTATTTTTTACTCACTTTAAAATGATCAATTTTTTCAAAGTTTGACTGTTATTCAAAGGATTGGTTGTTGAGGGAAGTAAATGTCACTTCTTTCAACCCAAATGGAGATATTTTGCTATACTGTGACACTTTTAGTGAAGTCATGCAGTCAGTACGATTTGGGAAACTAGTTGCCTAAATCGTACCCCCTGTTTCCTAAATCGTACCACCCTGATTATACCTTGAGATGAAATCAATTGAAAAACAGAAAACAGAAACAAATTCACAAAATATTTATTATTAATATTATACAATGACAATTTATGATAGATAAAACAAGTTTTTTATTGGAAATGCTTTTTCAGGAAAAAAATGAATTGTTTATTTGTTTTCTAAGAACAACATTTGTAACAAACATATTTCTTGATTCTCTTTTTTGTACCAGCACATTTTTCGTGAACCCAATTTTCACAAATTAAGCATTGTACCATATCCTCAACAGTTTTTTCTTCACATATTGAACAAAACCACTCTCGAGCATCCACTTCAATTATTACATCATTCTGGGTGGAAGATCCAGCTTGGTTTAGGAGTGCTCGATTATTTTCTCCATTCGACAAATCACTTTCCTGTGGTTCACTGGTTTTTGTGGATGTCTTCTTTCTTCCTGTGAACCTTCCTGGAGCCTTCTGATTAGTTTTGTTCAATTTCATTGTCTTAGGCAATGGTTTGATTTTCATCTGAAGCTCCTTTACCTTTTCCCTAGCAAGTTTCAGCTCATGCGCTAGTTCAATTTGATTCTTGTATGGGCTGCTTGTTAGGATTACAGCTTTCTGTATCTTTGGAGTAGAGCTACTCCTCCCTCTGTTTGGTATTGGAAGTGGGGAAATAGTTTCAATTGAAACATTGAGTTTTGAAATTGAATCGTTCGAACTGTTGAGAGAGTTTAGATTTTCATTTCTGTTAAAGTTTGAAGTTTCTTTGTCTAAATTATCACCTTTCTCTAGATTTTCTTCTGAAGATTTGTTGAGGCACTCGGCTGGCAGAAAGTCCTCCAACCTTCAAATCATCGCACATCCTCATTCTTTTAAATATGATTAAGGGTGGAACATACATCCCTGCTGCACTTGAACAACAAACAACAGTGGTATTAACACCTCTTTCTCCACTAGATATGGACCCAACAGCTCGCTTACCCTTCTCAGCTATCACCTTCTGACATTTGTTTTGTACAGTACTCACGCCTGTCTCATCAATGTTAAAAATAGAGGTAGCATCAATTTTATTCTCCTCTACAGTCTTTCTCAAAAGTACAAAAAATTCATTTACATTTTCTTTGGAAAATCCTTGAGCTCTAGCCAAAGATGTTGGCTGAGGCTCACGAAGTGAAATGTCCTTGTGGCGTTTCATAAAATTGTAGTACCATTTTTTCCCAGCGATTCTGCTCTCTTCATTGAATACATGGGGGATACAATTCCTCTCAGCAATTTGAAATGCTAGTCTACGAACGTCAGTTATGGTAAGCCCAAAAAAACATGCCTCCAGTTTCTTTATGTGTTCAACAAGCTGTTGTTCCACTTCAGGTGGTAATGTGGTGTGACGTCCCATTGATTTTTTCCCATCATTAGCAGTAATATTTTTTCCATCTAAATGACGCTTCAGAGTCGGTTTAGGAATTCCATATTGTCTGCAGCATTCGTTGAAACCGATGTCTCCGTTTCTATATGCAGCCAATGCTCTTTCCATGTCCTCTTCCTTCCAAGCTCCATACTTCCTTTTTGCCATTCTGAAACACAATAGTTAATTGTGTTTGTTTTTTTTTACATTCATTTGAATGGAAAACAAAGTAATTTCTATTAGATTTGGATAAGGAATAGTCTACTGTTTGTGCCTACATAACAAAAGTGGCAAGTATGGAGCATAGAATGCAATGGACTCCCAAATCGTACTGGTACGATTTGAGAGACCATTGTAGGTACGATTTAGGCGACTGGGTATCGCGGCAATCATAACGTTATTTCTAACCTTAAAAACACATGAAGACACGAGCTAGTCAATCAAAATACTCTACATTTTTGCTATTTTATCAAACTAAATCAAACTTGTATGAGTACTCACCTAGAGGGTCATGAAGGTCTTATCAAAAAAGTCCCAAAACACCACCAGCTAGCTCCAAAACAGTTAAACAATTTAAAAAACTTCGAGACAAATCGCACGTGCTCTGAAATTTATCCCACTGTTTCAATAATGGAGTAGTAACACATACAGCCGCGTGGGCGCTGCAATCACTCTAATTCACATAGAAATCAAGGTGGTACGATTTAGGAAGTGGTACGATTTTGGCAACTCTCCTCTAATACTTTTCAAGCTAGAACATTTTATCATAGAAGCTCAAACTTTTCTATTTAAAAAGTTTATTTTGTAGAAAGCAGAGCTGTTTCCATTACTAGCTCACATATTTTCGTCACTTACAAATCTATTCATTTTGGAGACATGAAATGAAAATTGATTGCCCCAGAAACATGTTATCTGCATGGAAAATACCCTGTAAGAGTGTGTTAAGTTTTCAAGAATCTAGAATTATCCCGGAAATTACCTACTTGAATACTGTAAGAAGTTGATAAATTTTGTGCAATACCCTAGCAGAGATCAAATGCTAATGAACTAAAACAGCGCACCTTTCTCTGTACATGTCGAAACATTCTGAAATCGTACAGTAACCTAGTGACTAGATTATTTAAAATAGGGTGAGTGGATGATAGGATATGACTACAAAGATGGTTGTTACGGAGAGATGTAACTCTTGCTGGCCTAGCTTGATCTACTTGAAAACAATTTTTGTTTAACATTTTTTTGTTCACTAAGATGTGAAATGAGATAATACCTTCACTATAATATATTATACAATACTATATATCTCATATAGAGTAAATTCTACACTCCTCGTGTAGGCATTATAGCTTTCAGGATAAGTTTAATGACATTTGGGAACATGTGAATTTGATAACAATGAACTGCTTCATTTGGGGGATGAAAAACCTCACGTTGTGAGCAATACATAACAATGGTGAATATCTGTGGATGACAGGCATACGTTGCAATAGCGTCGCCAATTCAATGTGGTGGCCTATAGCAGAATAGCACGTGCTGTTTCTCAATTGAATGTGAGGCCCACACTATTCCGTTACAATCTAATCCCTTCAAGCTCACAAGGCCGACAACTGAATTGCTACTAAATTGAATTTCTTGATACTTCATCCTCAGCACCCAAGTCCACTGGCAAACTCAATTATGTTCTCAACATTCCTAAACGGCAGGATCAGCAGAGAATAGATCACAATGTACCGTAGATCAAGGGGAAAAACATTTATCTATCCTCCAAACACCAAAACATGATGTCTAAACCTACAATACAATATTGTATTGTCATGAATGCTTGATTTTTCTATGAGGTTGAGCCATCAACCATGTTTACTTACTACAATATCAATTTTTTCAAGACATTCAAGAAAAGAGTACGGAGGACGGGAGCGGGACTATTTCAGATTTCATATATTTCTTTCTCGATTTATGTTGGTTCCACAATCACTACGAAATCAATAAATAACTCTTGTTGGAATAAACAGTGACAATTATTCAAAATATACAGAGTCATCGTAGCGAAGATATGATTGGCTATCGACGCCAAATTATTGATACACTCTAACCGAAACATGGTCAGAACTGACCTAAACCGAAACATCTGGTCTCACAGACCGAGTCTTGCTTAAAGTGTTATATTTGATATATATTCTACTAAATATGAATTCGAATATTTTTCGTTGGTAAATTCAAATTATAGTATAATGTATATTTCAGTGTCAAATTAAGTGATGGAAGAATAGAAAAAAAAATGGAAACATTGATATGTAATAAATGTATAATGTTGGATGTAAGAAAACACACAATACAAAAATCCGTGTAAGATATACTATCAGTTACTACTCAGAACAATAGTCATGGAGGAATATTTTATCAATATAGGCTTTAGAGCAAAACTGAAAAGTAATCATTAAAAATAATAATGTTTTTCATTGTTATCAAGAAACTTGTTTGAGCAAACGCTTTCAGCCTCCAGTTATTTTATTAGCAAGAAAAGTTCATAAATAAATATATCGGTCGGAATCATATATTTCGTCAAGCGAATTTTTATTTTGACACTTCATTGTGAAGCATCCTATTGATACAAGTTCCAAAGGCTGGGGCTTGTATGGTTGATAACTCATCCATTGTCATCAATTTTCCTAAACCATTGTTTTCGAAATTAGTTTTTCAGATAAAACGACATGTCAATAAAATACCGAAATAATGAAGAGAAAAACATTAGAAAAAAAATTGAATACTCAAAATATCTGTTAGTCGAAAAATTCTGTATTCTAGACCGGTAAAAAATAAACGTTATCCGAAAGATCCGGTAGCTGAGACCGGTACGTTTCCAATATATTGATGTTTACTTGATAACCGTGAGTTGGGGACTGACGAGCATTGTTGGAGAATGTTGAGGAATAGTGGGGGAGAAGGTATTAGAGCCTGTAGCAATTTTTGATTCACAATTTTGCCACTATAGAAAAAATAATTTTGCCTCTGGTCTCACAGACCGGTGTTTCGGTTAAAGTGTTAATTGAAAAATGTATTTTTTTGTAACATGCATTTATGATAAATACTGAAAGATGTATTTGGTTATAAAGATTTTTTTTGAATAACCAGTTAGGATTCGAATAGTATGATGAATAATGATGATCAAAATTGCAATACACTTTACGAGTATTTTGATCGTATTTTACGGTGAACATACTTATTATTTTTCTCGGAATTATTTGTTTTTTCCTTCTGTGTATAATTCCTAGATTTCCACTAACATACTGTTAACTATTCTCGTCTAGAATTGTGTCTGGGCACTCCAGGGATGATGACAGTATATATATATATATATTAATATATATATATATATATTATATATATATTATATATATATATATATTTAATGATATAATTTGAACATAGTCTAGCTCTAAATAGATAAAGAAAGTAATATAAGTACCCTTTTTGAAATCGTTTACTCAAATCTTGAGTAAAAAATACTTAGATTTATATTTTTATAAAAACACTCTATTCACATGGGCTACTTTTTAAATTAATGAAAACAACATAAAAATCTTGAAGCACCCTTTATTTTTAAAAAACTTTAAAATAGTTCAAGAACTAGTTTCGGTGATCACACCATCGTCAGGTTATAAAAAAAGTTGTATTTTTTCTTATTTATTTTTATTGAACATTTTTTTCATAACCTGACAATGGTGTGATCACCGAAACTAGTTGTTGGACTATTTTAAAGTTTTTTAAAAATGAAGGGTGCTTCAAGATTTTTATATTGTTTTTATTATATTTTTATTTATATTCAAGAGTAGCCCTAACGGAAAAAGTCAGATCTGACATTCTTTGACATTCCTCTACAATATTTCATGTTTGTGACCAACTCAATCCACATTCGTTAAACTAGCTCAAGTTCAGTGAAGATTGTAATAACAGCACTCACCTCAAAAGGTATAGCAAAGAGTCCGATAACGATGTCAGCCAGAGCCAGGTTAGCGATGTAATAGTTGGTGACACTGCGCATCCTCCTGCTCGACGCAATTACCCAGATAACGAGTCCGTTGCCCAGGACGGCAGCCAGCGAGATAGAGCCATAGCAGAACGACAGGAACAGCATCACTTCCAGGGGCACATCGTAGATCGGTTCTTCCACCAACGGAACCAAAGTGGTGTTGATCTCAATCATAATTTATTCTTATCTCCTTTTCACTTCACTAGATCTGAAGATTCAATGCAACTAGTACATCTAGTAGTTCTGTTTGGGTGAATAATCAACAGTTTGTCTCCCCTTTAGTAGACAAAAACTCTGAGTTGTATCAGTCAATGCAACTGGTATCCTATCTAGAAGTTCTGTTCGTATGAATATTTTAGTTTGTTCTTCTCTCTATTCTCCCACTTGATTGAACAGGGACTCTGGTGTTCATCAATAACGTACAGTGTAGTGTAGATTGTAACACTACAGTTCAACTCAGATTTAATCCAAGAGTCCTGGTTGTGCCAATATTGATACTGTATTTTGTTTGTTTGCTACCTTCAAAACGCGGTTCAATCAGTACTCTGCTTCTATAGATTGAGTTTGTGTTTATGACTGTAATATTGAATTCGAAAGCAGATGAGTCTTTGATACTAGAATGTATGATACCTGATACATGTTCGCGAAGTATCTTGTTTATTTCAAATTTCTATTTTTTTGAGAAAACGCCACCAATTATTCCATCTAATACTCACAGGTGCCTAACAAGAAAATTATAAATGATTATTCCCAGCATTCTTCAATTTTGCTGGAACAGTATAATTGAACGTTGATCGTAAGAAGCTTGTAATGGATTCTGAATTCTCGTTCGCTGTTGCTATTGGTGGAAAGGTTCCAGTTTGAATGATTTTGATTTCAATAATATTGAAGTTATTCTATAGATGTTTCGATAAGGTTTTGAATACTGTATAGGTTTGCTATTTTATTCAATGTCAATCAAATTCACTATGAACCGTTCCTCTTTCAGATTCAATTGAAATGTTGAATAGTTTGTTGAAAAGTAACAAAGTCTTTCAAGTAACTGGAATAGATATTTCCATCTCAGCATTTCCCCCATCCTCAACTAGTGTTTCACCGAATTTGAAGGAGTCGCTGGATGCAATCATTGTCTCTGGAGTTGAATTGAATCGCTAGTGACCTGGAACAATAGAAAAAAATCTTCATTAAAAATCAACCAAGTTTGTTCCAATCTGAAATCTGTGAAAAATTCACTGGTAATGAAGAAAAATTTATCAAGAAAGTTTACCACAGTGATTGGGACGATAGCATTCATGGGAGGGGTTGAGTTGGAATGAGGGTTGTAAACTTCTATGGCAAGTTTTGTTTCAATTTTCAACTTTGATACTTAACGAACGAAACTTAGTTCCTGTCTCCACCATGCAAAGTTTAGTGGATTGTGCAGAAATTGATGCAATTAGAAATTCAATGATCGATAATTTTGCAGAGTTTTACGTCTTAATAAGGAATTATAGAACTCCTCCTCCAATATTTACCAAGTAAATATAAGATACAAAACATATTCATCCTGAATATATCATACAAATTATTATTTATATGTAAGCCAGATTTCCCTCGAATTTTCAATGGAGTATCTGTAGTAGGATACTTTAGTTCACTCCAAGCTCCCAGTTATAAATTTGTTAACAACTTATTTCGTTCTGATTAGAACTCACTGAAGCTAAAATCAGAGAGATACGAATTTCTTGGAGAAGCGATACGCCACATTTAATTGGTCTCTATGGAGTTACTGCTATTTAACTCTTATTTATTCAACTGCTGAATGAACCAAGCTAACGAACGGGAACTACAATTGAATCTACCTGCAATAATCTACTCTCTACTAAGGAGTATGATATAGACTGTTTTAATGAGTTCAATTACAATATATATTTATAATTCTTAATAAGAACCACCTGAAAATGATGTATCATGCTCTAGCCAAATCAATTCTGCATTTTGGCATAGTTGTTTGGGGAGACTGTTTCAACAGTCATATTGCTGGATTATTTGTAGAACAAAATTGGTAATTAAAACTATATTAAGCACACCCCGGTTCTATCCAACGGATATGGTTTTTAGTGATTTTGAGGTCATGACTATACGTCAATTATACATGAAAACCGTAATTGAGTACTTAATAAAATATAGATCCGATTTTCCTCTCACAATAAACTCTACACTTAATTATTATAATCTAAGGGCCACTGCTAACAATTATGTAACCTATAACACTAATATTGGATGTATAACGAGGCAGTTAATTTAAATAGGTACTAAAATAATGAACCTCATACCAAAACACTTTCTCATGGACAATAAGGTCAGCGAAAAAACTAAACTGGATATAAAAAACTGGACATACAGTAATTTCTTCTTCCATTTGGATATATGACTCGAGATTTCTGCTCCAGCATTGTTTTTTCATTAGTTTTTTCATTTTTCAGTGGATTCGCTTACCTTTATTTTGCGTACCTATTCCTCTGTTTTCTTCCTTCCCCCATTCCTTCCTTCTCTATTTTCCTCATCACTTCTCTCTTCACTTCTTTGCCTGCCTATTACATGGGAAACCATAGTTGGCTAGGTATCTTCCTTTCTTTTTTCTCTTCTCCAACACACCCAACCACAAAGCCCATGGTTTTTTATATTTGTAACATTTTATTTTATTTTATTTGTTTTGTAATTCTTTGCTATTTTGTTTTGTCTTGTTTTGTGTGTTTTTAATTAATTGAAAAAATACTATTTTTATAGTGAATGAGAGAATGTACTCCTGTCTCATCTTATCTACCCCCTTAGATGAAGAAAAACGACATTCAACTATAATTAATGATTTTGAGAATTTTTCAATTTTTCTTACCGAGTTCAGATAAAGAGGTGCTTGTTACAAGATTAGGTGCTGGAACCAACATCAATATAGCCTATAACTGTATAGAGTTACTGTAGTAGAGTTACTCTAAAGATTTTTTGCTCTGAGTAGTATTTAAACAACCAATGTGAGTTGAATCGTAATCATTGTCGGAAACCACGTTGTTCAAGACCTTTTAATTTTAATTGTGAAACATGTTCCCAGATTAGAATCCTGCCATATAAACTACAGTTTATGTTTGGCTGTGAACGGGAGGCAAGCGCTTCAAAGGAGCTGCTTCCATAAACTTCAATTCCTTTCCAGAGCGGCAGAGACTGTGTTGTATATTTGCCACTATGGGTGTTCCTTGAAAAGCTCGCTGTTCTAATGCAATAACTCCTCGGCTTCTAGAGTTCGAGTCCCGTCTTATGATTTGAAGATGCTTCTAGTGTCACATGTCGCCTTTTCCAAAACAAGTACCGTATTATACGAGGCCTTGGAAATATAAGAATTTGACGTTGAAGTCAATACACTTGGTTTTGAAGCCAATAGAAAATTCCATTCATTCCATATCCTTGAAGAGTAAAATATTAAGGGTTTGATTCAGAATGAGAAAGAAAACTTTAAAAGCTCACAAATAGCACCTTGTGATAGAAATTATATTAGACTGAAATATAAAATTGTCACAATATTACCTTAATCAATCATTAAAAATTCAATCATGATGCATGGAATTTCATATTCCAACGTTTAGTTCATATTAAATCAATGGAAGAATACATTTTTTTTTATTCTTGCGTTCAAGGTTCATCTTCGAGATCATGGATTTCAGTAGCCCGTGAAAAAATGTCTTACGCTTCTACACTAATAATAAGCCTATTGACTAAAGCAAAACTCAACCTTTCTTCCGACAAATCATCAAGCTGGCATTCATCTATTTTAAGTATGCCATTGTAATATCACTGGAAAAAAAATGTCACCAAGATTCTCACATTTTTCAGATTCTAATTATTATATTTCTTAGGATTTTTTCCCATAGTCGGGAATTTTTCTCTTATTTGTAGTTATTGGAGTTCATAATGAATAAAAGCTCCAATGTCATTGCATAACGACTCTATACATACGATCTAGATTTTAAATTATTCATAGAAAATTCGCAGTATGACTTTTGAAGATTCTGAATGAAATAGTGAGCCAGGACTAGTAAGTGTGAATGGGATTTGTTGGAAATTCAGCTTGTTATATAGAACAGTATATGGTACATTATATTCATCCAATAGTTATTTAGTGTGATTATTTAGTAATATTATTATACTCCCGTTTTAGTAATACAGTTTAATACATTTATCCGTCAAAAAAGCAAAAGCATACTTCTTCAATGCTCAAACTCATAACTAGTTTTGTTAAATACCTCATGATGCAGTACACATGTAAAGAACACTCACCTATAGAGGGAAGATAGGATGGAAAAGTTTTAACAAACACTACTCCGAATTTGAGCTTGAAATACCAAACATTCTAAAACAAATTATTGGTAACCAACACATTTTTTGCGACTTATTCAGCTCAAAATTCTTCACAAACTAAAGTGTAAAATTTTGTACTTTATTTCAATTTTATCACATATAGTTTCTCGCATTTTGCAAGTGCTTATTGTTCCAATAGCAAACTCTGATAAAGAGCGCAGACAGTTTGTAGTCTACTGAGCGTAGATAATGCATGTTCATTTTTCTTCCGTCAACACGTTTGGCATATCGCTTTCCAACGAACTGTTGATCTTTTATTATGGTAAGAAAAACTGAACACCAGTACGTCGAAGTTTCTTGAGTCGACCTTTCTGAGGCGTCAACATACAATGTCAAGAAGTACTGATAATCATGTTTGACACTGATAGGATGACGTGCTGAAGGATGACACTGACAATTTAGCTAGGATTCACTCCAAATCGTCAGCTTTCCTCATGAGAAACTGCTTCTCATAGAAATATTGCAGACAGTTTGAAGATAAGAGCGCAGTAAACAACACTTGTCTGCCAATTCAACTGTGATTAATCCCTGCGATTGGTTGATTACTTCATCTTGATGAAACATGTTGATAAACAATTAAGCGGGGGAGTGATTTTGTGATGATTAGGATGCATATTGGATTGGAGCTATGAATGATGGCATACCGCATTGTTGACAAACAATCAAGATCAGTTGGTGGGTGAAAGATAATCTACATAAGATGATGTCACGGTGTCAAATTTATTGTGATGTTGTATGTAGGTCATGCAGTTTGAAACATGGAGGAAACAGGCATGAAGGAGCAAGGAGACAGACTTGTCATAATACATTTTGCTATGTTCTGAACAGTTTAAGTACTTGGAAAAGTTCATATATCTTTCCTTGCACAACAACAAACAAATTCTATAACAAACAACGGTTCTTTTGAATTATATTTATCTATGATAACATGTAAACGATACAATTCCAAGTAGATTAATAAAACTTGTAGTACCCATTCATTGAAACATTTTAAAACCTTAAAAAAATTAACGTTGGAATGTTTTAATGTTTTTGAAATGTTTTGATAGAAGGGTAATACAAGTTTTATGTTGTTTTTATTAATTTGAATAAAGTAGCCCATATGAGTGAAGTGTTTTAATTCCAAGTAGTTATTCAACAAAAGTTTGAATAATATACATTATGTTCACAAGGATGACTTTAAGCCCAATGACGCATCCACTCTAAATGCATAGTGGGAGCCCCGCGAAAACCTAGTTAGACCTTTTTTTGGAATTCGTTTTTAAGCCCCCCAAAGAATAATATTCAGTCTGCGCCCACCTGTGGACACCTCTGGGTTTTTTTGCCTCTGGTACCTCTAGTGACATATTAATATACATCAATTGGATATTATTAGAGGATGTTGAATGTGAAAATTAGTAATCTCAAAGTTTGATTAGAATAGCCTTGTAAAAAAGAACTTGAAAATATTCTCTAAATCACTAATTCAAATACATAAGATAATTATTTGCTTGTATCTAGCTTTCAAGGAATCTCTTATTGTAAATTGCAGAAATAAGTATCTTGGACACAAATCTCATCTTTAACAACTTAAAATAGGAAGCATTGAATACTATTGTCAATATTATTTTATAGTACTGAATATTAAGGCACTGAACAAGCTTTTCTATCCACGGTTCATTGAGTTTCTCACTTTAAATTCTGGACTCTGTTGCAATACTCATGATAATTACTCACTAGTTATACAGTATTAAAATTTATTCAATCTGTACTAGCCTCAACACTAGAAATATTTGTTGCAATTGAATGAATTGGATTGAACAATTATTGAGAAATTGAAATTGTGAAATATTTTTATATTTGTATTTCAGTTCAGTATAATATCTAACTGAAAATTCGATAATTTATTCGTTCTGGAATTCTTTAAATGAATTGGAAGTTGGCAGCAGACTGTTGCAATACTGTTCCACTCTCAATTCGAGAGAATTTTTATCACTGCACGTTATTTGATTTTCCAATTCACGTGAATAGTTTTCCGCACGTTCTGGCCATAACCCTTCCCATTTCCCGGCTCATTCAGATCTAATAATTTCCTTAATAGCTTCCTCTTCTTTGTGTAGCCTAATATTAGGGACGCAGCGTTGAAGACAGTTTTGACAATTGTACAAGATGCTTCATCTAGATTGGACAAAGTTAAGTGCTCATCTGTTATACTGTGCTTGAAACTTTGCTTCAAGAAGACTGAGACAAAAAGTACAAAGTTTGATTTAAGATCTGAGCGCAGTCTTTTGTAGAAGTTCAACTTCTGCACCAAATCAGGGAGTATTTCAGAACATTATTGTATGAAGTTGTTGAATTAAATCCTTGATAGTTAACTACGTGTAGTGCTTGTCTTTTTCAGAGCAGAACAATATTCATTTCAGAATCTGGTGCATTGAGACTAAGTTGGTACAGTTTCATGATTATATTGTTTGTGATTCAGTTTATCATGCAGCATAATTATTGCAGCTAAAGTGCTACAGCTCCATCTTCTTGTTCATTACGGTGCAGTGTTGAATTGAATTAAAATTCATGGTAAACCTTCTCGAATAAATCACCAAGCAAACACACAATTAAATGCTCAACTATGAACAACAATAAATCATTGACAAAGCTCAGCTTCAAAATCTAATTAGAGTACTTCATTCAAATTGCTTTCCAAGGACTTACATTAACAAATCGGATAGAACCTGAATTGAATCCCCGAGGAAACGCTGTAATAACGGAATTTTCACATCACACTATTAATTTTAACACTCTTCCATTAAACTATTAATGTCAATTTCAATTTTATTGATGTCATGCATTGTACAATAATACAATATTGACACAAGTCAAATACATAGTCACATTGTAATTTTTTTGTAAATTTTGTATGTTGAATGTATTGTATCATAGTACAGATATTTGAAGAGATCAAGTCATCTTGGGAAAAAAATTAAGGAGAAAATAAATTGAATTTAAGGAGACCATCAGGTTCCAATCAATCAGGTGCGTTCTGAAAACACCAGATCTGAGCCAGCCAGGTCACTCGATATCATTATTACCATTATTTTATCAATCATTGAATCATATCCATCATCTACTATCAATTCTATTGAATCCAAAAAATCAAAATAATAACCATTCAATAAAAAAAGTGATTTAACTTCAGGCTAGTTAGATGAAACGAGCCGTTACAGTAGGATACAATTCATATATAATTCTATTGGCAGTTACTATTTTATTTTACTCATGAGAAGCCTTTTAAAATGACTTTCAGAACAAATCTGGATTCTCACAAATCTGAATTGAATTTAGGCTCGAAGCAATTCAACAGTCGCCTATCTCTTGTTTGTCATTGTCGGAATAATATTTCTTACCACTAGATATTTGGTACATAACTGTTACCAACCAAGTTCAACTTGAATAACTTGAAAACTTGGAGGAACCCCTGATGTTATTTCTGTTTTTGTTCTCGTTTAATGTTGATGTCAAATAATATTGTAGTTCTTGACTTGTAACATTCCATGCTAGCCCAAGTAGGTATAGTTGGTTGAAGAAAGCAGGCCAGCAGCTTCTTGAGGAAGAACATTCAACTTGGAATCACTCTGGGACGGAGTCCTCTCGCCTTGTTAAGTCCAACAAAATTTGCATTTAGAAACCATTCTCACTTGTTTCAATGGTGCGTGCCGTTGAATTGTCTCGGGGAACGGGTCTCCACATTTCAAGACAACATTGGTGGGGGCGGAATCCCCAACAACTCAACTGTTAAATAGAGAGGCACGCTTAATAGTCCAAAGTGTCATCAACGTATATTTCACAGGACTCAACGAGGTTAAAGAGCAGTGAGTCTGAAACTCCTGATGTTATTGTCTGAATAATTATTGTGGCGGGAGAAAGTCTAGTAAATAGCATCAGTTGGAGCCTGGGGAGGTGGGTTTAAATGCTGCGCAATTTTTCTTCAGTGCTTCTGTACCTTTTTTTATCAACAAAGCAGGAGTTTTTCAATGACGTAGGGTAGGTGTGAACCATCATTATCACAATCAAAAATGCCCCCGAATAATAACTATAATAAAAATCATCGTAATCAAAGGAAGAAAGGAAGCCAGTTCGTTTCATTTTAGAAATTCAAACTGCGCTGGAATTGAGATTGAAAAGCGCTCGGTTTTCTATGACCCAGTTCTAGTTTCAGGTTCCCATAAAATGTTATGACTTGCTTTGTGTATAAATTGGGAACTATGCTGATTGTGGTGGCTATTCTGGAAGCCAGCTTGAATAAATGATTTTGTGGGATTTGGATTTCAATGTTCAACTTTATCAGGTGGATTAAGCTTACTTCTTATATAATCCAGTTATTTTCGTTCTCTACTCATGATCTTCGTCACCAATATTAGCCAGGGCCACACTTATAATGCAGCGTTCCGATCCTTTCAATTTTCAATATTAATTTATGAGGTTGAAAACAAATAGAGTGAGAAAAATAATAATAATGGAAAAACACAATACCTGAAGATCAAAGCATGATAATAAATTGTAAGTGAAAGAAATGCAAAAGCAACATATTAAAGACTAACAAGAGGTTGAAGAATGAACAGTGGGAGTAGAAGTGTGGTATCGTAGTAAACGTTCCTTCCACCTTCCACCACTACAAAAGCCCACCTATACGATCAGCGCCCTCAGACGGCTACTAGAGGAACCAACTACTACACCTGTCAGGCTTTCGAGTTGGAAAGAGATAAGGAAACCACCATAACCCCCTCAGATATTAAATTGTGGTGTTGTGGAGGGTGGTAGTGGTACAGATTCTATAAAATGATGGATATGTGATGTGTGGCATGCACCATCCTCTGTTATCACTGATCATTAGTGATCGGGTCGGGGTAGGATCGGAAAGCTGCAGGAGTAGTGTGGCCCAGGATTTAAATACGAAGCAGAAGTAACGTACGTTTTGTTGTGAGTGATCATATAATTTGAACTCTTCAGTTTTGAGTGTCGAAAAATTTGGTATTTGATTCGATAATTGTAATTGCAAATTCAAAATGAAGTGAAAAAGAATTGAAGATAAAACGATTGGAGAACTGAAATTGAAATAGAATGCCAAATTAATTATCATGACAGAGGTAAATCAACTATCATGAAGGCTAACTCAGATCGAAATTGTTTTGAATATTTCAAATTCTATCTGATTGAATGCGCAAATATTACGGGATTATGATATCATTGTTATTTTTAGTTGTTCTTATTTATACGCTCAACTCCATTTGAGGAATACCTGTACTAGATAAACCTCACTCATAAATCAAATCAAATATCTTTTTATCCACAAAAACATAATAGAAATTTATAAAATTCATTTAAACATTTATTAATGAATACTCTTCACAAAGACTTGAGTCTGTGAGCTGAGAGTGAGCTCTTTCAAGTTGATTAAGATTATGTTCTCATGTTTTGTACATATTATAATTAAAACTATTATAACATTCTTGAACTGAAAAATAAAGGGGGCTTCGTAAATGAAGAGTGATGAATATCCCTCCATAATAGGAAATTTCAGTACATGATTGAATAAGTGTATTGATTAATATTGACTTCGTTATATCACACCACGTCAATCATGAATTAATTACATCTCAATCAAATATGACCCATAATTCCATCTTGAGTGCAGTTTAAGAATAATCTGGTAAAATGAGTAGATTATGTTCTCGTGGAGTGAGATATTCTTATTCTATTCAATTAATCTTTTTTTTTGTATTCAAGTATGAGGATTGGAGTTAAATATTATTGAATGAATTGCGTTCTATTGAAAGGGTTGAAGTGATTGAAGAGCTATTTTAACTAAAAATTTTATTAACATTTTTATTCTACCAACTGAATAATATCCAACGATGGACCACAAAATTTCAAATACGGTATATAGTGATAGTATACAGCTTCAGAGTATACTTATGTAGTATATAGTCTAGTAGAGATTGCTGCATTCACTTATATGATCCCTCATATTCTCTAGAAAAGTCCGGAGGGGCTCACATATTAGCATATTATTATCATGCATATACGAGATTCTCCTGTTTCTGGAGTAGCCTATCTACCAAATATGATAATTCTCACGCTTTGAGGGGATTGGTCAGACACCCTTTGCTCTATTTTGCTCAACTAACTTTATATCCACTTTCTCGGATAAAATACTAAACAAAAAACCACTTGAGAGAAATTCTTCTGGCGCTATATGGAACCATTCACAGATAACTAATAATAATGATAACTAAAATAGTAATAATTATTACTATATATTAACTAATAATAAAGATAACTAAATCGTAGAGATAACTATTGATTGTGATTTGAAGTTGGAGATTAGTTATTAAAAATGTTAGCTTGGAATATATTCCTTCATCTAAATGGTTTGAGTCTATAGTTTGTCATGTTAATTCCGATGAATGTTTTTGACATCGAATTCTTATTTATATTACTGTATATATTTATTTATTCACAATAATTGTCACATATGTGATACTGTGATATGGTGAACTCCATTAATCTGGTTCTGAACAAACAAATCAATCAATAATAGCTACCATCAAGTTCAAATCATTGGGAGAAATTAATGATTCACTATCAATTCGTTCCTGATACTTGATTCTATACTTCTCGATTTCTGAGCTATCATAATATATTAATATATGATATATATATAATATATAACATGATTATATATATATATACATCAATATATAAATATATATTTATGATATATATAAAATCATATATATATATATATATATATATATATATATATATATATATTTATATTATGGATGTGTAATAATAAGTCTCTCCATTGAAATCTAGTTTATCTCAGATTTTTCAACTCATCCATTACTGTACCTCAGATTCTGTTCCATTACTGTACTCATGATAATAAATTAATGTAAAATTATTCATCATATTAAAGAGAGTTCAATATGATAGTAATTTGTAAGCAATATTGAGTAATGTAAATTTATAGAAGAATAGAGAACTCATTGTATAAATCTGCTTAAAGCAGAATTGGAGTAGTGTCTACAGTTCCATTCAACAGATTCTTCAAATTCAATCCCCAAAATGGAGGCTCTCATCCAGAAACAACGTTCTAAAATCGAAAGTCGTGGTCCAATTTCGAAGATTCTATATGTGCAGTAACTAGAAGTCGAAAAGCGATAGTATAAGTCTAAATGATACTATCATCTGGTTCAGTAGCCCATATGAGGGACGTTCACTACAGAATTCGTAAGGTCATCTGTGAGCTGCATTCAGAAGTGATATAATATTGGGATATTCCATTAACTGGTTCAGTGCGTCGAAGTAAGGAGAGCGTTCGGATAACACCGCTTCCAAGGGTGAATGTGGGCAATCGATAGTCCGAAACTGAACTGACAGCATTATCTATTGATGCTTCCCATTCTACTAATACTGCTAGTTTGAAGTGAAAGTGACTGTAGCTGCCAAATGCACTGACCGCATGTCGCTCACACTTCGACTTATCCGATATGTGTGATCATCACTGTCTCACTCTCACATTTCAAGTTATACGACATGTGATCATCAATGTCTCTCACTCTCACACTTGGGGTTGGACGAGATGTGTGATCATCACTGTCTGACGATCACACTTATACGACATTTGATTGTCTCTCACTCTCACACTTTGAACTATACGACATGTGTGATCATCACTGTCTCACTCTCACTCTCACTTCGTGTTATACGACATCTTATCTTCACTGTCTCATTCTGACATCTCGGGCTGTACGACAAGTGATTCTCTCTCTCACTCTCTCTTCCTCTCACACACACTCTCTCTCTTTCTCTCTCTCACTCTCTCTCTTTCACACACACGCATTGACTGAACGATAGGACATATATTCTCAAATTGAGGCGAATGACGCGCCTGTGGTACCCGATGCTCGGTTTGGCCACGCATACAAGTGACCTGTGATGAGGTGAGCCATTGTCACCCATTGATGCTTTGTCACCTATTCGGTGACATTTCGATGGGCCTGATGTGTCCCAAGAGTGTGCCTTATGTCTGGAATCTAAAAGTGATTGATACTGTGAATTTGATTCTAGGAATATAAGATATCTCTGAAATCTGAATATCAATACTGTGAAACTCTGACTCCTGAAAATGCAATATACTATATCACTAAATGATTAATAGGTGATGAATACTCAATGATCACTGAATGATGAATATCACTAAATGATGATGAATAAGGCATCAAAATTTGTCTTCTCTACAAATCCGTCTGAAAACTACTACTTTTATCCAAATCTATTTCTTATCTATTTTTCTGATGATGTATTTTGAAATAATAGCTGATTTTTTTTAAAATGACTCTAATAATGAATGAATATTTATTGATAAAATTCGACAACCCTCAATTGTCTAATTATAATACATACTGGACTGCATTTTGACAACTTAAGGCTGTTAAAAGGCTGAGAATAAACTTTCTACTCGTGATATTTTTCAAAGTTTTTCGATTTGTATATCATCAAGCTATCAAAATGAAAAGTTTTCTCAGGAAAACATTTTTTCCGATCATTACTTTTTGAGATATGAGCGCCTGAAATTTGAATCTTTGGGACAGAACATTCAAAATTCGGTAAGATATAAATCCATGAGATTCAGAGGATGGATTCACCATGGTATTGTTGATCTATTAAAACAAAAATTTAAAAATATCAATTTTTGAAGAAGTTATTCAATTTACCAAAAATAAACCAAACAAAAGTTATTTTTGCCTATTTCCAGTGAATTGAATAACTATCTTAAAAAAGGATATTTTTAGAAAATTTTTGTTTTACAAGATCAACAACACCATGAAGAATTTATCTTCTAAATCTCATGGATTCATCTCTTATCGAATTTGAAATGTTCTGTCCCAAAAATAAAACTTTAGGCACTCATATCTCAAAAAGTAATGATCAGAAAAATGAAATTTTCCTGAGAAAACTTTCCATTTTGATAGCTTGATGATCTACAAATCGAAAAACTTTGAAAAATATCACGAGTAGGAAGTTTATTTTTAGCCTTTGCAGAGCCTTAACTGTATTCCCTTTCCTTGGAAACAATTTTCCGTAATACTGATAATTGTTCACAATCCTCCAGTAGACTCCAATGATTACTGCAGCTAGTTTCTATCTCTGGTGTTACACAATCAGTACTGAATTAACACTATAACAAAATACATTATTTGGTATTATCAGAGAGAAGATAGAAGGATATAGATATATTTTTTATCTCTGGTATCATAGCCAATCAATCACCAACATCTACACTATATCACTCTAGTTGTTTTTTCAAATATGAAGGTGCACTGTGTAAGCACTGTGTAAGTATCATGCGAGGTACTCATATTTCACAAATAATAATAGCTTATGGGAGTAGTTATAATCAGCACTGAATTATCTCTCATAGACACTACACCACCGACATACCGTACTACTAAAGTTTCTAATGAAGCTCTTCTTCAATAAATCTCCTCTCATGTTATTATGAGCTCTTCTTCACCTTCATTCCACCTTACCTTGCCAAGCGCTCATATATTTAACAAAAAATGAGAGAAAAGTATCCGATATATTGGAGCCATGAGAGATAGATTATCGAACTGTATTTACTGCAGTGAGATTCACTTCATACTGTCAAAATATGAATAATATCCAACCAACAATCACTCAATCAATCCTGACAGATTGAAGAGAATCTCACTATAGAGAAAAGCGATCCATTTCTTCTTGGAAATAAATCAGTGGTTTTTTGACAATTTCTTAGTCTTTTTCATTCAATATGAATAATTACCACAGTATCAACTTCTCAACTACTGTACACAAAAAGTGAAACTACTACACCTGTCAGGCTTTCGAGTTGGAAAGATATAAGGAAACCACCATAACCCCCTGAGATATTAAATTGTGGGGTTGTGTAGTGTGGTAGTGGTACAAATTCTATAAAAAGATGGATATGTGTGGCATGCACCATTCTACCTCTGTTATCACTGATCATAGGTGATCGGGTCGGAATAGAATCGGAAAGCTGCAGGAGTAGTTAGATACGAAGCAGAAGTAATGTACGTTTTGTTGTGAGTGATCATATAATTTGAACTCTTCAGTTTTTGGGTGTCGGAACATTTGGTATTTGATTCGATAATTGTAATTGCAAATTCAAAATGAAGTGAAAAAGAATTGAAGATAAAACGATTGGAGAACTGAAATTGAAATAGAATGCCAAATCAATTATAATGACAGAGGTAAATCAACTATCATGAAGGCTAACTCATATCGAAATGGTTTTGAATATTTCAAATTCTATATGATTGAATGCGCAAATATTACGGGGTAGTGATATCATTGTTATTTTTAGTTGATCTTATTTAAACGCTCAAATCCATTTGAGGAATACCTGTACTAGATAAACCTCACTCATAAATCAAATCAAATATCTTTTTATCCACATAAACATGATAGAAATTTATAAAATTCATTTAAATATGTATCATTGAATACTCTCCACAAAAACTTGAGTCTGTGAGTGGAGAGAGAGCTCTTTCAAGTTGATTGAGATTATGTTTTCATGTTCTGTACATATTATAATTAAAATTATTATAACATTCTCAAACTGAAAAATAAAGGGGGCTTCGTAAATAAAGGGTGATGAATATAATATCCCTCCATAATAGGATATTTCAGTACATGATTGAATAAGTGTATTGATTAATATTGACTTCGTTATATCACACCATGTCAATCATGAATTAATTACATCTCAATCAAATATGACCCATAATTTCATCTTGAGTGCAGTTTAAGAATAATCTGGTGAAATGAGTAGATTATGTTCTCGTGGAGTGAGATATTCTTGTTCTATTCAATTAGTCTAATTTTTTCTTTATTCAAGTATGAGGATTGGAGTTAAATTTTAATTGAATGAATTGCATTCTATTGAAAGGGTTGAAGTAATTGAAGAGCTATTTTAACTAAACATTCTATTAACATTTTTATTCTACCAACTGAATAATATCCAACGATGGACCACAAAGCTTCAAGTACGGTATATAGTGATCGTATACAGCTGCACAGTATACTTATATTGTATAGTATAGTCTAGTAGAGATTGCTGCATTCACTTATATGATCCCTCATATTCTCTAGAAAAGTCCGGAGGGGCTCACATATTAGCATATTATTATCATGCATATACGAGATTCTCCAGTTTCTGGAGTAGCCTATCTACCAAATATGATAATTCTCACGCTTTGAGGGGATTGGTCAAACACCCTTTGCTCTATTTTGCTCAACTAACTTTATATCCACTTTCTCGGATAAAATACTAAAAAAAAAACCACTCGAGATTAATTCTTCTGGCGCTATATGAAACCATTCAAATCATTATGTATCAATCGTAGAGATAACTATTGATTGTGATTTGAAGTTTGGAGATTAGTTATTAAAAATGTAATTCAGGAATATATTCCTTCATCTAAATGGTTTGAGTCTATAGTTTGTCATGTTAATTTCGATGAATGTTTTTGACATCTAATTCTTATTTATGTTACTGTAACATATTGTGATACTGTCAGAAAATTCCCAACTATTCGTATTATTTATTCAAATTATGTACTCAACATGGTGAACTCCATCAATCTGGTTCTAATCGATCAAATAAATAATAGCTACCATTTAGTTCAAATAATTGAAAAATATTAATGATTATAACTATCAATCCGTTCCTGATTCTCGTTTCTATACTTCTCGAACTCTGAGCTACCCCCATAAATGAAATTATATTTATATTATGTGGATGAATGTGTAATAATAAGTCTCTCATATTGAAATATCGTTCATCTCAGATTTTTCAACTTATAAGCATTACTGTAATTCAGATTCTGTTCCATTAATATACTCATGATAAAATTTGAATGTCAAATTATCTACCAATATTGAAAACAAATCAATATGCTAGTAAGTTGTAAGCAATATTAAGCAATGTACATTTATGAAAGAAAAGAGCTCATTATATAAATCTGCTCAAAGCGAAATTCACGTAGTGTCTACAATTCCATTCAACAGATTCTGTGAATTCAATCCTCAAAATGAAGGGTTTCATTCAGAAACAACGTTATGAAATCGAAAGTCGTGGTCCAATTTCGAAGATTCTCTACGTGCAGTAACTAGAAGTCGAAAGCGATAGTAGAAGTCGAACTGATACTATCATCTGGTTCAGTAGCCCATATGAGGGACGTTCCTTACAGAATTCGAAGGTCATCTGTGAGCTGCATTCAGAAGTGATATTATATTGGGATATTCCATTAACTGGTTCAGTGCGTCGGAGTAAGGAGAGCGTTCGGATAACACCGCCTGCACGGGTGAGTGTGGGCAATCGATAGTCCGAAACTGAACTGACAGCATTCTCTATTGATGCTTCCCATTCTACTAATACTGCTAGTTTGAAGTGAAAGTGACTGTAGCTGCCAAATGCACTGACCGCATGTCGCTCACACTTCGACTTATCCGATATTATGTGTGATCATCACTGTCTCTCACTCTCACATTTCAAGTTATACGACATGTGATCATCAATGTCTCTCACTCTCACACTTGGGGTTGGACGAGATGTGTGATCATCACTGTCTGACTCTCACACTTATACGACATATGATCACCATTGTCTCTCACTTCGAACTATACAACAAGTCTCACTGTCTCACTCTCTCTTACACTTCGGGTTATACGACATGTTATCTTCACTGTCTCACTCTGACATTTCGGGCTGAACGACAAGTGATTCTCACTCTCTCACACACGCATTGACTGAACGATAGGACACAGATTCTCGAATTGAGGCTCATCATTCTCTGTGGTATTCGATGCTCGGTTTGGCCACGCATACAAGTGACCTGTGATGAGGTGAGCCATTGTCACCCATTGATGCTTTGTCACCTATTCGGTGACATTTCGATGTTCTGATGTGTCCCAAGTGTGTGCCTAATGTCTGGAATCTAAAACTGATTGATACTGTAAATTAGACTCTAGGCATATAAGATATCTCTGAAATCGGAATATCAATACTGTGAAACTCTGACTCTTAAAAATGAATATACTGTATCACTAAATGATTAATACGTGATGAATACTCAATGATCACTGAATGATGAATATCACTAAATGATGATGAATAAGGCATCAAAATTTGTCTTCTCTACAAATCCGTCTGAAAACTACTACTTTCATCCAAATCTATTTTTTATCTATTCTTCTGATGATGTATTTTGAAATAATGGCTGAAATTTTCTAAAATGACTCCAATAGTCTAATGAATTAGTATTCATTGCTAAAATTCTATTAACTTAAATTGCTAATTATAATACATACTGTACTGCATTTTGTTAACTTAAGGCTGTGAAAAGGCTGAAAATAAACTTTCTACTCGTCAAAAGCTTAAAAGTTTAAAGTTTGTATTCTTCAAAGTTTTTCGATTTGTATATCATCAAGCTATCAAAATGAAAAAGTTTTCTCAGGAAAACATTTTTCTCCGATCATTACTTTTTGAGATATGAGCGCCTGAAGTTTGAATCTTTGGGACAGAACATTCAAAATTCGGTAAGATATAAATCCTTGAGATTCAGAGGATGGATTCTTCATCTATTAAAACAAAAATTTACTTAAAATATAAATTTTTGTAGAAGTTATTCAATTTACCAAAAATAAGCCAAACAAGAGTTATTTTTGGTTATTTTCAGTAAATTGAATAACTATCTTAAAAATTGATATTTTCAGAAAAGTTTTGTTTTACTAGATCAACAACACCATGAAGAATTTATCTTCTAAATCTCATGGATTCATCTCTTATCGAGTTTGAAATGTTCTGTCCCAAAAATTAAAACTTTAGGCACTCATATCTCAAAAAGTAATGATCAGCAAAAAAATTTCTGAGAAAACTTTTCATTTTGATAGCTTGATGATATACAAATCGAAAAACTTTGAAAAATATCACGAGTAGGAAGTTTATTTTTAGCCTTTGCACAGCCTTAACTGTATTCCCTTTCCTTGGAAACAATTTTCTGTAATACTGATAATTGTTCACAATCCTCCAGTATACTCCAATGATTACTGCAGCTAGTTTCTATCTCTGGTGTTACACAATCAGTACAGAATTAACACTATAACAAAATACATTATTTGGTATTATCAGAGAGAAGATAGAAGGATATAGATATATTTTTTATCTCTGGTATCATAGCCAATCAATCACCAACATCTACACTATATCACTCTAGTTGTTTTTTTCAAATATGAAGGTATTCTTGCACTGTGTAAGTATCATGCGAGGTACTCATATTTCACAAATAATTATAGCTTATGGGAGTAGTTATAATCAGCACTGAATTATCTTTCACAGACACTACACCACCGACATACTACTAAAGTTTCTAATGAAGCTCTTCTTCAATAAATCTCCTCTCATGTTATTATGAGCTCTTCTTCACCTTCATTTCCACCTTACCTAGCAAGGCGCTCATATTTCATAAAAAATGATAGAAAAGTATCCGATATATTGGAGTTACGAGAGATAGATTATCGAACTGTATTTACTGAAGTGAGATTGACTTCATCCTGTCAGAATTTCTTGAAAATAACATCCAACCAACAATCATTTAATCAATCCTGACAGATTGAAGAGAATCTCACTATAGAGAAAAGCGATCCATTTCTTCTTGGAAATATATTTTCCAATTCTACTCCAATATGGGATCTGATGAAGTAATGTTTCCATTGTTCATAGAATAAACAGAATCACGGTAGCATATTGTTTTTCCTGGAGCCTACATTTTCTTGAAAAGTCTGTATGGGGTAGTATGATTTTGACAGTCCCCGTGGACATGAAAAACATCTTCCATTGCTAAATGAGTCCCGACCACTCAATAGACGTACTTAATGCACTCTCAATGACGTATGGTTTTCAAAAACTAATGGGAATTCCAGTTCTGTACCAAAAACCACAGTAGCTAATAAAACACTGATCAAGTGTTTTTTGAAGAGTTGCCACTATTTGCGCAAAAACTCAAAACAATTTGCACATTGATTGGTTTTTGAATTACGTCTCCTGGCGTTTCGCTCTGAAAATGCCAATCAGTTATCCTATCACAGCTTCGCGTTTTGTTCCTGATAAGTTTGTTTGAATCGAGCGTTCAATAACAAGTATTTCAACGAGCCAATCAGAGTAAGTTATGAAAGTGCGACAGCAGTTGAATACAAATAAATTATTATTGATTACTGGGTCGTCACTTGTCGATGGTGATTCATTTGAAACAAGTAAAAAAAAAGGGAGAAATTTCCAATGATTTGAGTCTTCTTTCATATTTAATATCTTTGCTACTGTATACTGCTACTTTGGTACTGTATGCTGTATTGAGTATTTGATGAATTCATAAATATATATGCTATATGATACGATTCATTCTATTGTAATCATATTTAGGTAGATAACAGGTAGATTCCATCAAATTCATATTGATTTGTGGTCGTGAGGAATGATTAATTTGAAACAAATGAATTAATTTGTTTCCAATCTCCAATTATTGAGCCATCAGTTATAGTACATAAAATTGATAATATAATATTGCATCTCTGCTATCTATGCATTTTGATGAGCTTCGAAATAGAAATGTATGATTTGTTTTGATTTCGATGCAATCATCTTTTTTTCAATTCAATTTTATTTTTCATGTTATGCATCGTATATAATACAATATTAACACAGGTAATAAACATTTCATCAAACAATACAACTCATGAATACATTGCAAATGTGACCTCAATATACATGTGATATAGTCTATATAAATTGAAAAACAAAGTTAATCTTTTTGATTGATTCTCACCCTTCTCAGAAAATTAGATTAATGACAATGACGATTTTGTAAATGCATTCAACATTTGGTATTCACAATGAAACACTGTTCATTGATTGTGGAACTACTCTATTTCTCTATCAGGTTGACTCTTTGATGCTGTTTAATAAGAGATTATTTGAATTATTGTTGCTGCAGTCGAATAAATGATAAGAACGATTTCTTACAAAAATCCCACATTCTTCACAAGTAACGATATCAGGGATTTAGCAATTTGACACCCGTTGGCTAATTTTTCTCCTGCCATGACTCTAGTTCGAGTTAATCTTCTAAAATCATACATTGAAAAACTATATAAGACTTTAAACTATTATCTTAATCGGTTGAACACCAGATCATGATTGAACTCCATACACTGTAAACTCACTGTACATTGTAAGTTTCCGAAGATTATTATAGTATAGAATAATTATTATAGGAGAGTATAGTATAAATTGGAAATGGGACAGTTTTGGGCATGAGCCTTTTGTGCCTTTCCTCATGTTAAGTATTTGCACACAATGTGATAAATAAATAAATTATGATGGTTTCTTCACTCTAAAAATTTAGAGGAGAATTGTACTAGCGTAAAGCTACGAGCCCCAAACTAAACGATCAGTCTTATTGGACAATGACTTGCATGACGTGACGTTCTCAAGCTGCTCGCTTTCTATTGGTAGAGAGCTATGAAGGTAAAATGGCGGCTTATCAACTCATTGGCCAATGAGGCAGCTCTTTGGTTTTGGAGGCGTGGACTACTAATTCAGTCACTGCGTCAATTCCATGTTATTGCCCTGAGTAGTATACTCAACAATAAGAATGTAAAGCCGCGTCCACACTATGTCGATCGACTCTGTCGACCCGGTCGATCGATAAAGTCGCTCGACACCTTCGACTGTGTCAACTCGACAAAATTGCCTCAGTACATGTGGACGAGTCGACCGACAACCATCATAAATTTTCATACATAATCGAGTGTTTTATTTTAAATATAAATCGAGTTTTTATAAAATGAGTGATGATGAAGATGCTGGAGCAGCGGCTTCTGCTGCAATTCTTATTGCCATCTTGGGAAGCCAAAAAGATCGTCGCCCGCGGAGATTTTGGGTACGGCCTAGCCTTGTTCGAGGCAGAAAAAAAGTATAGTACGGAGGAATTTATGGAAGATTTATTGCTGGATGAGGTTGACGAATTAAATCTAGAATATAGATGTGACACGGGCTTTAAAAACTTTTTTAGAATGAAAAGTTCCGATTTTGAAAATGATTGCGCCTAACGTAATTAAAAAAGACACACCATTCAGAAAAGAAATTCCAGTAAACAATCGCCTTGAGGTAACGCTGCGCTTTTTGGCAACTGGCGATTCATACACTTTTTTTGAAAAAATTAGAAAATTTCTAATTTTCTATTCCACCTCCACTTTTTCAATGCCAAATGACACCGCAATTTCCACCAAACCATCATGCCGTTTGTTTCTGTTTTTATAGTCAACATCACTTGAATCCCATAAGTAAGAACGATCACGGTACATTTCAATAAAATTAGACGTTTGGGTATCACTCCAATTCATTTTCAATAAAAATGTAAGCACTTGAACAACAGTATAGCACTATTCTATTTTTAAAACGGCAGTGACAAAATCGACACGTCCACACTGGTTCCTTCGACTCGACTGTCTTTGATCCGGACCGACCTGATTCGGGTTGCTTTCGACTCGACTCGACAGCGCTCAACAATGTCTAGCGACACGTCCAGACTTGTACAACATTGTCGATCGGTGTCGATCGACATAGTGTGGACGCGGCTTAATAAAAGGGGTTTATTACTCTTTCGTTTTATATATGAGTTTTCTATTGTTTTCTTTTTTTTTCGAATTTTGTGATCATAAATGTGTTGTGTATACTGCCATACGCTAAATAAATAAATTACTCTTTTCATTCCAAGTATGGATGAACTACCGTAAGAATGTTCAAATTCAATAAACAGTTTCAGTTGGAATGAATGGGCAAGGATTGATTCTTTTTGAGAATCCATCAGTTGATTTTGCACTTGTAAACCATTTTCTAAGATTTTCAAAGTGAACTTGTAATGGTGAGAAACGAAGTACAAACTCTTGGAGAATGTATCACATCACTTGTAAATGTATCGCGAATAAAAATAAACAGTTTCTCATAGTATGAATCATCTCTCCATGTGGATAAGTATATTTAATTATGAATTCAGATATATATTCTTGAAATCATAAGATCTTCATGTAGTTTCAAATTTCAAGTAAGCAGAGGTGATTGAATCGAGTTTGAAAGCCTTCGTTGATGAGTATTACAGCAAAATAAATATGTTGGCATGAGAAATATTTGAGGCGAGCTAAGTGAGACCATTGGGTTTATTCGCGACTGATTCAGCTGGGGCTACTGGGGGCACCCATGCTGAAAGAAAAATGAGAAATGGAGTGGATTTATCGACGAGTACCATATTAATATGATATTTTTATATTCACTAAATTATTTTGAATACTAAATCATAGTTAGTACGATTATGAGTTTGAATTGAAACTCAGAAACACATCTATTACATGGAGTATTTTGATGAGACACAGAAACTATGTTTCAGAATAATACTAGATATTTCGAAGAAATTACTAAATTATTAATCGACAGTCAATTTTTGAGAGTTCAACCCAAAAGTTATAAGTTACTCACATTGGCCGCTATTGATCGCAAATAAGTTGTCGGAAACAACGATTTATTGCTATCTGTGACGATCAAAAATAGTCCCTAAAATTTTATCCAATACACCCAATAAACTTTGAAATCAGAGGATCTTATTAGTCTCATTTTTTTCGTTAACTTAAAAATACTGTATGTTGAGTTATATCTGTATTACTGATTTTTATAAATATCTTCATGAGTGACATCAGAGAATGAGTAGCCTATTGAATGTATAGTATAGTCCTTTGTATATGAGTTATAAAAAATGGCTATTCATTTTTATTCATGGTGATTTTTTCTCTTCTTTGGTCATTGAAATGGATATTACCTACATAGTATTTGGACAATTTGAGACAAAAATAAAAAATTGAAGAAGTTTTCGGCAATAGCCTGTTTTTCTCTCCTGACTACTGTATTGTTTACTCCATCCAATAAATAAATAAATAGATGCTCTCCCTGGCAGCTTGCTCCCTTAGGCCCGGGCTCAACAAGCCTATCATGAAATCCAGCTTTGATATAGGATGGAGCGATGACCATTGATTAGCCCAGAAGTGAAGTGGAGTTGACACTTTGATCTCTTCAATCACAGGTGAACAACAGCTCTCATCCCAGTGACGACATTAACATGACACAACATCAGTGAGCAGACCACTGACTGGCATTGTGTTTATGTGTGCCAGCTCTTCAGTTGTTTAGGTGCAGCGAGAAGTGACGCATTAATTACTGTCACAAGGCTCAGAGATAGTGCTAATAGGTTTGTTCAAATGGACAGAAGCAAGGGTTGAAACGTATGGTTGGAGGTGTTACTCAACCTAACCACTATGCAAGGAACCTGCCAACCTGGCATGAGACTAGAGGGACTATTATTATTTCACTAAGATTTGTTAAGCTTCTTAGGGCCGTTAGCACAGTGACAGTTTAAACTAAATTTCTTTTTAAACTGAATTAAATCCGTATCAAGTCTCGTTTGTTATTATTTGTTTCATTTTGAGTTTAAGCCAACAGCTGATTAAATTCAGTTTAAGCTTTGACTGTGCAAACAGACCTAGTGTTAAATTCTCATTTCTACTTACTGATTCAATGGAGGCCTGGTTATTCATTTCCATTTTTTGTTGCATTGATAATGAAAATATAATCTATAATGAAATAAATGGAAGAGCTGGCTTATACACATACGGGATAGGAGATTCAAGTATGACTCATCATCACGTCTAAGCTACTGGACTGATTAACTTTAAATATTTTGCATAATTATTCTCAATCTAACGAGGATGGTGAAAGGTTAAATTCTTTAAGATTTCAATAGGTCGAGTTTCCAGGTTGTCAAGTTTTTAATCAGACCTTTGCGGAGTACGGGTTACCTGCTAGTCTCGAATATTCTAGAGTATCCCCAGTTATTAATAGATTCAAAGAAAATTTATGTAAGATGAATGTATAGTGAACTTTGAATTTGCTGGAAGAGAATAATCTAAATCCCAGTTACCAAGTACGAGAGAATGGCTGAATTTTGTCACTCGTAACATAATTCATAAAGCCATTTGAACAGTTCTCTAAATGTGATAGACTTCAATGCCCTCTTCTTCCAATCCTCTTACTCTTCCTGAGCTCTGAAAAGTAGTTAAAAAAAATAAAATACAGTTAGAGAATAAATGAAAGAACACAAACATAGAAAGAAGCATCCATTCAAACTCGTCAATCTTGCGTTGTTCATGATCCTAGGGTCTAAAATTCACTGGAAATCATTCTATGTAATAATTTCTGGTTCTAGAATCCCGTGTTGCAAAATGAATAAAACGATTTCTTTCCGGACACGAGGAAAGTTATTACAGCCATGAATCTCTTTTATTACAGTCTTTTCAACCATATCATGTCATGACAAAGTTGAAGCTTCTTTTCTTTTTGCTGTCATGTCAAATTCAGCTTTTGTTTCTGGTTGAAAAATAAGTAGGGTAGAAGCTCATCATAGTTTGAGAGATAAAACTTGACGTGATCTTTAGGGTAGTAAAGTCTCGTACATAAACTTAGAACAAGTGATAGCATACACCATGGACAATGAGACGTTGTTCAGTTTAATTGATTTCCTATTAAGTCTGTTGAAGCAGAAGCGGTTGAAATGAAAAATAATCTCTTGTTCTACTCGAATTTGATTTGAAACAATAAATTCAACCTTTTTACGCTGATAGTAACTCGATACAATTGTAATCAATTTCCTTCATTCTAGATTCATCATAATCATGGCTGTGAATCAATTAATTCATTTCAATCGCTACACATTTCTAATTAGTGTACAAGGAGTGAGCATACTTTTTGAATAAATTAAAAAACAATTGAATTCATCTATCATTGCTTATTAGCTTGAAAAAATATTCGGATTTGAAAAATGAGTTTCAAATAAGAGAAAAGACTCAGTCCAAGATGAGAAATAAAAGATTTAGATGAGACATGATTCACAATTCACAATATGTTCTGGTTGTGGTGTAATAATAGAGGTCTTAGAAGTAATATAAAGTATTTTCCATTGGACTATTTGCTACAACTCATTTAATGTTCCTCATGATTGAGGCTATTTTGTAAAGCGTTGATTCTGTAATAATTTACTTCCTTGATTGGATTCCATTCAATCATAATTGTAATCATCATAATCATCATCATCCCCAATAATAGAAAAAAAATGACTCTAGAATGTAGTAGGTTTGTTCTCTTTTTTTATAACCATATAAAGCCTTATTATGAATGTACTAAGCTCATTCTCAACTTTCTGATTCTGTCATCACAAGAATGTTTCAACTCATCAACAGATACTGTACTATATTTCTCACAATACATCTACAAAACATTGATATCTATGTATTGAAATGGATGGATAATTTATAATATAAATATTGTAAAGCTCACTCTTATTCCTATTGAAACATTCAACGATTTCTTATCTTGTATTGGCATCAATAAGAAGTGCATCGATTTTGCACGACCTTTCTGATTTCAAGTCCATAGGAGCTAGGAGAAGATCATAGCGTCTGTTTACTGCACTGCTTGAAAATCGCGATGCCTCGAGGAGGAATAGATGGCTGGAAAAGCGTTCAACGTTTTATGACACAATGAAGCTGCTAGATCACTCCCGGTTCAGAAGAATAGATTCTGTGCTGATGACAATGTGACTTTTACAGGCTACGAAAAATTCCCATACGCTGACAACGGTGCCGATCCTGAATTATTGAAGACTGAACTTGAGCTATCTACCCCGTAAAGCTCACTTCCAAACTCGGCTACAGTTTCCATCCTCCTTTATCCTCTCTAGATCAGCGCTACTCACACTAGTTATTTCTCTCTCATTCACCATATCACACACTCTTTTTCACTCTCTTTAATGGAGTAATAGATTCTCTTTGTCTCTTACAACTTCTCCTTCACAAGGTCAAGTACACAACAATATAAAGTTCTACATGTTCTTCTTTCCAGAGTTGGGTTATCGCATACATTTTGCATGAGATGTCATTCAATCCACTCAATCAATATAATTTTTGTTTGTCATACACGGTACAATAGAATGAAACTTTGTTGAAAAGTGTTTCTAGAGACGATCATGCCTGAAGCATGGTGGTAACATAGAGTAGAACTGAAGGCTCCATTGAAAGTCTATATCATCAGCAAATGGATAGATTTATAAAAACAGAGATGAATTGATAAAGAATATTGTTGCTCTCACGGTGATTCCTGTACTTTAGTGTGGAAATGGATGATGAAGACGATCATAATAGATCAGAATAGAATAGGATGAATAGATTATTCATTTGATGCCGTGGGTAACTTTGGACTGTAATGTGTCCACTCTATCACTTCATAATGAGATATTATACATATTCAAGTGAGTTGGATGAGAGTAAATTGCACTATGAGCAGCATGATAGCCTAAGCAATATATGACCAAATATTCCAATATTTGCATAAACAATTGCATCATAAGTGAACAAAACGGACAAGAATAACGGAAGATCATTTATTGCAACTGAACAAAAAGCTCTTTCTGACCCTTTTTTCCGAATGTATTGTCATTGAATGGAATTGGATCATATTCACTTCTTTTATCAACGAGAAGATCGGTACAGCTTCGGAAAAACAGTAAAAAGCGTTTTGAGAACATTATGAATCGTGCTGAGAAGGAGAATTCACAGCTTGTCCCAAGAAATATTGCCATGATGATTTCCTGATACAACGAGGAAAGTGGGCTCAACTCTATCAATCAGGTTTGTTTAACATAGTAGTCCCATTGCTTCTCTTGAGAAAATGGCTGAATAAATCTCATGAAAGTAATACGAGGTTCCGGCAGAATCGCATATGTATGAACATTTACAAGTCAAAGAACATCAAAGGCTGCTTGCTACCCCACCAATATCTTGCAACAATAACTTTTCCTGAGTTGATACTGAGAGGGAAATCTAAGAGATTTCGCGTTTTGACTGGGAAAGATCTGGCACCGAACGAGGTGAAGCTATCTCCAGGGGTTTCAAGCTCGACTGCCACTCTCTCAAGATAACATCGCTACCTGCGATGATGGGGGAATATCGTATAAGTTTTGTAGCAAGTGAACCTGTATTGAAATCGTTCCGAGTGACTTAATTCCGTAAATCATCTTTGAATATGTCACTTCCAGTGAAATGATTACTGAGGGATGCATCCTTTTCAATTCCTTTAGGCCCTATAATATATACACTCAAAGAAACACGCATTCCTTCATAAATATGAATTTCCTATTTCCCGGTTCAGGAGAATTTACATACACAACTTGTAAAGATCTCCTTCAACATCAATCTTCGAACTATATATTCTCCATCTCAATAATTCCTAACATGAAATATTTTAGCATAGCCTATATTCACGTGATTTAACTCTCCATTAAAGTTTCATATTTTTCCAATGATTCAACCTCAAGGTATAATTACAGTGGTAGAATAATTCACATGAATGATTTACCCGTGTTATCGGATGGGCACGTTAAACTGTCGTTACCGGCTGAAGTATGACAGTCGTAAGGCCCATTGACGGCTTAAATGATGTATTCAGGCGAGGTGGAACTCCCCTCAGGAACCCCCCACCAATAAAAGCCATACGAAAATTATTATTACAGTAGAACGTCAATAATCCGGATTAATTAGGACCGGACCCCATCCGGATTATCAAATTATCCGGATTATCGAAATTACGTTAAAAAACGGTCAGCACGCACTATTCAAGAAACAAAGCTGTTAAAATTGCATATAGAGTATTCAATTATTTCCCTTATTTCAATTATTACACCCCCTTTCTCCTTGTTTCGCGCCATTCTCCCGTCGCCCGCTCTAAAGTAAGGAGCTTAGCGCCGAGGGCAGAATGTACGAAAATGTTATTTCTTGCCAGAGACGAATCCGGATTTTTGACGTCTGAATTATCCACGTTCTACTGTATTTAGATAAAGATATAGAGTATCACACTGGAGTGTATAAATATCTTCTTACTCAGAATATTAGTTCATTAGTATTACTAGAGAAATCATCAGAGACAGGATTTTTACTTCTAATCAACAGTACAAGGAATAAAATTATTCTTCAGGGTTCAAGAACGATAAACCTCGTGATTGTATGGGAAAGCCTCAGAGTGCAGTGAGGTGCTAACAGGGTCTGGAAACAGATTTTAACAATAATTAAACAGTCATCAATGTTTAAAAGCTCTTGCACCAGCAGCAGCAATAAAGAGAATTTGAGCGGTGAGTGTCGAATGTGAACGTGGCTTTTCCGCAATGAACTTGATTAAGAGATTTTTCACTCTCCATCAGAGCCGGTCTGCTCGTTGTTCGTGATTTATTGCAAGTCCAGCTCTTCCTTCCTCCGACCGAATGGCAGCGAATAGAACGTAGTGTTCTAGTTTCAGAGCATTACGGAAAATGACCGTTCATTTGACGCTGCACATATCGTGTAGTTTCAAACTCCATGAGATATTTATAAATTCTAGAAAAAGTGTAATGGAGAATATATTATGATGGAAAATAGAATCAATTATCTGGATAAATGGAAATGTTTTAGAGAAGGATCTTCAACCTTAGCGCATCTGAAAATAGAGTTTCTCAATTTTAACGGTGTGGAATAACATCAATAGTGCACCTATAAGTCTGAATAGCTTTGCGTTTGCACGGAGAATCTAAACTAATCTACCCAAATTAATAAGTTTACAATGCTCGTTCTCAGTGTTGTGTTGGATTCTCTATTATTCAGGGAATGTTTCATTATGTTTTCGAAGATATCTTCTACATTTACCTTTCTATCTTTCTACTTCCCTTTCCTTTCCATATCTTGTCTCCATAGTTTCATTTTCCCAACTCAAACTACTTTAAATCCTTACGTTGTTATAATTTATCATTCAGGATGCTTTGTTTCGATGGAAGGACAATAAGAAAAATGGAAAATTTCCAATAATAACTTTTCAAAAATTTTAATATCTCAACTGTTGTTCCTTGCTCTTGTACCTAGTGGATAGGTTTCAGTCTTTTCATCGGAGATTCATTTTTTGCAATATTGACAATACAAGTTGTCTTTAAAAACCTAAGGAATACTCTTAACACTTTAACCGTATCACCGGTCTCTGAGACTGGCAAAAGAATTTTGTATTGCATCATTAATACACCTGACTTTCTGTTTGGCTCCTCCCACTCAGTAGCTGTTCAAAGAATATCAGAGAACAATATTACTAGACGTTTCGGGGTGATTGGAAGAGTCAATCCGAACACAACCTCAGTTTATTACCTAATATGGTACGGTCCATCGTACCGCATGATACTGTTAATCCCGATATTCCCGGTCTGTGATACCGGAGGATACGCCTTATGCAACTATTTTAATGGTTCACCATAGAGACCTCCGTATCATTGATGCGGATTTCAGTGGAGGGATAAAGACGAATTAGTTGGATATTCAGAATTCACATTACTCTCAAGTTGATTTTGTTTTTTAGTAAGACCTAGATAATAGACAATTTTTTTGTTAGAAATATTCTATGTTTTTTTGAATTACGAATTGTATCCAATTTTATTCTTCATTTGCCATGACATATTGAGTGATCACTTGCTTATTGAAACTTTAAGTACTTGTGAATATGTTTCTTGTTATCCTAACATTTCTCTGGAAAAATTATGCGTAAAAAAGGATAAGAATCTATCAGAATTCAAGAAACTTATGTTTTACTATGAAATTAAACCTGCAGTCTATAAGACCGGGTGTTGGTTGGAAGAATCATCATACGGTTGTTGAAACTGAAAAACTCGCAGTTTTCATCTTCCAGTTGTCAATTCTGCTAAAAATCTGGATTTAAAGCGTATGTGCAACTCAAACATAGTATCACACTATATTCCATGTAAGATCAGATTGGGCTATTATGCGTTCAACACCGAATACATAATGACTGTTCGCCTGAAACTTTACTCAACGCAAACCTTCAGACTCATTAGTCCGATCCCATGAAGCTACATCAGGAAGGGACAGGTGGCTTGTATAATAGGAGTTGATGTTTAGGTAGATGGCTTAATTTCCGCGACTATTTTGATTGATTGACTCATCCGACTGATGCGGAGTGAGGGAGTGAGTTTGCACCCACAGTAATTATCTATTCATTGTGTAGCTGAGACAGGAATTTATAAACAAAGGATACAGAGATCAGTTACATTAGATTGAGTTGCACTATTTGATTAGTCCTTAAATTATAGTGAGATGATCACTAATACTATCAACAACTTCGAATGTTGAGGATAGTTTGAATAATCATTTCCGTGTTTATCTAATTCACCAATGTCTAATAATTGAACATACTGTAGTATTTTATGTTATCAAGCTCTCTCTCCCTTTCTCTCTGGAATCATAAGACGCCAATCAATAGAATATCTTGAAGTTTTAGAAGTATCATCGTAATTACATCGAAATATGAAATGCTCATTCTAGTTATATTACAATCTTTGTAATATTGATGAGAAGTATGATGAATTGATTAAGATTCAGCTTATAGAAACATATTCATTTGATATCACTTACATTGGCAAGATTTCAAGAAATCAAGGAAACTCTGTTCGGTGATAACAAAGTGGATATGATACCTCTTCATTTTTATGATATTCCGTAGTTATTCTAAGATGATGATTAAAACTATTTCATCTTCTATTTCACTAAATTATTTCTATTATATGGTTACCGGCTTCAAAACTACTCCCTTCAATTGCAGGTATCTCATTGGTCTCTTGTCTCTCATTATTCAATTCAATTTGATTGTTGTTGCATCAATAACATGCCAAAATCATCCTTAAGGTGCGTACAGACTTGTGCATCACCAATTCGCGCATTTCACTTTTCATCAGCTGATGCTATGCTTGTTATATCATTCTATATTCGTACAGAAACTGTAAGATGCAGATATAATTAGCATATTATCAATTAGTATATTACTGTTCCTTTACAAATACAGATATAATAAGCTGATCGAAAGTGGGATGAACGTGTTCGTGACGCAAAAGTCTGTTCGCCTCTTTATACAAACTATTGGAATGATTCCCCCAAGTGTCAAGGTTATTGAACCAGTACTAATATAGTGTATTTATTTATTTAATCATTCAGAATTACAGAAATTGTAAAATGTAGAAACCCTATCACAGTATTATTACCTCTGCCATCGGAAGGTCGGCGGTTTCACAGTCAATGACGATGTGACCAGCATAACAAACATTTTTGATAAACGAAACCAAAGGAACTTCCGAATGATTTCACCCACTCTCTGTTATCAAGAAATATCAGTAGTTGATCATGGAATGAGTGAGTCCTCTCACCCTTCATCAGTAAGGGAATGCGCTTATTGAGTAGCTCGTGCTTTGGCAGTCAAAGACAGGCAGGATGCCAGTTCAGAGACGCCGAAAATTGAAGCCAGCTGATGACTCGGTCCGCATTTTGTGCTGCTCTTTGAGAAATCAGACCGGCCATGCGGAAAGCGCTGGTCCAAATTAGCATGAGGCACAGGGCCACTATCTTAATCGAGGTGAGATCGTTGGAACTGGACAGTAATCAACACCTTCTCCAATGAAACATTTCCTTATCAACTCCCCGAGCTTATCAGTATGGTAGCACCACCGAAACAACTAATGTGCCAACATTCTCCAGTTGCATAACAGAATGATATTTGAGCAAACTTCCATCAGGAATATTATCAATGACCTGTTGATGACTTGAACAAAAGATGTGCAACTTATGCAGCTCATGGTGTGATCTATTGACGTTCAATTGATTATGTGAAGAAGACATGAAATTCCATTTCGTGGTATGCTGCTAGAATGGATTTCGTGGTTTGGTGCTAGAATGATTGTTCCCTGTTTCCAAGGGTCTGAAAGCTCATTACTACCACATTTATTGATTGTTCAATTATCACGTTTGAGGTTGTACAAAAGTGATTTCATTAGATTTTCATCGTACCTACTACATGAAGCCTCTTACATTACATGGAAGTATAATATGTTTTTCTTGTATTATTATCTTATGAAATAAGAATGATTTGCAGTTCACAATGAATATTAACAATGAACTGCATCATAAAAAGGAAGTATAATATGTTTTTCTTGTATTATTATCTTATGAAATAAGAATGATTTGCAGTTCACAATGAATATGCACAGTGAATATTCACAATGAACTGATCATAAAAACTGAAAATTATATAGAATTGATGTTCGTTGTACAACTGCTGTTATTTTATGTATTTTCAAGTACATGAGAAGGTTGGACATGAGTTACATTCAAACCTCCTATGTGCCTTTTGATTTATGCAAATCATCATTCTTATCGATAATTATTGGTAATGATTTTGTTGCAACTAAATAAATATTTTAATGAAGTTTCAGCTCGCATACATTCGGAATGTACTGAATTCTTCCTTGAATTATCATCAATTGACCTACATGATTTCTCCAACGGTTCATCCAATTTTTCCTCAGACTACTTCCAATTGAATTACTCCAACAACGTTTTAACCCAAGAATGGTATATAGACTATATATACTATTCTTGGTATATATGCTATATACTATCCTTGGTTTCAACCCACCCACGAGTAAATCTCAATCTTTAACACCTCATCGTTCCTGGTTCAAACATTTCCTGTAATAATAATTCCGTTAGTCTACCTATCTGTAAGCATAAATATGAATGAATCTGCATCAAATGCACACGTTTCCAATATTCCTTCCTTCCTCATAACTAAATAGGAACTGAATCGGAATAATGACGCTGCTCATGAATGTAAACATGCCATATAAAATTTATTCATGTTTCATATCAACACCAGACATTTGCAATCTACATTCGCATGAATCATGATGCCCGATAATGGAGGCATTGCAATGGTGCCAATAGTCTGTCTCTTTAGTTCCATGGCATCTCATCAGAATTCTCTGGGAGGAAAGACGTGGCAAGAGCAAGCCGGAGAGCAAAGAGCTGTGAAGAAAAAGAAAAACTAAATGAGACATTCCATCTTGCCAAGTTATGGAGGGCTATCATTTATCTTTTCTCCGACAATGTGTGATATATCTCTTCTTTTTCCATTCACCACGTTCCTAAACTGGTTCATAAACTACTTCTCGCTAACAGTGCTCATGAGTTCATCGGTGCTTCGAATTCGGGGAAGTCAAGTAAATGTTATATTGTACTAGCCATTTCATCATGTTTCCTCAATCGTTCATATAGATTCAAAGATAATTTAAGCCTAAATAAGTGCATGATTTTGTACAAAAATTGGAAAAATCACACATTACTAACGAATTGCATGAACGAATGCTTGAATGTTCGATTCATGTGCATGGGGTAGGTTTTTGGGTGAACTCTGTAAATTAGTGTCCTCTTCCTTGTTGAGCCTAGTTTGTTTGATGTGTATGTGAGTTGGAAGACATCTACATTGAGAAACAAGTGCCCTGAAATAGTAGGCTATATTTCGCACCAAGAGCAGAAAATGAGATTTTTCCGGATCGAAATCGGTTTTCAAGTCCGAGGCCGTAGGCCGAGGACTAGAAAAGATTGAGAGCCGGAAAAACATTTTTGCCCGTGGTGCGAACGCTATTTTTCGCCACACACAAAAATAAACAATATATATATATGAGAATAGTTGTTTACTAAGCACTTTCGAAAGCAGAAGTGGAAGGTGATAGCTCTAGCAAATCTGAGGTAATCTGGATATCAGGAAATTGTCCAAGTATTTCCATTTTTTATTCTGATTTGTCTAAATAATAACCTAAAAGATGATGTTCAATTATGTGGGAGGTTGAGTTTATACTTTTTTATTCTTTCAAATGACAATAAGATGATATTATTATAAATGTTTTAATTATTGAATAATGAACACAAATAATGAAAAGTTTTTTGATCACCTTTCTTAGGTCCATGTTAGCGGCTGCAAAGGGTACTCTTTCCGGCCTCGGCCGGAAAGAAACCTGTTCTGACGTCAGACGAGAGTCGTCTGCAAACAATGTCTTTCAGATCAACGTAGGGACTGGAAAACAGCTGCTTTCTATGCAGTGTGGCGAAAATGCATTTCTTGGTCTGTCAAACACTTTGATGTATGTTCTGGGCAACATCCCGAGATAAAGCTTGGTCCAAATTACTGAACCACTTATAAAATAATCTATAATAGTTATTGATCATTAATTATGCATTATATATCGATTATTGACCAGGCGGAGTGAGGTCTAAGATTCAAGTCGACGGTTTTGCATTTCTCTTTATGTTTTTATATTTCTATGTTTATATTCATGCTCCGCATTTACAGCAAGTTGAACGCAGCAATAGATTTTCATGAAATTTGACAGGTATGTTACTTTTTTAATTTCGCATCGACGTATAAGGTTTTTTTGAAATTTTGCATTTTAAGGATAATACAAAAGGAAAAGGAGTCTCATTCCAATGCCAATATTACCGCAAAAATCAGACTTCAGAATTATTCATCATGAATCAGCTGTCGAGTGGATTATTAATTGCATGCAATGACGCATGCACTTAATATCTCAATATAACTTGGTAAAAAATCAGCCTTCGTGTGGACTATTAATTGCAAGCGATGAGGCATGCAATTGATAACTCGAAGTAGCATATTATTTTCTCTCGACTTTTCTCTGCTTTCAACTCGGTAAGCTTTTGATGATAGTAGCATAGTTGTTTACAACAAATCATTGTCGATACAACAACCCAAACAGCTATTAGTTGTTTACACACCGATATGATGTCAAGCACTGCCGTTAATGATTTGGAGATTATTCAAAATAAGTTATTGAGTTATCTATATTAAATTTCCAAAAGTATAATACATTTATTTTCCTACAGGTACCGTACCTTGGAAAGTAAACATTTCTGCACTGATTGCAGGCCGCAAAGAATCACTTTTCCGCTCTAGTGCGTAAAGTATTACTTTGCGTATTATCTTGCAGCCATCCCAATCAGCTGTTGACATTGTTGGCATGTATTTTGAATGCGAATTTGTTCTATCTATATTTTTTCTGATTTTCAAATAAACAAAAATAAGAACTCATTAAATTAAACATTTTGAATATTATTAATTATTCATTATTTCAAATAATATTTTTCTCATTCATAAATTGATTGGTTGAAAAATTATTCAGAAATTAAGATCTGCCCAAAATTATTCAAATTTTCAAATTGATTGGATTATAAAGTTAAAAAAATTTAAGTTGTTATTTGTAACAAAATTATACAGACAAACATTTGATGGATTTCAGTCATCATTTTACCCATCATCAACCACTTCTCATATTCAATGGTAAGTGTAGGAAAAATTCAATGTGAAATACGTGCGCAAAGTTCCTCTGCTGCACTCAAGAAAACATTCCGCCCTCGCCTACGGCTCGTGCGTAAACGTTTCTTTCGATGCAGCAAACTGTCACTTTGCTTACTAGTTGCACAAATAACTATTGTCCAATAGCTTTTTCCACTGAAACCTCGACGTCAACATTTAAAGTCCAAGAATTAAAAACCAAAAGATTCATTAGAGCATTAATGTTATTATGTTATATTCTAAATAATAATATATTCATGCCAGATTTCATCAATTTGTAAAATTTGCATGTTCCATGGAATAGACCAAGACTTCTTGGTGGAAAAAAATTCTTGTGAAAAATTATGCTGCTAATTTGATGATGAATTATTATTTTTGAGCTCTACTAACTCTTTATTTTTTCAATTGTTTCTTCTTTCTTTGTATATACATATTTTTCATACCCCTTTACTAACTTTCCTGAATCTAACTCAAATATCGTTCTCTTCTAATCTTATCAGTTAGGCTATATAATACTGAATAGTTGTCAATATTTAATGAAGTGCGATATTATTTTCTTTTGTATTCCTTTTTAATTGTAAAGCTATATATAACTTTACACCGACACCCACACGTCAGGACAGGACATAATTCACTCTGATGGATAGTATTAGAGGAGGCTGTGGTTTTTAACTGCGCGAGGTCTACTGTTCACAGACTTACTAATATAATATTGATTAATAATCAATAATTGGTTAATAACTTGTTCTTGTCGAGTTGTTGAGTGAGTGCAATAGAGTTAAATTAATAATTTTGCCTCCTACAGCTTGATTCCTACACAACAGTGACAGTGGGCAGTGGAAAAATAATTCCCACAATTTCTGATTGGACTATTCCCTATATAGGCCGGGCTGAATGGCCGAGCGAGTATAAATATTATTGAAACATTAGCCAAAACCCTATCTACATTTCTCACATGAATAAGCCTGAACAGAAAGCGACAAAATAATATTGAATCAAACTTGAAATGAGTGAGACAACAATAATGAATGACACATTGACAAAATATTATCACCAGATGGAACTGAAATGAGTGAAACCTTATGTATGAATGAATGACTGAATAACTGAGTGACGAAATATCATGGGATCAAACTTGAAACGAATGAAACCACAGGAATGAATGAGTCAAACTCGAAACTGCATGATTATCGTCATCGGTTCAATTTGCTTCTTCTATCATCGAAGTGATGCATAATTGAGTGTGACGGAAAAACGCCGAAAAAAGCACCAACATTTCCAGCATCAATCAATCTTGATTCCATCTGTGCCTTATAGAAAAGAAGCAGGAAGTTTTGGAGCTGCCTCGCCTGCAAGGGGAATGACCAGCGTCTTTTCAAACATTCTGCTGGCAAGGAAAAGAGGAAAAATCGGCTAGGAAGACTTTTCAACGAGAATTCCACGTTTCCATTTATCATTCACCGAACTGTCTATTTATAGACCAGGAACACTTTTTCAATATGAAAGGAGCTTTCTTGAAATTTCATCACGTTTCCTTATTATAGAAGTGATATTTCCTCTCATCTTCCTGAAGCTGAAACTGAATAAAAAATTTACCTCTTCTCAACTTACCTAGAAGTTAGTTACTTATTATGCGAACAGAACGAGTAAGTTATAGTCGATCCACTAAATAATTGGCAATGATATAAACATTTGGATCATTATATTCATACTATGTTTTCTTTGAAACATCATCATCTCTGGTATGCATTAACTAGAAAAAACAATCATTGAGCTCATTTTTTCAAAAGTGTGTGTAAAGTAAGAGTGTATACTATGTGTTAATTGTATTCCAAAGTGTGTGTGGAGAATGAGTGAGAGATGTGCGACCTGATGGATAGTATTAGAGGAGGCTGTGGTTTTTAACTGCGCGAGGTCTACTGTTCACAGACTTACTAATATAATATTGATTAATAATCAATAATTGTTTAATAACTTGTTCTTGTCGAGTTGTTGAGTGAGTGCAATAGAGTTGAATTAATAATTTTGCCTCCTACAGCTTGATTCCTACACAACAGTGACAGTGGGCAGTGGAAAAATAATTCCCACAATTCCTGATTGGACTATTCCCTATATAGGCCGGGCTGAATGGCTGAGCGAGTATAAATATTATTGAAACATTAGCCAAAACCCTATCTACATTTCTCACATGAATAAGCCTGAACAGAAAGCGACAAAATAATATTGAATCAAACTTGAAATGAGTGAGACAACAATAATGAATGACACATTGACGAAATATTATCACTAGATGGAACAGAAAATGAGTGAAACCTCATGTATGAATGAATGAATAACTCAGAGACGGAATATCATGTGATCAAACTTGAAACGAATGAAACCACAGGAATGAATGAGTCAAACTCGAAACTGCATGATTATCGTCATCGGTTCAATTTGCGTCTTTTATCATCGAAGTGATGCATAATTGAGTGTGACGGAAAAACGCCGAAAAAAGCACCAACATTTCCAACATCAATCAATCTTGATTCCATCTGTGCCTTATAGAAAAGAAGCAGGAAGTTTTGGTGCCGCTACCGCCTCGCCTGCAAGGGGAATGACCAGCGTCTTTTCAAACATTCTGCTGGCAAGGAAAAGAGGAAAAATCGGCTAGGAAGACTTTTCAACGAGAATTCCACGTTTCCATTTATCATTCACCAAACTGTCTATTTATAGACCAGAAACACTTTTTCAATATAAAAGGAGCTTTCTTGAAATTTCATCACGTTTCCTTATTATAGAAGTGATATTTCCAATCATCTTCTTCAATCTGAAACTGAATAAAAAAATTACCTCTTCTCAACTTACCTAGAAATTAGTTACTTCTTTGCAAACAAAACGAGTAAGTTCTGGTCGATCCACTAAATAATTGGCAATGATGAAAATATTTGGATCATTATATTCATACTATGTTCTCTTTGAAACAACATCATCTCTGGTTATACATGAACTAGAAACAATCATGGAGTTCATTTTTTCAAAAGTGTGTGTAAAGTAAGAGTGTATACTGTGTGTTATTTCATCTCTGTATTCCAAATTGTGTGTGGTGAATGAGAAAGAGTAGTGCGATCAGATCAATGGTATTGATAATGTTTTTCGTACTAGAAATCATAATCGCAACTATCGAATACAGAAAATATAAGATTAAATATTTTCAAATATTGAATGAAAAAGACTAAGAAATTGTCAAAAAACCACTGATTTATTGATAATTAGAAAGACCGGTTTCGGTTATTACACCATTGTCAATCTTCAATCTTATTACACCGAATCTTTCGGTGTAATAACCGAAACCGGTCTTTCTAATTATCAATAAATCAGTGGTTTTTTGACAATTTCTTAGTCTTTTTCTTTCAATATGAATAATTACCACAATATCAACTTCTCAACTACACAAAAAAAAAATTCAAATATTGTTATCGTACTTGAAAATGATTCTGAATTTCACTGTTTTCCAGATATTTTGCACCAGCCACAACTTGCTGCAAGTAGCAAACAAATTATTACAAATCATGCAAAGTGATTTGCGAAATTTCAGTTTTCTCTTCAAATCAAAATTTCAATTCGACTGATAATGAATTTTAACATTGTGATTCAGGCAGTTATATTATTTGAAAATCTCAAACAATAACAGAAGCCTGGAAAATGGTTACTCTCATGTCTCTATTACTGGAAAACAACTGTTTTCTAGATGGGCGTTGGATGTTGCTTGTAGGAAGTTTCGTAGAATGCCAGTCATGATTTATTTGTGAAGATGATGGATGGCTGTGGCTGTGGACGGCCGCCATATTGGAAATAAGTCCACGTTCACCTGCGTTCCGATCAAGGAGCTCATCAAATATTATCACGAATTTCTCTTGAAATTCCAGATGGAGAAATGATTTGAGGCCGTGCATGCCAATGCTCCGATTGCAGCCATGAATAAATAATGTTATTTTTATAAATTGATTTTGCTCTATCTTATACTCATGATGAAGATTTGCTCATTTCCATGGTAGGAGTTTTTAAAGTTTTAGTTTGGTTTGCTCTTCAATATCAAACTCTAGTATGAGTATCAGACTTAATTCTCAAGTGACATTATAAATCAAGCAATTGTCTTCTTACTAATATTTTCCAAGACTTGATCAACTGAGAGTATTATTTGATTGAGTGATGATATTCAATTCAACAGTGCTTCTATTCATGGATAGTGGATAATCATGAACTGATCATTGAACTGGTTATTGATTGATTTTTTCTATTATCATCATTCTCTCACAATTACCTATGAATTCCTCATGTAATGTTAATGAGAATAAATGAGGAACTTAAGTTCCTTTCTCACGAAGACAATCAAGAATGAGTTTTCTCTAAGATATTGCAATTCCTTTTACCATTACTTTTTTAAAAAAGTTCGTTCAGGTACAGTAACTTTATTACTGGGTAATATAGTAACTGTAGTTCAGGTGGCTATCCAAGTGGCTGTTTAAGTTTTATACGGGAGCATAAATGTCTTGCTAGTAGCTTAATCTCAAGAACTTTTATTTAATGAAACACATCCTAAGATTGTATGTTCTGATAAGCTCTTCTAATGCTTGAACTTGTAGGAGTAATAACATAAAAAGTCGAGTCTGCTGAGTAGAAGTGCTTGTAAATGAAATAATAGTAACATGCTGATCACGACTGCAAATGGTATGCTTATAACTTGGATCTCTCATCTGTAAGAGTACTGCTACAATCTCTATCTTGAAATATATTTTCTTAGAAAGAAAATTTCCACGTGCCATATTCTAGGAAAACTTTTTTTGTGAAAGTTTTACAAGTTTCTGTCTGATATTATGAAAGTTTTTCCATTTCCCTATCGGCCTGTAGCCCACTGTTCAAAGAAAATACGGAGAAAAAATAGTTCAATACTACGAGAACATCCTGAATAATAATGATTTGATTTTTATTTCCCATATTTTTATAAAAAATTGAGATTCAAACTCATTATGGTTTACACTATGATTCAGTATTAAAGTAATGAAAATTATTTTATCATGATGCTAGTTGGTAGAGGTACTCCACTCGCCTTATTAATTAAATTCATGTAAGAGTGGCTGAGTTAGTAATCCACGTTTTCAAAACCGAGGAGCTCTCTGATTGGTCAATGGGGTGAGTGGTCACAGACCCACCTCCACAGTTCACCACCAATAGGAAGGAAGCTGCTTGAGAGTGTAATTTTCCAATGACACTGCTTATTGAATTTGAGGCGTGGCTTGAAAATTGACATAGCCCATTTTTTTCAGAATTGATTTTCTTCTGCCTCTCTCCGCTAGAATTATTCTCCTTGAATATTCTTGGGGTGACAAATAGGTCTATATCTATCTGTATTTCTGTAAATAAATAAATCTTGGAAATGATTGAATAATCATGAAGTTGCATCGAGGTATGGTATTCGAGCGGCTAAAATAATAGGCTTCTTTTAGATTTTTGGAATATGTTTTAAGAGAGTAGCTCCAACTATATAGAGTCATGATAGAAAGAATATTGAGCCTAAAGGCGCTGAATCGATATATTCAGCCTGACTAATGTCTCTCTTTTGGCAATATTATGAATTTGGAACATTATAATAGCTATTATATTCACTGTTCATAGACATATTGATTGTTGCATTTGAAACACATTACCATAAATCAATACATTTTATTAAATGATTACTTTAATAATTAATTTATTAAAGATACACAGATACAAGAATGCTCCCCAACTCACTATAATATAGTCATTTAAAGTTGCATAATCCGTACAACCGTTTGAGAATACACCGGTATATATTTGTAACATGTAAAATATTTAACGAAAATACCACACGAGGACACGTGGGCGTTGTGAGACACAATTTGATAACCTACAAAGATATCGTCATCAATTGACTATTATCAATTTGGATTGTTACTTTTAATTCTATATACTGTAATATGGATTGAAAGTTCATCAAATGGCAGATTTTCTGCTAGATTTACTGTTTATTTCGTATCATTCATGGAACTTATTCTTTTTGCAATGTAATTTTGAACATTTTTAACAAGTAAGTTTGTGGTTTGAAAATAATCTTCATAATCTTTTGAATTTATCTACTGCTCCATAATAATTTGACCTTATTATCAAATGCTTATCGATGGTAAATTCCCGTTTCTGAACTGCTGTGGAAACAGTATCATAATTCCATCGTTCCGTAAGATGGAAGCTCAGAAATAAGTATTCCAATCTGCTAAGCTCAGCTTAAGTTCAGTCTTCTGAGGCGCCAGTAGGAATTCGAAAGGAGAAGGGATGCCCCGGGGAGTTAGGGGTTGGGGTCACAGTTAGATTACTTGGCTAGATGCGGCTCAATAATAATTACTGAGTACCCACCGTTCTTAATTACACTAGAAATTCTTGACGAGCTCTCCGGCGAATGAGTTTAGGGCTTTGTTTTAAGGCTCCATTTATTTCGCTAATAAGGAAGAGCCGTCGTTGGGCTGCGGAATCCACCTGCTCCATGTCTGTGGTCTGTAATGCCTCCCGTTAAACTCAGCTTAGACGCTTTTAATGATGTCGCTAATAAGGTTTATCATTCCCGACAAATTTCATGACGAGTTCGGTGGTTAGTTTATCAGATACTGATTCCATCAAACTGGCTCATCGGAAGAGGATACTTATATTAATCAACCAGTGATACTTAATCTGATTCATGAATTTACTATACTTACAGTACACCCAATGTGACACGAGTATAGCATTAAAAGGACTACTTTGACGAAATTCAAGTAACAATAGATATCATTCTGAAGTTTAGCTTGGCTTTTCTCGTAATATATAATCTTAATCATATTGCTTCGAAGAAATATGAACATGGAATGAAAAAATGCTTTATTAGGCTGAGTTAGGACTTGAAAGTTTCCTCTACCACTCAACCTCGATCATATCAATGAATTAATTCAAACTTGACAAATTTTTCATTATGAAATTCTTTGATCACAACATGAGATGTAGGCTTGAGATGTTTTAATGGTAATACCATAGAGAAAAGATAGCATAAGAAGATATTCCACGGTAGAGGTTGTTTATGTTCCAAATTTCAAGCCGATTTTTTTGTTATCTCAAGCCGATTACTGTCGACAACTGTTGATTATTACTGGTTTGGCCGGGTAAGAGTGTGAGAAAAACACAATATAAGAGACTACAAGCTTTACATAGCTTTACGAAAAACCTATTTGGACTATCAGATTGAGATAACAATGGAACTTATACTATTTATTTCTTATATGGTGGTACTATATAAGAAGAAAAACGCTTTAAAAACTGAAAGTTCAGTTGAAGACAGAACTGGAAGGACAGTGTTTCTATTCGATTCAGTTTTTCAATTGCTTCAATTCATGGTGATTTTTCGTAGACCTTCGAGAGTATAATTAATTAACAATCAGTTTTATATATGCAAAATTAAAGTTATTTAATTTAAATGATTGACAAGTCCATATACCCCTTTGAGAGGAGGTCAGTGGCTGCTGAATTATCTATCCATCTATCTATCTAAGAATTTTTTGTCTCCACCTTTAGATGGGTTGCAATTGTTGCAAATGCAGATTGAAAAACTATGTCTTATAACTCACTTGGGAGTGAAACTCAACATTGTGAAGAGGAAGATGCTATTGTTGTGCAGAGCACTGTATTCTCTATTATCATCCATTTTGTATCAATTTTCCTACCCCTTTCATTATTGATGAATGAGCATGAGACTCAATACAATCATTTTCAGTGTAGCTTCCACTGAACACTGAATCAAAAGGCAAATTATTCTATGTTGATAAAAAGTTTTCTTCTAAAACAAATTATTTCAATTGTTCAAAATAGAACAATTTTCTAACTCAAGTAGATTGGATACTCTGTCAATGAAAATATTTTTCTAGAATACTTTTCAGGATAACATTCCAGAACAGGAGCATTCCACTTTTTTGGGGAAACTCGATGTTGTTTTCAAGGGAGAAAGTGTAGTGTGAATATTCAATACACCATTCTTCATTTCATGGTCGGTGAGTTTGAGGACAGAACATTCAAAAAGCTGGGTTGTTGTCAACTTGGTGCTGGTGATTTATATGTTATGATAGTCTTTGAAGCAGTGTAGGTTTTTTCGCGGTTGCTTTTTCTCTATAAAATGAGATTCTCTTTTTCATGAAGCAGTTATCTGGAATTGCAGTTTCTAATCCTGTATCTGGGTAATGCTCTATCAACTGTAAGGCAGCTTTGAAATCGAGAAATGTTTCTCTAGAGAGTAGGCTATCTATGTTGAAGCAGAATTGGAATGAGTATATTATTTCCATACATTTTTTTCTTCAAAACAATCATTCATCATTCTACAAGAAAATGCAAAAGTATAGGAAAACTTTCAAGGGTAGGAAACGGAACGGAACTATTCAAGCAGTGTATCAGTTCGGTAAATGAAGGTATGCTACTGATAAGCGAATAAAGCAAATAGTATTGGGGTAGGATTCATATATTTTTAAGGAAAATAAAGCACAGAAGCTCCTTGTCTGTATTGTCAGCTTCCTCCAACCCTTTTCTGAACTTGAGAATCGAAACACAGACACCTCTAAAATTTATAAAATTCCCAAATTGGATGAAATTTTGAAGTTGAGATTGCATGCATTTGCTAGTTATCTCATAAAATGTCAAAACTGCTTTCATTTTGTCAGCTCTTTTGATGTTCCGATCCTTTCATTGAAATTGCAAAAATGAATCATAGCAATGGCTGTTTCCATTTTGTGGCATCAATGAACTTTTTCATCTGTTCACTGAACCTCAATTGAATTTTTCGAAGCAATGTAAAAAATTGTTAGTACAGTACAGAATGTATATCACAAAGTGTTTGCTTACCTACTCTCTCTCATTTCGCACACAATAACGTATCCCTCTCACACAATGACGTATCAAATTCTGTCATTCAGTAGGTGGGCTACAAAAGTTCCATTTATAACACAGGAAACGCTGCTTTATGAGTGCATCGTTATTGCAGCCTCCAAGCGCTATCGTTTGCAATTTGGTCATGTATCGTTATGGCTTTTTTGAAAATCGATAACCTCTGAATGTTGGATATTATGGGGTACCGTCGGGGGAAAAAAGTGGGTGAAGCGTACTCACATATATCTGCTAAACCTTCTTCCCGTATCACACATGAATTTGGGAGTGCGTTTATAACTTTTCACTATGAAAAACAGGTCTAGAATGGGCTATTCTGTGGGGAACGCTTATGAATAAATAGAGGAGAAGCAGTCAATAATAAATAAATGTTCTCACACAGGGGAGCTATTTGAATCAATCAGTAAATTGAAAATACATGTGAGTAGAAGTGGAAAACATTTTCAACTGCACAGTTGTGAATACTGTATTGAGGATTTTTTTAGTCCTGTCCGATTGAAAGTGGTCTGTTACCACTTTGATAGCTCCGCTCCTAGCTAAGTTGGGTTACCAGATAACTATCACTCGTATATGGGTCTCTTTTCTATTGTACTAGTAATACATTGGGAGTGGTAGATATTATATTCGAATGACCATAGAATTAGAGAGAATTGAGAGACATGGGGAGTTGCTGTAGATATTTTTCCTTTTTTTCTATCGCTCCATATGTTTTGAGCCTCTCCTGTTCTCCTTTTCATCCCTTGTTTCAATCCATTGATCATTCATTCATTGGGTCTCCCTGCCTCTTCTTATACTGGAAATGAGATTTGAGGAGTACTTCCGTATGATTGTGATAAATGGAAAGCACAGTAAGAACGATATGGAATACAGTAAAACAATATGGAGATGTAAACATAGATATTTACATTAATATAGAAAATTCACATTAAATAGCTGTTATAGTCTTGGAACTAGTCCTGTATTTTGTTCTGTTCCGTGCCTTATTATCTTGATGGGTTGGAGAGAGCAATATCAATATTTTTTTTCATTTTCTCAGCCTTTTCTGAACTCTATCCACATCCGATTGAGTCAACTGATTTCTGAAACCAGCCTAGTTGAGCATATTTTCCAAGAGTGCAATTAATGTGGGTTTGCTCTCTCTGTGTAAACACTGCTATCGATGCTTGAAATGCTGAAAGTAAGCATTTAATCGAATTAACCTCTTATATCATAAACCTAGATTTGATCATGTATAGATTTATCGACTTGGACAAAGCTAGAATCAATGCTTGAAATGCTCGAAGAAAGCAATTAATCAAACGAACAATCAGTATCATAAACCTAAATTTATTCAGCAATACCTTTTCCGACTTGGACAAAATATTTGATCAGGATTAGTGTCTCCCCAAAGTGGAAAAGCCTATGTTTTTCAATTAGCAGCGTCTGGCTCAAATGTATTCTCGACTAATAAAATCGATAGGACCAACTTCTCAATTGAACTTCAACGCCTGAAAGCGTCGCATTTCCTGTCCATACGCACACACACGCATTGGTGCCGCACACACACTCATTTCTGTCGCACACTCACGCATTTGTGTCACACACATGGATATTGGTGTTTGCACGCACCAAATTGGTGTTCAATTCTGGCGCTCCTTCAAGTGGTGCTACCAGCTTGTTCAGATCCAATCAGGATGTTCTGCGCCCACGAGTTGATTAGCTTCCAAAAGGAATTTTCAAATTGGATTTGCTGGATTGTACGTGAAGTTGAATGGGATTTAAAAGCGTTCTTTTTATCTGTCATTTCAACTTATTCCAAAGTTGGATTCTGTTCGCTTTCCTTGTAGCTATCACTAATACTCCTCATTCAACCAATGCTGACAATATGATGTGAATCTGGACAGCGCTTCTGTCCGAGATTACCCCGGTAGAATGGCGTGTCCGGTTCTTCCTTCCTAGTCAATCCTTTGAAAGAGTGGCAGCTTTGTAATCCATACCTGATTTGGTTCTACGTTCATAGAATATCGAGTTTTCTGAATCGAAGAAAGAGCTTTGTCTGTACCCTGTACACTTCCTCTTTCCGTGCTGTGATGGAGTTGATATTACAGCTGATTCCCATTTAAGGTAGTTTAACTCAGTGTGTGAAATCTTTTCAAATATTCAATCAATTAGCGGAAACTAGTGAGATTCAGGTAAGGTAAACTGTTATTGATCAAACATAATTCATAATTGGCAATTATTGAGTACGCTTATTCAAATCGTCATTTTTAGAAGATTCAAGAAATCTTTCGATTTTTTTATCCTAATCGCAAAATTAATTGGAACAATGGGATTAGTATGATTCTGAATAATCGATAAATTAGATGATATGCTACATCCGAAAGTAGTTCAAACAATCTTATGCTATCCAAAACATGAATAATATTGAAGTTTGACTAGAATTAGGTGTGAGGAACAGCCATTAGAACGTCATTCAGTTTATACATGTTTCTGTTCAAGAATGAATTGAAGTTCAAGATTGAAAACAGTAATAATTTTTTACTTGCCTTTATTTATTCAACCAGTAGAACCGAACCAATGCAAAGTAACAAGACAAGTTTGTTCCTAAAGTATTGTATATTTACGTTTTCCACTACATACGGATTAGAGAGTATTATTTGTTGAGTACATTATAAAAAACCGAGGCGGACATGAAATCTGCAAAACAAAAATCATAGCAGAGAGACTTCCTGATGAAAATTTCCAATCATTGGAGTCGATTTTTCACCTGAAGTACAAATCGCATTCTTTATTGAATCACATAATCCACAGCTCCACAGCAAACAGTTTATCGTTCATAATTGCCATGATTTTGACTAACTCTTGCACTCAATCATCGTTTTTCATGGAATGTGTTATCAGATGCAACTTTCAATGAACGTATGACGTGAATGAATGTGGGCCAGTGATTGATGCATCAGATCACATTAATCAAACATTTCATTCAACTGGAATCGAAATTGATTACTTTTTTGGAAAATACATTTGAATTAACTGAAATTGGAATCCGAAGCATTGAAAAAAATACTGCTGATTAATACAGTATGAGGAACAGTTTGGAAAGAAGTGTTTGCTTTTGATAGAACTGCAATATTTAAATTAAAAGCATTTCCTAAAAATACTGTCGACTCAACTGACATGTAAATTGGGTGTAAGCTTACTGTTCACAAAAAATGTTGGAATTTCCGGGAAAAACAAATTGAAACACACTGTCTCCATGAACACAGTGAGATTCAAGTGTAAATAATAATTGAGCGGCACATGCCGGAGGTCTAGAATTTTTTTTATCGATGATGGACGCGGATAGTTCATCCGAAATCCGATTCCAGTCACGGATGACCAAGTAGAAAAATGGAAGACTCAACATGTTTTATCGTGTGTTGCTACAAACCTGTTAATATTCATGATATTCAGAGTGTGAAAAGTGGGCAGACCCAGAGGGCTCTGAACTCACTAAAACCTGGAAGTCTCCAGCGTATCTCACTAAATTCTGCACTCAAAAAAAAGAAAATGGTGCAGAGAGGAAATTGGAGCCTGCCGCTTCAGACATGAGGGACGGAATCTAATTACAGCACCTCTGTTGTGAAGGTAGAAACAACCTGTTTCCACTAACAAAGATACACGCTGGGTTCCTGAATTAGCAGGCATGAAAATATTATACAATCTAAATTTAAAATTGGTGAATCCTCGGAATAAATATTTCGGACGGGTGACTTTATTAGTACACATAAGTACCAAATTCATTATGGAATGTACTGTGATGAAAACTCCACCCCAGCGAATTTGTTTATCGGTGCGTTAAAATAGCAAAAATTCAAAAATCTCATTTAAAAAACATGGACTATGAATTTAAAGAATTTAATATCGCATATCTTACATTGAATAAATTACGTACTTCGAGATACTCGATCCCTGTGAAATTAATCTGAGATGTACGCTTTATTCCTCCCAGTTGCTATAATGAACCAAATTTTGGAAAAATAGAAAAAATATGTTAAAAATTTGTTATTAGAATCAAAATTGATTCATCTCTTCAAACTTTAATATCTGGCTTTTGTATTGCTAGTACCACTATATTAACGGAATTTTATTTATTTATTTCATTGACAATCATAAATCATAATTATAATATATAATATGATTGGGAGAAGACAACAGCATAGCCCAAAACTGTCTTCTCCCAAATTTTTACAAATAAGAGATTCAAAAAAGAATTAAGTTAAGATTTCACTTTTCACTTCAAAAAGTCCAATTTCCACTTCAAAACTAAACTAAAAAACTGGTATTATTGGTCTGTGGTATGTAATTATGGCATACATGCAAATTCCTGATGAATAATCACCCTTAATCTCTTTTTCAGAAGTGACTCACTTTCAAAAAATTGTATTCAATAGACCATGTGAAAAGATTTTAATTGGACATTTCACTTCCTTGTTGATTTTAATCTACGAATACCCTTGGAAACTCAGGTGTAGGATCTAAACCAAATCATATCGGGACTAAGATTATATTCTTGATTTATCTTTTAGTAATGTCTCATCCAGGCATATCTTATAGTCATTATAGTCGATATCTGAACCACTTCTCCATTATAATTCTACTCGAAGAATTTTTATTCAGAATTTAGAACAGAATCTTATCTTGAAGCCTCAATCCACAAATCTCTGTCATTTGCAATATTTTTGGAGAGCTCTTATACACAGAAATATAGTGCTACAACATAAGTCATCAGCTCCTTCACTGCTTCTTGTAACGACCGTTTCCAAGCAGATTGTGCACTTCATGTGTCTTAAATCCTTGAAAGCTCTCATCAAATAGTGAACTTTCTTAGGAGTGCTCTTAAATACTAAGACAATATAAACGTGGAGTTGCCAACACTTCTCAGCATTTAGGAACATGAACTTGGATGTTTTCCAAACAACAGTTACCTCTTATTTCCTTCAGAGAAAATCCTACCCATCGAAATCCAACTTGATGCAATTTTCCTTTATGAGTTATCCAGATATGAAGCTTCTAAGTTTGATGGTTTTCAAGTTGAATATTATTATATAACCTGCAGTTTCGGTATGAGGTGATTGAAGAAGAAAATTCATGCAGATGAAATGATTTAGAGAAAATATAATCATATGTGTTCGAATTTTTACTTTCCTTGCCCTATTACCAAAGGTCCCCTGAGTCCAAAAAAGTGTTTTTTTGGTATTGATCTGTGTGTGTGTGTGTGTGTGTGTGTGTGTGTGTGTGGTGTGTGTGTGTGTGTGTGTGTGTGTGTGTTGTGTGTGTGTGTGTGTGTGTGTGTGTGTGTGTGTGTGTGTGTGTGTGTGTGTGTGTGTGTGTGTGTGTGTGTGTGTGTGTGTGTGTGTGTGTGTGTGTGTGTGTGTCTGTGTACACGATCTCCCAATTAACGGAATGACTTGAAATTTGGAACTTAAGGTCCTTACAATAAAAGGATCCAACACGAACAATTTCGATCTAATGCAATTCAAGATGATTGATAAAATGGTGAAAATGTTGTCAGAAACAGGGTTTTTCGCGATTTTCTCGAAAACGGCTCTAACGATTTTGATCAAATTTATGCCTAAAATAGTCATTGATAAGCTCTATCAACTGCAACAAGTCCCATATCTGTAAAAATTTCAGGAGCTCCGCTCCATCTATGCAAAGTTTGATTTTAGATTCCCAATAATCAGGCTACAGATACAATTTAAACAAAAAAATTCAAGTGGTGAAGATTGAGCATCTTCAATTAATATTCACTAACATTTTCATCTAAAATTGAAAATAAGCTCGAAATTCGAGAAAATGTTATTATTTCAATTACAAACTGTTCGCAACTGTTGATTCTATTTAATTATTCACTATGAAGAGATAGCAAACTTTATGTGTCTCCAGCCTTATTGTCTTGTCACCAGCTGGCTTGGATCTTTGAATAGTAGACTTGAGATGCGCGGGAACACTAGCGTCAGGTGATAAATTTTCATAACGGCAAGGAAAGTTGTGCGAGTGCGCCACACCAGATTTTTAAATTATCCAATGTGTGAATTTTATGATTGATAGTCATTTATGAATTAACTAGCCGTCAGGCTCGCTTCGCTCGCCATATCCGTCTAGCCAGGGGGCTCCGCCCCCTGGACCCCCGACTGGATCGTCCAAGAATGAGATTCGCTCATTCTTGAGACTCGCTTCGCTCGCCTGCATTTTTTCATTTTTATCATATTATAATAGGACAATCCAGTCGGGGGTCCAGACTAAACGTCTGGCTAAACAGATATGGCGAGCGAAGCGAGCCTGACGGCTAGTAATATAATATTCCCAGGATTGAAGTAGCAGTGCCCAATCAATTTTTCCGCGATAAATTCATTTAAATCTTCAACTTGGTGCCAACCTAACAAAATCAACTCAACTTAATGCCAACCTGTCAAAATTATTGATTTAGTTGCCAGTTAACAACTGTTTCGAAGAGGTACTCTATCTAGATTATAGTTCTATAGTAACATATGATATGGAAATTTCAATTCTAATTAAGAGATTGGGAGAAGAAGAATATACATGCTAAAAAACGAGCTTTAAACCCTTAAAAACAACCCTTAGAGTTGAAATATTGCCAAAAGATTTCTTAGTGCGCCTCTAAAGGGCCAACTGAACATACCTACCAAATTTGAACATTTTTGGTCCGGTAGATTTTTAGTTATGCCAGTGAGTGAGTGAGTGAGTGAGTGAGTGAGTGCCATTTCGCTTTTATATATATAGATTCACTATTAGGGGAATATATGAAGAAACAATCGATACATCAAGTCAAATCAAATCAAGATACTTCGTGCTAGTATTTATCATCTAGTTTGAACCTACTCATGAATACGTTAATAGAAGCAAAATTTCTAATAAATTTAAGTGTCATTCAAGTGAGCCAGGTGAAATGTTAAGTGATTGGTGAAGAAAATTCAAATCATGGACGAACAAAAGTTTTTCAATTGGGAAGAAAATCGTACTCTTGTTACTCAAATTTTCAGTCAAATTATTAAACTATTAACTGCAAATGCGTTAGTATGATCACCTTATGCTTATCATATTGGAATGCGATTTGAGAATTTTTTCATTGGAAAGTGCATAGAAATAGGAAATTATTAATCAATATTATTAAACTTTGGAAAACTCTCGAGAATGTCTCTATTTATCTTTACGCTTCATGGTGAGAAAACATTGTGAACTTTGACAACGATTTTGAGTAATTTGGAGGCTAACCTTAAGGTTCGTACAGATATACGCGCCGCGAACATGAGCCCTTTAATCAGCTGATGCCAAGCTTTTTATATCTGTATCTTACCGTTTCTGTAAAAATACAGATATAGTCAGCTGATTAAAAGTGAATTGCTCATGTTCGCGGCGCGTATATCAGTACGCACCTTTAGATGATTCAACCTCAGCCAAATAGGGAATTTTCATGAAAAAATGTTTACTTGATGTTAACTATTGAACCTTATCAAATGTGCTTATGAAGATATTTCTATGATTTCCGTTTTTTGAATTGAACATTCATATAAAATCCATATACATAGATTGAACAATAGTACATTTTATCATTGATTATTGTTGTGGAAACTAACTTCTGTTATCCTCGGACTGTGTAAAACTTTCAACTACAAATCTGCTGAACCGACACTTTTCTGTCTGAGCGTTATATTTACGACTGTACAGTTGTAATCCTTTGTTGGCATTTATCAGAGCAAAACGGATTGAGAAGTTGCAACTTTTATCAATACAACTTGGATCCAATTACGGGATGATAATACTGTAACAAAAACAGAAGAAGCCACCTACCTCATAGAGAGAATTTCTCGTTTCTCTCCTCCATCTATTTCACTTCCTCTGTATTTACTTATTCTGTCCCACTGTACTTCTCGCTCCAATTTCTCTCTTTAATCTCTCTCACATATTCACTCTTCTGTCTCCTTTTCTACTTTGAACACTACTGCTCTATTTATTCCCCAGTATCTCTTTTTCTCCCATCTCGTTTCCTTTCCCACTCTGAACATACTTTGAGTAACAGAGAGATAAATTTGAGTTTGGAACTGTAACAATGAGTTAATTCTGGTTCGGTTTTCTGTTCTAATCTGAAACTTGTTCGGCGTGATGTTGGAGGAAGCAGCTCATGCAGCTTGCACTCAATCACAATCACTGGAAAATTCGTTTTTCCACATGATGGAAATGGATGAAGTATGGAGATTGGTTAAGACGAATGATCGCGCCGCTTATTTTGTCTCGCGCTTTGGAAAGTGCAACCAACTCCTCCTCCTCCTCCTCCTCCTCCTCCTCCTACTCCTACTCCTCCTCCATCAACTCTCGCTAATCCTCTTCCTCCTTCTTCTCCTCTTTCTCCTCTTTCTTCTCCTGTTTGTCCTCCTCCTCCTCCACCACCACCACCTCCTTTTTCTCATCTTCTTCTGCAACTCCTCCAACTCCTTCTCCAAATCCTCCTCCTCCTCCTCTCCCTCCAACTCCTCCTTCACGACCTCCTCCTACTTACTTTGTCATGTCTGAGTTTTTATCAGCCTTCCCAGCACAGTCTGCTTTTTATTCTCGTTTATTCTTCATCCTCTATCATCCTTTCAAAACGTCGCTCCTAGCATACACTTTCCTCATTCAGTGGTTTGTAATTTTGAAATGCGGATTAGTACCAGCGCCTCTGTTCACTCTCTGAGTCTGATTGGATTTTTGCTGTTTTATATTTTGTCTCTTATCCTGCTTTTCTTATCCGTGTTCATGAATAAACACGGAGGATTGAGAAGTAAACGAATAGAAGTAATAATAATAATACTGAGGGAGATGCCCACAAAAGCTCTTAGACTTGTGCGTGAGTAAAGAGTGAGAGGGATGATGATGAGAGATGACGGCTACTTTTCAGGTACTCGGGACCGACGACTTATTGTCTCCTCCGAAAGACGAGGTGGCCATTTCTATGTGATTGTGTTGTGTTTAATATGGTGTAATGAGTATATACTACGAGATATGTTCCTACTCCATATGTACATATTCTAAAAGTTTTCTATCATGATATATTCAATATTAAAATAATGTATTTCAAGTTTCCTCTCATCCGAAAGACGAGGTGGCCATATCTATGTGATTGTGATGTGTTTAATATTGTGTAATGAGTATATACTACGAGATATGTTCCTACTCTATATGTACAGATTCTGAGAGTTTTCTATATAACTCAATATTAGAATATGTATCTCATGTTTCAGAGAATCATAGCAGATCACAAACGGAGAGCTATTTGTTGATAAAAATTTTGAGTAAATTTACTTTTCCTTCAAAAATTGGTTTATTATGAAGTGAGAATAAAACTAGTTATATATTTCACTGAAAATTAACTGAGTGAGATTAAATAAATATTTCTTGTTTGTTTGAATCTGGTGTAAGTTTTCAGGCCACAACCAGTGAGGATAGGATATAACATTCTATACATTCATTACATTCTATACTCTCTGGTCACAACAGATTGATTTTGCGCCTCTGACGTTAACGACTGTTTCTGGGCAGTTGGAAGCGTCGGCTTAACGTGTCCATCCGAAACACGGGATTTGTCAGAAACACTGAAACACACATTGGTTAGATAAGGCAGGGATCTTACCGTGACCTTCGGATTACGGAGCCAAAACTAATCCACTCAACTGCGGCAACTTCAACTATAAAATTTGTACTGCAAGAAGTGCTGATCAACCCAGATTATGATATCGATTAGTTGGTTCGTTCATCAATATTCAATTCAAATGATTTCAGAGGAATATGACTGCTTTGTTTTCTATGTTTCTTTAACATCATTTAGTCCATTCATGACTCTTTAGAATCCAATCCTCAATAGTATTGTTGATTAAATTTCAATTTCAAGTAACGAAATTTATCAGGTTTGATTTGTAGTTTGCCTTGGATACCTCTGAGATGTTCAATATTCAGTCAGTGTCATCGGAAAATCATCACCTTTTATTTATCTTTCTGCAGTTCTTCAATGAAAAAGTGAAGTAGAATTTGAATTCACGGTTCACCTGATAAACAAAAGAAGTGTGAAACAAGTCACCTTAAAAGAGTATCCACCAAGGGAATTTATTGAGAAAGAAACGCTGGAAATCAAGGTAGCCAATTAGATCTCAACATTTCCATGTTCAGTGAACTAGAAATTCGCTTTGACTTTGGAGTCGAATGATTTTTCCAAGCTCTCAACTTTCCCTCAACTATTGATTGACTTTGTAGAAAGTCAAAGTGAGTTTTCCTGGGGTCGCATTCACAACTTTTATTTTTTCTAACCTTTCAATGTTCTTCTCAATATTCCATCAAAGTTTTCTCCAAGATATAATAATAAGTCTCAACTGTTCTTCAAGAATCGCTTTTCTAAAAGCTTGCTTTCATTTTTTATTCATTTCTGCATCATTCATAATTCCTGTATTTGATATTTCGTGAATGGGAACGTTTTGAGTTGGGAATACCGCTATGAATAGCGTACACGTGCCATTCGAGAATGACAGACGTTTTCACCTTGAAGCTTAATCGATGCATTTTTAATATTATTAGCTAAATTGTTTCAAAAGATAATCACTCCATTAATCGGCACCAAATCTACTTTATTCTAGGTTCACTAATTTATATTGGAGTAGTGTTATTTAAGACACTTCAACGAGTGTCAAAAATCTAGGTGCACTCATTTATATTGAAGTAGAGTTATTGAAAGACTTCAGTCAGTTTCAAAATTTAAAACTGAAAACTACTTGTCGAATTTCAATTATTGAACTTTGTTTATCTTGGAGTGATGATGAATATGATGAGCTTCAACATTATAACGATAAAGTACTCGTTTAATGTCACTTCGTCGTTTCGCTGAACAAAATAATGATGAATTGACTGATGAAACTCGAACATAATTCCAATTTTCCCGGGCCTTCAACTGAATTCTCCCAAAAACTTTATTAATCTGACGTATCCATCCGAAATTCCTGTGTGATTGATCTCCAAATGAGGTTCGGCTGATGGAATCAATATCAATTTTTCAAACTTTTTTTTCTGTTGACACATCAATTATGTACGCCATCTGTTTGATGAGTCTCAATCATAATTATCAATCCTATGATGCAATAGCGTGAAGATTGATTTGGACAATTTATCCGGCTAATTTTTGAAAATACGTCATAATCTCCAGGGCTAATGCATATTTCCTCTGCGTTGTGGAGCTCCATAAAGTAAATGAGCAATGGGTAATATAATACTGCAGACATTAATGATCCAGATCTGTCAAAGACTCCATTGCACGCGTATGTCGATTGAACAGAGAACTGGTCTAGAATAAATCAGGGGTTGACCCGGAAAATCAGCGCGCTGTGATTGGTTGACTGCATGGCTGCGTTATTCTCACGTCGAACACAGGTGTTATCGACCTCGGCTCACCATTCACTATTTCACACTTCTCAAACATTTTTATTATGAAATTGGAAATCTGTTCTCAACCATTCTTATGGAATTGGCAATCTCCGGTGGCAAATTGGATGTGTGATGTTCGGTTATTTGTGGAAAGGTATGCCTCGAAACTATGTTATCCTTCTCAATTGTTATATAGAAGGATTCAAGGTTTCAAGTTTATTTGGACAATGATGAAAATTAAAATGATATATATTGTCTTGCAACATGGCTCAAGAGTTGAAAAAGAGAATTCTGATAAGACGATTGTGGTAGGTTTTAGGCTACTGTTGCAATATATAGTTAAACACATATTACATATAGCCAAATACATATTCCCACTTATGAGGGAGGTATATACGGTATTTGGCCCTTTCCACCTTCATTTTATATTCTCATTTCTTATTATGAGTCTTTTTCAATCTGTTCAGTATCCTTATATTCTCACTTTTTCTTTCCAATATCTATACATTATCCACATTTTATCCAATAAATATCACTACCATGTATGAGATTCTTCTTTAAATGAATTTGTGAAATAATTGTGACGCTATTGACAAATTGTGATTTGTGTGAATGGAGTCATCTATAATTTTAACCCATAGATGCATGGCTGAACTTGAATTATTTTCAATTGTTGACTTTTATATAATAATCAATTTCATATTATAAATTTCATGTTTGAACACTACATACGCTAAATTCAAGGTATTACACTGATCAAGCTGATTTTACGACTCACACTGGCGCACAATGAATTTTCAAATTTCTAAAATGCATACATAAAAATTAAGAAACTGTCAATTTATTCAAGCGAAGATTCATTAGCGAATTATTATTATCCAAGTGAGGATTATTATTTTTGTTGTATTATTTTTGTTGTGGCGAAATCAAATTTTATTTCGCCACAACAAAAACAATAATCCTCACTTGGATAATAATAATTCGCTAATGAATCTTCGCTTGAATAAATTGACAGTTTCTTAGTTTTTATGTATGCATTTTAGTCAAGTGCAGTAGCTCACATATTTATTTTTTGTAATTTGTTTTTGGCAAATAAATCTGATTCTCTCAATCATATCGAATTTGGATCCGAAAATCTTCTGCTTCATTCCCCTCTCTCTCTCTCTTATTTTATCTCCAATGCTTTCTAATATTTTATTATTATTTCATTCAATCTTCATCCATATTTGAACTCTTCATCTACTCTCTAACTCCACGTCTAATATTAGCCAGATCCAATCTCTAATCAACTGTTTTCTCACTCCTTCAATTAAACACTACAGACTCTATAGTACAAAATAACTGCAACGTATTCCAAAAACAAGCATATAAATCAGTAGCTCCCCCCGTCTTTTGAGATTAGTACTATTATCACATCACATCCAATAACACTACCAGGAATGAGATTTTTCTTTAAATGAATTTGTGAAATAATTGTGACGCTATTGACAAATTGTAATTTGTGTGAATGGAGTCATCTATAATTTCAACCCATAGATGCATGGCTGAATATGAATTATTTCCGAACATTGACTTCTATTTATAATACTAAATATCATATTATAAATTTCATGTTCGAACACTACATACGCTAAATTCAATTTATTACTCTGATTAAGCTGATTTTACGACTCACACTGGCGCACAATGAATCTTCCCTTGAATAAATTGGCATTTTCTTAATTTTTAGTCAAGTGCAGTAGCTTACATATTTATTTTTTGTAAAGTTTTTTTGTAATTTGTTTTTGGTAAATAAATCTGATTCTCTCAATCATATCTAATTTGGATCCAAAAATCTTCTGCTTCATTCCCCTCTCTCTCTCTCTTATTTTATCTCCAATGTTTTCTAATATTTTTTTATTATTTTATTCAATCTTTATCGATATTTGAGCTTCATATCTAATCTCTAACTCCACGTCTTAAAGTAGCCAGATCCAATCTCTAATCAACTGTTTTCTCACTCCTTCAATTAAACACTACAGACTCTATAGTACAGAATAACTGCAACGTATTCCAAAAACAAGCATATAAATCAGTAGTTCCCCCCGTCTTGTGAGATCAGTACTATTATCACATCATATCCAATAACACTACCAGGAATGAGGTTTTTCTTTAAATGAATTTGTGAAATAATTGTGACGTTATTGACAAGTTGTGATTTGTGTGAATGGAGTCATCTATAATTTCAACCCATAGATGCATGGCTGAATATGAATCATTTCCAAACATTGACTTCTATTTATAATACTCAATCTCATATTATAAATTTCATGTTTGAACACTACATACGCTAAATTCAATTTATTACTCTGATTAAGCTGATTTTACGACTCACACTGGCGCACAATGAATCTTCCCTTGAATAAATTGGCATTTTCTTAATTTTAGTCAAGTGCAGTAGCTTACATATTTATTTTTTGTAAAGTTTTTTGTAATTTGTTTTTGGTAAATAAATCTGATTCTCTCAATCATATCTAATTTGGATCCAAAAATCTTCTGCTTCATTCCCCTCTCTCTCTCTCTTATTTTATCTCCAATGTTTTCTAATATTTTTTTATTATTTTATTCAATCTTTATCGATATTTGAGCTTCATATCTAATCTCTAACTCCACGTCTTAAAGTAGCCAGATCCAATCTCTAATCAACTGTTTTCTATCTTCTTCAGGTAAACACTACATACTCTATAGTACAGAATAACTGCAACGTATTCCAAAAACAAGCATATAAATCAGTAGCTCCCCCCGTCTTGTGAGATTAGTACTATGTTTCCAATCAGTAGAAGCACAAAGCTAGCACAAACCTTGCCGATTGTCTCAGCATTTTCAGCTTAAATTTTCCAATAGTGCTGCATGATACATCGCATACCAAGCTGAATTTCTCTTAGCGATGTGAAGTCGGAATTTATAGTCGAATTATCAGATGACCATTATCAGATGCAAAATTCGTTGTTGCACGTTCCAAGCATCCCTCACCTACAATAAGCGCCAATATAATGGAAGGTATGCTGGGGATCCATAAACTTACCCAGCATGCATCAATATATCAAATTTGCCAAGTGAATTATCGGCTCAAAGATAACATAATGGCTGCGCTTTGATCATATTAATCAATGTTAAACGCTTTTGAACCACCAATAGTACCTACTTGCTACCTCTCCCCACTCATACACTATAATTACTTTATACATTATAATTACTTTACAGCTAATAACGACAAAGTACTCAATCTGTAATATGCACCCTTACTACTCCAACCAGCGAATAGCCTATTTTCAAAGTCTTCAGGGCTCTTACAATCATTTAAATTATGATTAGAACGGTTCCAAACTGTCTTCTGGACTCACTCCAAATTATAGTTGACTATCTCTGTAGAATGTGAAATTTGCATTATTTGGAATCTGATTTTCACTGCTGATGGTCTTTTTCAGACTCGTTGACTACGAGCCATTTTTCCCATTTACTCTTGTCTGAATAGACTAAATTCATTTCACAAGCTCCGCCCCCGTAATGTATAGTGGTGGTGACTTCTATACTTGGAACCCCAAACTACATAAATTACTATTCAATGCGATATTAGTCTTGTATTGATTTTTTTGTCCTGGCAGTTATTTATGGTACGTTTGATGACCGGAGCGAGTGAAGGTCACTCTTCGCTCATAGATGAGCGTACTTTCTTTAAAATTAAATTTGGACTTTTGTATAAATTAGAATTGGAACCGTTTTGGGCTTATAAGCCTGCGGTACTTTTCTGTAAGTTGTATAATTCTTAATGATTGAATAAATAAATAAATAAAATATGAGGCAGGACATATCGTGTCTCCATAAATTGGTATTGTCAGACACTCATAGACAACTCTCTCATTGTTAGTGATCCCAATGAGGTTGTTCAAGCAGGCCAAATCTCAGTCCCAGCTATTTCTAGACATGATTTGATCTACTGTGTACTTTCCCATAAGATACCCAAGCCAGAACAGAAAATTATCACTTATAGAGACTTCAAAAACTTTGATGAAGCCGCCTTCCTGACTGATGTGGCTCAGACTCCATGGCATCAAATTGAAGCATTACCCTCAGTTGATGACATGGTCAAGACTTTCGAAAATTGGACTTTGACTTTGTATGACAAACATGCACCTTATGTGACAAGGAGGATTAATAGAAAACGACGAGTACCGTGGATGACTGAAGACATACTTAAGATGATGGGACGTAGAGACAAAGCACATAGAAAATTTAAAAAGACATTTGACTTGGACAGTTTGATAGAGTACAGGAGCCTTAGAAATAGGGTTAAACAGGAATTACGGAACTCAAAGATTAGGTACTTGAATTCGTTTATGACAAACAATAGACAAGACTCTAAATCACTTTGGCAGGGAATAAAAGAATTCGGGCTTGGCAAACAGAAATCGAATCCACAAATTGACTTACCATTGAATAATATAAATGACCATTTCGTTTCACACTCTAACCAACGCGACGAAGTTGTCATTGCTAATCATATAGATGATCTTGAAGAGCAGGTTACAAACTTAGATTTACCAATCACTGATCAATTTCATTTCCATCCAATCTCAGAAGAAGACACTTTCAGAGCAATTCAACGTATTCATAGTAATGCTACGGGTGTAGACAAAATTCCTATTAAATTTATCAAGAAGATGTTATTTGCTGTTTTACCAACCATTACATACATTTTCAACAAGTCACTTGAAGAAGGCATTTTCCCTGAAAACTGGAAGTTTGCTCTGGTTCGCCCTCTAAATAAAGTTCCATCACCCAATAAAGTTGAGGATTTTAGACCAATCAGTATTTTACCTGCATTGTCCAAAGTGCTAGAAAGACTCATTCATGCTCAAGTTGTAAAATTTCTAGACAACAATAGTAAGCTTCATAACTTTCAATCAGGCTTTAGAAAATTCCATTCAACTGAGACAGCTCTGCTTCGTGTCACTGATGATATAAGGTTAGCTATGGACCAAAGAAAATGCACCATCCTCACCCTATTTGATTTTTCTAAAGCATTCGATACTGTTGATCATACAGTCCTTCTGAATAAGTTGGCTATTCTTGGTTTCAGTCGCAACTCGTTAGTTTGGTTTAAATCCTATCTATTAGGTAGGAAACGACGAGTACCGTGGATGACTGAAGACATACTTAAGATGATGGGACGTAGAGACAAAGCACATAGAAAATTTAAAAAGACATTTGACTTGGACAGTTTGATAGAGTATAGGAGCCTTAGAAATAGGGTTAAACAGGAATTACGGAACTCAAAGATTAGGTACTTGAATTCGTTTATGACAAACAATAGACAAGACTCTAAATCACTTTGGCAGGGAATAAAAGAATTCGGGCTTGGCAAACAGAAATCGAATCCACAAATTGACTTACCATTGAATAATATAAATGACCATTTCGTTTCACACTCTAACCAACGCGACGAAGTTGTCATTGCTAATCATATAGATGATCTTGAAGAGCAGGTTACAAACTTAGATTTACCAATCACTGATCAATTTCATTTCCATCCAATCTCAGAAGAAGACACTTTCAGAGCAATTCAACGTATTCATAGTAATGCTACGGGTGTAGACAAAATTCCTATTAAATTTATCAAGAAGATGTTATTTGCTGTTTTACCAACCATTACATACATTTTCAACAAGTCACTTGAAGAAGGCATTTTCCCTGAAAACTGGAAGTTTGCTCTGGTTCGCCCTCTAAATAAAGTTCCATCACCCAATAAAGTTGAGGATTTTAGACCAATCAGTATTTTACCTGCATTGTCCAAAGTGCTAGAAAGACTCATTCATGCTCAAGTTGTAAAATTTCTAGACAACAATAGTAAGCTTCATAACTTTCAATCAGGCTTTAGAAAATTCCATTCAACTGAGACAGCTCTGCTTCGTGTCACTGATGATATAAGGTTAGCTATGGACCAAAGAAAATGCACCATCCTCACCCTATTTGATTTTTCTAAAGCATTCGATACTGTTGATCATACAGTCCTTCTGAATAAGTTGGCTATTCTTGGTTTCAGTCGCAACTCGTTAGTTTGGTTTAAATCCTATCTATTAGGTAGGAAACAATGTGTATCTGTCGGTGACAAAAAGTCAACTTGGAAAAACGTTATGCATGGAGTACCACAAGGTTCAATTTTAGGCCCTCTCCTCTTCACTTTGTATGCTAATGACCTTTCTTCCATTATCAAATTCTCCAGTTTCCATACTTATGCAGACGACCTTCAAATCTATTTAAGCTGTCCCATAACAAAAATTAATGAAACAGTTGGAATAATGAATCAGGATATCAATTCGATAGTGGAATGGACAAAGAAAAATGGCCTTAAGCTTAATCCCATCAAAACACAACCCATTATAATTGGATATTCTCGTCTTATAAACAATATTGACCTTGAATCGATTCACAAAATTAGTGTAGACGGTAATGACATTCCTTACTGTAGCTCAGTTAAAAATTTAGGCATTATTATGAATAATACTCTTGACTGGTCAGAACAAGTGAACAAAACTTGTAAAAAGGTATTCTCAGCCATGCATGCATTGAAGAAAATGCACGATATCCTCCCTAGAAACATTAAATTATTATTGGTTCAATCTCTCATCTTCCCACATTTAATGTATTGTAATTCTGTTCTTAACGATATGCAAGTCACTCTGAATGATAAACTACAGCGTTGCCAAAATTATTGTCTACGTTTCGTCTACTCTCTCCAACGCCATGATCATATCACCCCAGCCCACATTGCTAGTTCAACATTGAAGCTTCCCGATCAGAGGCTTTTTCGAATAGTCAAGCTTGTTAGAGATATCTTGAAATACGGTAATCCGAACTATTTTAAAGATGATTTCAAATTTGTCTCTGAAGGTAGGAGGATAGATGCTTCACATACTAGAACCGGAGAAAGTACTTTAAGGATACCCAATCATCGAACTACTATTTTCACAAAATCCTTCTTAGTCAGTGCCTGTCGTGCATGGGATGCACTTCCTGTTTCTATCAGGTCCATCGAGAGCCGAGCGAGCTTCATCCTGACTTTAAAAAAACATCTTTTGGAAGAAATGACTGAAACTGTCCGGCCCTAGAACGATCACATGACAACCATCCCCCACCCATCCCACAAATACAAACCTTTAAACCTGTTATAGAACGAATTGTATATATATATATATTATATAAGCTCATGTTATTTCACTTATCCACTGCATACTGCTGTATATTACTGAAAGTTGATTACCCTGATCTACTTTCAGCCTACTTCATTTTATTAATCAATTATTTGATCTTATCTACCTATATAATTATTTTACTTTATAAATTTCTGTTTTTTTTCTCTTAAATATTCATATTGATTAAAACTTTTACAATATTTCCATTAATAAATAAATCCTTAGTTTAAATAATGAAATTAACGTTCTGGTAGAGAGTTAGTGGGGAGGATATTTTTAATATTCTTTCCGAAGAATGGACATTGATATGTCCAAAGCTCCGCCAATTTATGTAGATGCATAACAATATAATTATTATCTATAGTTATTATATTACAAATTGCGTTTTCATATCATATACAGTTCAATAATTATTTTCTTAGTCTATATCATGTAAATTCATCTATAATTTTGCTGTATTGTAAGCTATTGTATATAAGTGTATAAGACAGTATATATTGTAATCTACATAAATAAAGTACTCAATCAATCAATCAATCAATCAATCAATCAATCAATCAATCAATCAATCAATCAATCAATCATTTTATCTCCAATGTTTTCTAATATTTTATTATTATTTTATTCAATCTTTATCGATATTTGAACTTTATATCCAATCTCTAACTCCACGTCTTAAATTAGCCAGATCCAATCTCTAATGAACTGTTTTCTTTTTTCTTCAGGTAAACACTACATACTCTATAGTACAGAATAACTGCAACGTATTCAAAAAACAAGCATATAAATCAGTAGTTCCCCCCGTCTTGTGAGATTAGCACTATGTTTCCAATCAGTAGAAGCACAAGGCTAGCACAAACCTTGCCGATTGTCTCAGCAATTTCAGCTTAAATTTTCCAATAGTGCTGCATGATACATCGCATACCAAGCCGAATTTCTCTCAACGATGTGAAGTCGCAATTTATCGTCGAATTATCAGATGACCACGATGCAAAATTCGTTGTTGCACGTTCCAAACATCCCTCACCTTCAATAAGCGCCAATATAATGGAAGGTATGCTGGGGATCCATAAACTTACCCAGCATGCATCAATATATCAAATTTGCCAAGTGAATTATCGGCTCAAAGATAACATAATGGCTGCGCTTTGATCATATTAATCAATGTTAAACGCTTTTGAACCACCAATAGTACTTGCTACCTCTCCCCACTCATACACTAATTACTTTACAGCGAATATCGACAAAGTACTCAATCTGCAATATGCACCCTTACTACTCCAACCAGCAAATAGCCTTTTTTCAAAGTTTTCAGGGTTCTTACGGTCATTTAAATTACGATTAGAACGGTTCCAAACTGTCTTCTGGACTCACTCCAAATTATAGTTTACTAGCTCTGTAGAATGTGAAATTTGCATTATTTGGAATCTGATTTTCACTGCTAATGGTCTTTCTCATACTCGTTGACTACGAGCCATTTTTCCATTCACTTTTGTCTGATTAAACTAAACTCATTTCACAAGCCCTAATGTATAGTGGTGGTGAATTCAGATGGTGAACCACAAACTACATAAATTACTATTCAATGCGATATTATCCTTGTATTGATTTTTTTGGCCTGGCAGTTATTTATTGTACTTTTGATGAGCTGAGAGAGTGAAGGTCATAGATGAGTGCTTCAAAATATGAAGCAGTACATATCGTGTCTCCATAAATTGGTATTGTCAGGCACTTATAGACAACTCTCTCATGGATAATATCCCTCCATATCAGGAGCAAAAAGCTGTGAATATTGAGAGAGAAAAACAATTGATCTGCACTTTTTTTAATTATACAAAGAATTTTCAACAACTTGTATCATTACCCCTTCATCATCACCCACACAGAAGTATGAAGATTATGTTGGGCATCATCCCCAGCTGAAATTATGTAGAATACGAATACAAGATATGCTATCCACTAAAGGGCCGTTTGCACCGTATCAGTTTAAACTCTATATTGAGTTCAAACTCTTGGAAAGTTTAAACCTCCAAAGCAGGAGGTTTAAACCAATAAAAATATTTGGATTGACTTGACATCTGTAAAGATTTGATGGGAAAACAGCTGATAGTAAATTATTTTTCGACGGTTTCAGTGCTAATAATGCTTCTATAGACGATAATAATTATTATTATTAAGGTTATAGTGAATCATTATTTGCACGTAAAAAGAATTATTATGGAGGAATTGATAGAGGTTTTCAATGCGATTGATAAAGATGACTGAAGAAATTTTGGAACTGAGAAAAATTGGGCAAAAAGCAAAACATTCAAATTTCTGGGATGATAAAGAATTTTTAAACGGAGTAAGTTAAATCAGCTGTCAATTTAGTATTTGATCAAATAAACCACTTCATAGAAAATAATACAGTTTTTAACAGTGGTCTTTCATTAGAAAACATGTTTTTAATAACACATAACTGAGATATTTTGATTTTGAGAGATTTCTAATAAACGAGGAAGACCGTAGTAGATTTCAGCGTAACAGAATCACTTTGATTAGTAAATGCATTGAAAAAACCAATTCAAGTTTAAACTTTCAGATTATCTTAAACTCGATTAACTTAATCGAGTTTAGCAATAAATACTGTGCAAACGGCCCTAAGTATAATAGTGGAGTACTTGGCTTATATTTGAGGGAATAAACTTTCTTGAACGTGATATATATACACGGATCTAGGAAATACCTTTAGACATTATTTTGCTCCATCTTCACACCTTCTTTCGAGAAATGAAATCATTTTTATTATCATTGACTGCAGAAAAAGAGGAGTGGGTATTTGGAGAGAATATGTTCATAAACCTTTGATATTATTAGCCTTGCTTTGATCTACAGTACCACCAATTTCCTGAATCCCTTTTTCAACTAATTCTATGATTCCTCCACTGATTCCCACTCCTATGATGCACAACTCTCAACTTTTCTAATGAGTTTGAGAAAACCAGGATAATCAGTTAGATAACTGAATTATACATCGTACTGTATTTGTTAATTAAACCAACCACGTGTTGAGGGCAAACACTTATCCCGTTCCTTCTTCCTTGCATTCTGGATTGGAGTAATCGCACCATACTAAACAAAGCAAAGCACTTGAAAATTACTTGTAAACTCAATTAGAGTAGTCGAGTCTGTGTTGAAGTCTGCAATGTGTCTCCGGTTCAGCGTCATTTGTTTGCTGTGAAAGTTTAAACTATGCTTTCAATGTTTAAACAAGATTGTGTCGCGTATCCGCGAATGTGCAATTAGATTGTACTACTTCACTGTTTGTTCAGTGGTTTGAATTAGATTTGACGCAAATTCGGCTCCTGAAATGTAACAAGATTGCTTTCCTTTTTCATGATCCAAGACTTACCGGTACATTTGAGTCAGCAGCATTCTAAAATGTGAGAGATCATTATTGTGGATTCAAAATATCATCGTTAAATTTCCATTTTTGAGAATCTGATTCAGGCTTCAAGAATAAATAGCCAACTGACAGCTGAAAATAACATACTAGCTGGAAACCATTAGATAACATGCTTCAAACAATAAACCAGTTGGATTTAATTGAAATAACAAATCAAGTTGAATTTTACTCTAGTTGGACCGGTATGCTCAATAGCAGTGTAACTCAATCCTATATCACATATTATGAGCCATAGTCGTATAATTAATTATGTTTCTTGATTGGATCAGCTGGAGGTTTAAACTTTTTTGGAATTGGCTCACTGATTTGTTGTAACAAGATATTTCCAGTTATTTTTCAGTCTCAGGTTACAGTTATATTTGAATTATTAGTAAATTCACGAAGAATAATGAATGAAAATCTTTTATTGGAAAAAGCTCTCCACTTCTACTGTGACATAACTTGCATAATAACTATTCTTCCTGGAGGGTTTGCCCATATGTTGCTTGAATTTACATTGGAAACGCTTCCATTTCCTTGGAGACAACTCATTCCCTCGTACAGGCATGCTCCAAAGCACTAAAAGTTGGGCTAAGCCAAGCTCACCCAGAATTCGAAGTATGAAAAATACATTTTACGATTTCAAGCAGAGAGAATATAAGCACGTTCTCTCCAAGCAATTCTTGTTCACGGTATTTGCACATTAATAGTTGTGAATTGTTAGTTGAATTGAGACTTGCCCAAGTGTGAAACAGTTCACTGTCTCTTTCTTACTAGGAAATTGGAACAGCTTACCATCTCTCTCCGACCAGACTGGCTAGCTGTTACAGTTTCCCAAGGCTGGCAATATGTACGTGTGGAACAGATCTTTGTTTTGCAACAGCAGCTAATGCTAGAAGAAAGGGCTCGCGCACGTATTACACGAGGCCCCACCTAGGTAGAGGAAACCCTTCCAGTAAATCAGAGAGAGCACATCGTTTCTGACAAGCTCTCCTTCATGCAGGCTGGAAGTTGCATTTGTAATACAAGACGATAATAGTAAAAGAAGCCGGTGTGAGAGAAATTTGCGATGGGCTATAAAGTGGCAAAAGGACTGTGGAAAGGGGAATGTGTTTTGCCAGCCCAAAAAAGCATTCTACTCACTCAGATGTCGAATTATACCATGAGGATGGATGAGGAGTGAGTGAGTTAGAGTATGAGGATGAATGGAGAGTGAGTGAGGAGACTGTTGCATTAGAGGGTCACCTCGAATTCTATGTCTCCGTGTGTTGGTGAAGTGATGAAGCGAGGTATCGATTGCTGCTCAAGAGAAATTGGAAAGAAACTGATCCACGTAGCAGAGAGGGAGAAGTTAAACTGCTCACTAAAAGAGTATCGCCGATCCCCAAGGATGTTCAGGTGATGTAGTCTTTATCTTACAGTCCCAATGACAAATAAAGCACTCGTGGAAAAAGTTGAAAGTCCTACATAAGAAACGTTGACTGTCAAAGGCCTGAGAAAGATTGAGTAGTCTTTCTCGACGGTTGTAAAACTACCTTCGTAGAATTGCTAAAATGATCATGGATTGGGATTGATTCGGAATTTTAGTGGTTGTAAAAGGTATGTAAAGAATAGATTGGCCTACAGAATGATGTCCGTAATGTGGTGATTTGTGACTTGAAACTGGATATCTCGCCGAAAAGTTCCAACTTCAATCCAAGCCTTCATAGAGTAAAAATCTCAGTTAGCCCTTATCATTTTCGCTGTATTGAATTGTATTTCACATGGAATAGGGTCAGTTGTTGAAGTACTTTCTTCAAGCCTGAGAGCCAAGGCCTAAATAATTATTTCAACTTCTCTCCTTGTAACATACCACAGATTCCATTGTCTATCAAAAATAAGCTTCCTAAATATTTCACTTAGTAGTCTATGATACTGAATTATGATATGATCCACGCACCATATATATTATCATCTATTTCAACGCACCATCTAGATTTTTACACTTGGTAGCCTGTTCCACTTACGGTACGATATTAATCAGTCTCTGAATTCAAAGATTAAAAAAATCTCGTCCGAAATCAGGAAAAAACATTAGGAAAAATTTTTTTCCTCCACCTCCTGTCTAAGGTGCTTACTTTACTCCCTGAAACATAATACTAAAGTGTCACTTTTTCGCTCTCGGTACTAAAAAACTGAAAAACTCTCTAGAGCGTAAAAGTAACTCCATTTAAATAACATGGGAAGCATCTCTTTTTTAAAAATGTACATTTGAAGTAGGTTAGAAGGTCTAAGCTCAGATGAGAAAGCATATAGAGTAGTCATTAAACCAACTAAATTCAATACCTCAACCAGACATTTGATCAATATAATATGAAATTTATCTTTGTATGCTAAAATTTTTACAAACTTCATATCACTATACTAAAAAAATGTATGATTTTTTAATTCCATGCTATTCAAAATACCAGCCAACAAATATTCCTCATTAACTAATCAAATTTGAAACGGGAACTTCATCATAGCTGTAGTTGTGGCGGCCATTGTTATTACAACTTTTGCCGACAGGTAGCGCTGTCGGCGGAGAACTGTGAATATAAGCCAGCTGTTTCTGTTTACTTTTTAGATTATGTTGTAGCACATTGTTTGGTCAATTATTTTATTTGCAGTTTTTATAAAAATGTAGGTGGAGGAAAAATGTTGATTAAGTCACGAGTGAAAAATTGTTTTTCTCCCTCAGGAAAATAATTGTTGCCCTCGGCTTCGCCACAGGCTTCAAACTTTCCCCTCAGGGAGAAAAAACAGTACTTTTCACTCTAGATATACAAATAGCTATTCATCACAAATCAGTAATGAAATGACAGTCCATATTAAATGTAGGGTGATTGAAAGTCATGTATGTTATAGTAACAAATCATGATTATTTTAGGGTAATGTATCTTGATAATTAATTTCCAGATCCAGATCATAGAATATTACTTTTGTGTTGGTGGAAAACCCACGAAGACAATTCAATTTCTAAAGTGCTTGTCACATTGATCCACGATATTGAAGATTTTCATAACTATCGTGTTGCCTCCAACTACAACAATTCTGTTATCATTTGTGATAGGCTCTAAACCTTGTTATAGCAATCTCTAACCATGATTATTGGTTAAGCATTAATTATTATTCGAACAAATGCAATTTCTCATTTTTTTCCATGAATTTCAAATTGTTGAAAGAGTAAATAGGGTTTTGACGTCGATGAGAGTTTTTTCAACTCCAAAAGGTAAATATACCTTAATGTGAGTACCAAAAGGAGTTTTCACAGTGAGCCTATATCAAATAAATATTGAGAGTACCATAAATATTATGTCCTCAGAAACTATTCGTCGAACTCATCCTACTGATATTTGAACATCGAGCTGTCATTTTCTATGACGGAGACAGCCTGCCGAAGAAGAAGTTGACAAAGTTGTAGAAATATTATTTGATGTCACTTATTTGTAGATAACAGGGTGTATAAACGTTGATGGCTCTGTAATAATAACCCAGAACTCAATATATCGTCCACTGATGTTTTGAGATGAGAAGACGGCAGGGCTGACGGCTGAGTCAATAAATGATTCATTACAGACCGACAGTGAAAACAAAAACCGCCTACTCCAAATCCAGCATTCTTACAATTGCGTAGAATATATTTCTTCTCACTGATAGATGATAGTGACTCGTTTCCTGCAGAACTTATAACTGTGACTTCGTTTGTTGATTTAACTGAGTCAATTTAAATAGTTGATTTAACTGGTAATGATGTAGTTTTTTAATCATAACTCTGTAATAAGATAGATTTAACTGAGTCAATTTAAATAGTTGATTTAACTGGTAATGATGTAGTTTTTTAATCATAACTCTGTAATAAGATAGATGTCTCTAAAAAATATATTCAAACAAGCACATAGTATTAGTAGGAGTTTCGCCAAATATTATGTATTACTAGACCCGTGATTCCAAGCCTTTTAAGTCAATACACGAATCAACTAAAAAGGTGATTGAGATTTAAACAGCAGTTAGTTCACAGCTTCTCACTAAGAGAAATTTTCCAAGTCATAAAGTCAACCTATACTACATTATTATAATATTATATTGATGTATCAGATTGTCATAAATTAAACAATTTTCCTGTTGCTCTCGAATCTAAGACATCCAATAATGTTTCATTTTTATTGAGTTTGATGAATGTGTTTAATGTTAAGTCGGGCCTAGGCCACAAACTCAAGCTCTGTCGTAAATGTGTCAAACTCTTAAAATGAGGATGATATAATGAGCGATCAAATTTATATCACAAAGTTTTTCAGCTTTATTGCTCATAACGCAGTTTTAAATACAAGGTTGCATTTTGGAATAATATCCAAATCAGCAATTATTATTTTCTATGTTGAATTCGAATTCTTATTCTTCCAAAATAAGAAGTAAGTTATATTTGAAATATTACTCCTTTCCCTATTCATATGGAGTAACCATAGGTTTCAAGAAATTTGGTGTGGCGCACTCACACAACTTTCCTTGCCGTTATGAAAATTGATCACATGACGCTAGTGTGCACTTGCATCTCAAGTCTACTATTCAAAGATCTGAGCTAGTTGGTGACAGGACAATAATGCTGGAAACACACGAAGTCTGCTATCAATTCATAGTGAATGATTTGATAGAATCAACAGTTGCCAACAGTTTGCAATTGAATAATCACATTTTTCGAATTTCAATTTATTTTCAATTCTAGGTGGAAATATTACTGAACATTAATTGTAGAGATTTTCATGCTTAATTTTTTTCGCTTGAATTTTTTTGTTCAACTTGTATCTGAAGCCTGATAATTGGGAATCTAAAATCAAACTTTGCATAGATTGGGCGGAGCTCCTGACATTTTTACAGATATGATACTTGTGGCAGTAGATAGAGCTTATCAATGACTATTTGTGGTATAAATTTGATTAAAATCGTTGGAGCCGTTTTCGAGAAAATCGCGAAAAACCCTGTTTTTCACAACCTTTTTGCCATTTTAGCCGCCATCTTGAATTGCATTTGAACGAAATTGTTCATGTCGGATCCTTATAGTGTAAGGATCTTAAGTTCTAAATTTCAAGTCATTCCGTTGATTGGGAGATGAGATATTGTTTACACAGACGCACATAAACTCATACACACACACACATACAGACCAATACCCAAAAACCACTTTTTTGGACTCAGGGGACCTTGAAACGTATAGATATTTGGAAATTGAGGTACCTCAATTTTTTTCGGAAAGCAATACTTTCCTTACCTATGGTAATACGGCAAGGAAAGTAAAAAACTAGATCAAAAGTAAGTAACACCAACGCATAACAAAATGGTAGCCATAATATTGATATTGATTAGGCGTAGTTCCCGCGCGACGCTGGCATAATAAGACCCAGGAGATTCTTCCAAAAGCGGTAGAGAAATAAATTCTCATTATATTATAGACATTATATTAGCTCACTCATTTTTCAATTCATTTCATTAAGATATCAAGAGTCACTTTGAATATTCAAAAATCTCATTTTTCGCCGGGCCATATAAAGTACTATTATATGGCCCTGCGAAAAATTATTTTCAAGTTCTCAAAGGTAATTGTTTTGGTGCATCTTACTTGATTATCAAGTTCACTTATTTCTCAGCTTTCTATAATTGAATATTTTTTTGGAGTTTTTCCCAAAATGCTCTCATCTCTGAAATTTTGCGATTACTGAAGAATACAAACTGTTACCTATAAAGATAGTACAAGATAAGATGTACGATATTGCAGTAGATTATCAAAGAGTTGATACTGTAAAGTGTCTGAAAAATATAAAATCCCTATTCTATTATGAAGATAATAGTTTTATTATTTGGTGCCAAACAACTAGCGCTATCTTTAAAGAATTTCACAGTATTGCAGTAGATTATCAAAGAGTTGATACTGTAAAGTGTCTGAAAAATGTAAAATACCTATTCTATTATGAATATAATAGTTTTGTTATTTGGTGCCAAACAACTAGCGCTATCTTTCAAGAATTTCACAGTGAGCTCAAGAATTTGCATCTCTCAGAGAGTTAACTGGTATAAAACCCGCTAGATTATATTAAAATTAACACGATTTCCTTGATTCGAGAAATTGAGTGAAGTTCCTCCATCGTAGCTTTTTTCATTCACAAATCAGAGGAGTTTTTCATTTGTTTTACCCGAAGTTCTTGTAGAATCTATTTACTCGTAGCTTACTGAAAACCATTCAACTAATTTATTTCGAAGAAATAGATAAAAAAATATGAAATTCAACATTACCAGTTTTCAAAGTTTTCCGCTATCTTAACTAGTGTTGGGAATCCATAATTCACGCCCGTTCTGACTACTCAGAGCCATTTCAGCAACGCTTTGTGGGACGTGTTGTCTGGAGCAAGACTCGCGGACATCTGACAACAGATTCGCATCCCGAATTATGTGAAGCATGCGCACAAAGCGAGCCTTCCACGCAGAAGCGCCGTCCGGGCTCAAGACCTTTCTCAACTTTTGTCCCTGGGGCTAGGCGCTGGCTAGAAATAGCAGCAATACTTATCATTCACCTTGTGCTGATAGTTGAAAGTGAATTTTACCATAGCCTCTCATTTCCAGTCTAGTTCACTCCCATCTTGAAGAACACTTCTGAGCAATTGTCATTGACACAATTCTTCAGGCCCCTCACTCCAAGTGTCAATGTATATGGAACTTGGGATGATTCGTATTCGCGGATTGAGCCAACAGCTTCTTCAGTTGTCAGATCACTCTTATACTAAGAAAAATGAGATGGGCGTATCAACAAGTGGATTTAATACTGAACTCCAATACCTTGACCGTGAAGTAATTCAATACTGTACTTCAATACCTTGAACGAGATATAGTTTCGCATTCATCGTGTTGATTTAAAAAGGCCAGTAATCAATCATGAATATCGCGAAGAATGGTAATTCATCCTATACCACTGAAATAGAGCCTCCCATCATTGAATCACAAATTATGCACTATCCAGTCCATTTGAATCGGTAGATATGAAACAAACTATAATGTTCTGTACTCTGTTTCAAACAGTAAAAATAAATAACAAATCTATACCTAAGTAACCTACGTAACCTATTTTATAGAAATCAATCAAGATTCAAGATTCAAGATTTCTTCATTGCAGAAAACATTTATACAAATGCATAGCATCGTCATAGATTAAAAATGGTAAATAAAAGTATTTACATTCAAAGAAATAATAATACAAACACAAGCATACAAACATCGTGTGTTTGAATTATCTTGTATAGTTTGGATTCAATATAATTGATACCTGATATTATGAATGAATGGATTCAAAGTTTCCATTATTCTTTATTGTTCGGGATTATTCTGGCTTTGTATAGCGGGTAGCCGTTGATAGCGGCAAAAATATCATACGTATTAGTGGTTTAAATAAAATTCGATAAGAAAACTTCGAAAAGAGCTACTTCTGATTTAAATTTTCATCTGACACAATAAATATCGGCTGCATTTCAACACTATCATCAAATTAATGTGGATGGTAATTAATTATTAGGTTTTATGGATTTGGTGTTTTCAACAGAATCCCAAAAGCTGCCTTGAAATGTAGACCTTGATATAGGAGAAATGTTGGATATTGGGAAACCTCTAAAAAGATGGTAAGTGGAGTGGATACATAATTGAATGAAACAGAGGAAAACTTTCGAATATAAACTAATGTTAAATTACTCGTCTCCATAGTTTGCCATGTCAACAGTATTTAAGTGATAATTATTCTATGCACCTGTCCAATTTCTAAAGCATAAATTTTGAACCCCACATAATTATATTGGTCTCGATGGACCGAATCCATTATTTACTCCCTCCTTATACAGCCTTCATGATCATGTGGATTCGCCGTAGAACTACATTCTGAAAAAAATACAAAAACTGAATCATGGTTGATGGTCTACTTGTATCTTAATATCTATCACAGAAGTGTTGTGGAAAAATACGTTCGAAGTTTTCTCAAGCAGTTGTAAGTCGCAGAGAATTATTATTCCAATAAGAATCCTAATTAACTCTAAGTATATTTTAGGTTTGTGTGTGGGACCAAAATAAACTGCAATATATCAAATAATAAATTATAACTGCAGCAATTGTCATGAACTTGAAATGAAATTCACCAATTTGAAGCATTTAAGTATCATTTTCACAACAAAGATACCCTTGAAAAATGTTTCCATTGTCAAGTTCAGTGCTACAGATATAGTTGAATAGTAGTTGAAGTAGCACGTTGGCTTGTCCGACTATTGATAAATGTGTCACATTATTGATTCAAATGTTCGACGCGGAAACAACACATTTATCATTGACCGACTACAACAACATTCTTTACCTCAATTTTCCGGTCGTCCTTTCACAAGAGTACTAACCAGTCTCAACTTTGAAACTTTCATGGAACCAGACTTATTGATTCAACATTCAAGTCCACCATTGAAACTTCAATATGGTTGGTTCAAAGGTGTTATTGGTTTGAGATTTCAATACAGAAAACAGTCACCAAGTTCTATTTCCAACTTTGTCGAAACAAATTTTGTATGCTGACAACATTTTCGCCATTTCAGCCGCCATCTTGATTGCATTTGATCGAAATTGTTCGTGTCGGATCCTTATATATGAGGTCCTTACAGTTCCAAATTACAAGTCATTCCGTGATTGGGAGATGAGATATCGTGTACACAGACGCACATACACACACACACACACACACACACACACACACACACAACACACACACACACAACACACACACACACACACACACACACAACACACACATACCGTACACATACAGACCAATACCCAAAAACCCCTTTTGGACTCAGGGGACCTTGAAACATATAGAAATTTGGAAATTCGGGTACCTTTTTTTTCGGGAAGCAATACTTTTTTTACCTATGGTAATAGGGCAAGGAAAGTAAAAATATCATACGTATCAATGGTTTAAAAAAATGACGATAAGAAAACTTCGAAAGAGCTACTTCTAATTTAAATTTTCATATGAAACAATAAATATCGGCTGCATTTCAACACTATTATCAAATTAATGTAGATGGTAATTAATTTATTGGTTTTATGGATTTGATGAACTAAATCCCAAAATCTGTCTTGAAATGTAGACCTTGATATAGGAGAAATGTTGGATATTGGGAAACATCTAAAGAGATGGTAAGTGGAGTCGATGCATAATTGAATGAAACAGAGGAAGACTTTCGAATTTAAACTAATGTTAAATTACTCTTCTCCATAGTTGGCCATGTCAACAATATTTATGTGATATTCTTTGCACCTGTCCAATTTCTAAAGCGTCAATTTTGAACCCCACATAATATATATATTGGTCTCGACTTATGATTCATCTAATAACCGAATTCATTATTTACTCTCTCCATATACAGCCTTCATGATTATGTCGATTCGCCGTAGAACTACATTCTAAAAAAATACAAAAACTGAATCATGGTTGATGGTCTACTTGTATCTTGATATCTGTCACAGAAGTGTTGTGGAAAAATACGTTCGAAGTTTTCTCAAGCAGTTGTAAGTTGCAGATAATTATTATTATTCCAATAAGAATCCCAATTAACTCTAAGTATATTTTAGGTTTGTGTGTGGGACCAAAATAAACTGCAATATATCAAATAATAAATTATAACTGCAGCAATTGTCATGAACTTGAAATTGAATTCCTAATTTCAAGTATTTAAGTATCATTTTCACAACAAAGATACCCGTGACAAATTTTTCCATTGTCAAGTTCAGTGCTACAGATATACAAGGTTGAACAGTATTGAAGTACTAACACGTTGGCTTGTCCGACTATTGATAAATGTGTCACATTATTGATTCAATTGTTCGACGCGGAAACAACACATTTATCATTGACCGACTACAACAACATTCTTTACCTCAATTTTCCGGTCGTCCTTTCACAAGAGTACTAACCAGTCTCAACTTTGAAACTTTCATGGAACCAGACTTATTGATTCAACATCCAAGTCCACCATTGAAACTTCAATATGGTTGGTTCAAAGGTGTTATTGGTTTGAGATTTCAATACAGAAATCAGTCACCAAGTTCTATTTCCAACTCTGTCCGAAACAAATTTTGTATGCTGACAACATTTTTGAATGCAATATTTCTGGGATTGCTGATGATAATGATAATAGATTATGATGATGATGATGATGATGATGATGATGATGATGATTATGATGTTGTTGAGAGAGAAATAAACCCACAGTTTCAGGTGCACTGAAAACATTCTTAAACACTGTATGGAGACAAATATTTATTATATATGAGGTTGGAATGAATTTTATTTTCATCATGATGAAATGATTCATTTTATGATGATGATAATTATGATTATGATATTGTTGAGACATAAATAAACCCACAGTTTCAGGTGCACTGAAAACATTCTTAAACACTGTATATTTATACAAATATTTATTATAAATGTGGTTGGAATAAATCTTATTTTCATGATGATGAAATGATTCATGTGTTGATGATGATTCATCTGTTGTTGATGTTGTTGAGAGATAAATAAACCCACAATATTTAAGGTGCACTGAAAACATTTTGAAGCACTGAATATAGATAGGGACAAATATTGATGATATGTGGTTAGAATAAATCTTATTTCCAGACCTTGTTTGACTCAATCGCATTGATTCAGAGAGAGTAATAGTCGTTTTATTGCTTTTTACAAATAAACCACCGTCGATTCCTATGTTCAGCAATGAATCAAAAGCCTAATTATCCCAAATTATCCATCTGCAATACAGTATTAATGGCAATCGAACATTAAGCAAGATACATTAACTTTTCCAGCCCATTTGAATCTGTGCCTATATTTGGTTTTGGCTCAACAGACCTTCCATGGGAATATTTTAATTTGGAACCCACCAGATCCTGGCAATCGCCCAATTGAACATTGTTTATAACCCTAGCGAAATGTACATCAATGATTTATAGGTGGCATATAGATCAACTGCTTACCACTCACGTGGTGAAGATCTCCTTACCTTGCCAAATAGAAAATACCTGCTTGTGTTTCATCGTTGCACTGATCTGCAATGCGTCCACTATTCGGCGGCTCCATGTAGCTGTCTACACTTTGATTTATGAGATGCAAATTCAGCTTTCATACTTCAAATCCACCAAGATCTTTACAGGCCTCCATAAAAACGAAAAGATTGCTACATGATAAATTCATCATGTGTCAATCTGCTGAATCCTACATTTACCATTCCACTCAAATACTGTACTATAAACACAGAAGATATATGGAGCAATATAAAAAATTACATTAGTTCAAGCTTGCAGAATAGTGCTTGATCTGGTTTGTTTTTCAAACATAAATCCATCATATTTTTCTACACTCTGGAACTAATGCATCAGATTCTCAATATGTTTGGGAAATTGAAGGAAAATGTTCTTTTTCAGATTGAGTGTATACCATCAATGAGGTTTTTCTCCCCCATTTACAAAAAGGTTTGAGATTGAAGGTATTTCTGACATGTACTTATTCAATGAAACAGTGTTTGCGTTAAAGAATGTGGGATACGGTAGTTACAAGAGAAATTTGTGACTCTTGAAAGCAAAAGCCAAAGATGATCGATTAAAATTTTCTTATTTTGTAATATAACTTCATACAGTCCTTCAATAGCTCTTGAACTAACGTTCAGAATTACCATCACCCATCAATGAATTCATTTCCCTGAATGTGCCTAGTTCCAGTTCCCAGTATACCCGATAACTTGAAAATCCCCAATCTATTTATTGTTTTTCTTCTCAAAGTATGCAAAGATTCCATCAAATTTTGAATTGTCAATCTACTTAGTGATAGCGCATCCTATTCTCAATAGTGCACTTGTGGGACACTCATCTCGAAGAGTGATTTCGAGAAAACCGCGAATCCAATCTTACCGAGAAGGACGCATAGAAAAAGATAAAAAGATCTTCAGACTCTATTCTGTATGTATGAGCAATTTTCAAGTTAAATCGGCAAATTTCGCAGTCAATTTCTCCATTCTTTCCCTTTTCGCTACTATAATCAGATTTTCCTCATCTTTCTCAATTTTTCTCGGATATTTTTCATGAATTTCAAAGATAATTGAATGAGATGTTCATGAGTTTGAGAAATGGATTGAACTGACTCATCATAAAAATTACAAGATTGTCATGGAGTAGAACAGTGGTATTTTGGCAGCCTTCGTAGTCTATCAGTCAAACGATGAATCAAAAGATTTTTCTCATCAAGTTGGTGCATCAGAATTAATTTCGATATTTCTCTCTGTATTATCTCCCTCAACATTTATGAAAGCCTTCGTGAGAAATTCTTTCGTGGAGAAGAATTTCATCATTTGTATGATGATACCGTGGAAATTCCTCTCTAAATATAATTCGGATTGTCCAATATACTTAATATACTTCAACCATCTATAATATTATTGTGAACGCATTTTTTGTCAATTCAAAAAAAGGGAATCCATCAACAAGACAAGACTAATATAAAATGCATTCACTTATGATAACCGAGAGATAGATTCCATGACTATTTTGTATTTGAAATAACAGACGTGGCCTTAAACCTCTCGTAATTCTTGTTACTTGTCGAGGATTAATATCAATGATACTTTTACTCATTTCAAATAGCTCCAAATAATAACTCTGTAGTAGAAATTATCCAGTATTCACATTCTTGGTAAGAGGTACTCGTAATCATATGAAAATTGAGAATCACTGTACCATGTTTTCAATTTTATTTCATCTCTTACAAGTCTCGACTTTCATTGTGTTCAGCAAAAGAGTGAGCAAAATAAATGTTCATCAAATAATTGCTTTTCCACTAACTTAGAAATTACATTAAAAGTCAAAACAGGATGTAAGTAATAAAATAAAGTGAAAAAAATGTAATTCGATTTTTAACTGACCAAAGGTAGAGAGGTCTACGTTTTAACTCGACGAGATTCGCTTTTGTCTGTATGTATGTAAGTACGTATGGGAAGAATTTACGTCCAAAAGCAGCAACAGGTTTTCATGAAATTGATATGACAGGAATGTTCCTTTTGGAATTGACATTGACAGTAGGTTGAAAGCAGTTTTGGGCTAATAATGCCAGTTGTTTTGTCCTGGATTTTCTATGGGTTGTATCAATCTATTTTACAATATTGACAATTGTATCTATTGTCTATGAATATTCAAATTTGACAGAGGCAAAGATCAAAGATTGAAATGGAGTCTATCAGACACTAGTAGTTCTGTGAGCAGTAGACCTCGCGCAGTTATAAGTCACAGTCTCTTCTAATACTGTCAGAGTAAATTTTATCCTGTCCTGTCGTGTCGGCGAGATATCAGTGTATAAACGACTAATGGCTGTTTGGGTTGTTGTATCGACAATGCTAATTTTATTTGATGTAAGTTGAACAGTGTATATGCTACTATCATCAACAGCTTACCAAGTTGAAAGCAGAGTAAAGTCGGGAGAAAATACTATGCTACTTCAAGTTATCAATTGCATGCCTCACTGCATGCAATTAATATTCGACACAACAGCTGTCTTCTCACTAAGTTACATTGAGATGCTTCATCGCATGCAATTTATAATCCACTCGACAGCTGATTTATGATGAATGATTCTATAGTCTGATTTTCACTCCAATATTGACGTATGAAGGAGGCTCCTTTTCCTTTCATATTATCCTTGAAATGCAAAATTTCCAAAAACCTTGTATATACGTCGACGCTCAATTTAAAAAGGAACAAACTGTCAAATTTCATGAAAATCAATTACCGCGTTTCGCCGGAAATGCGCAACATATAAACATATAAGCACAAGAGAAATGCAAACCCGTCGACTTGAATCTTAGACCTCACTTCGCTCGGTCAAATATTAGTCACCTCTATCTTCATGATAAGTATTCGTAATCCACTTGAAATCATTGGATCAGATGTTTTTTTCCCATTCAACACATAATGCAATGCAAGGAAATACTATTTCAACGACTATTAGGTTCGAAAGAATTGGAGATTCATCATGTGTAAACAATAATAGTTTATTTGGGTTTCTATGTTCCTGAATGAATTGCATTGGAAACTCCAGACGAATGAAATTCTCTTGAAAAATAATTCCCATGTATCTCATAAGTTTCACTGTCATATCCATAGGCCTCTCCACAATTTCCCTGAATATTCATCTACGGATCTGTTGGTTACATGATATTGAACTCTAGATTGAGAACAGGGGATGGATTTCGAGATGAAGTTGTAGGAGAAAAGCTGTATGATACTCGAAAAATATCAGAATAATCGGGTACTCGAACCCAGAATCAATCTACGCTTCAATTTTGAAACGATCGAAAACAAACAGACGCCTGAAAGGAGAATGGTCCACAGTTGTGAGTGATCGCGACTTATACAGTAAAACTTTTCCAAAGCAAACACGTCTTAAGTCTCTTCTTACACAACGTTCTTCAGTTGATAACGTGCGGGCCCTCCCCCACACCCCATCCTAAACCAAGAGAAAAACAAAGGAGCAGCGGAGAAGAACAGACGGAAAACTTTTCTCATGTTCCGAAAGTAAAGCTTGGAGAGAGAGAAAGTATTACCGCTTATACGTGAGATTGAGAACTAAGTAGTTGAGAACAGTGAAAATGAAGCAAGAACTTCAAGGAAAATGATGAAAGAACAACGAAATGGTCGAAAAATGTAGGATACGCCGATAAATTAATAGTCATATTACCACCATTTAGCATGAGCTGGGAGAAGCAACATTTCTTATCTCAAAACTTCAATATCTATCGGCTGTATTAGTTTTCGGAATATTACGGACATATTACATCATATTATACATTACATATATAATAATATAATAGGAATTATATAATGGGAATTGTCACATATTATATTATTATTTATTTATTATTATGTCACATATTACATGAATATTACAACATAACATATCATAGAATGTGATTCAGTTTAGCTCTGAAGACATCAGTTCATAATAATTGTTTCTGTTGATATTTCTGATTTGAACCCTCCTTTTTTCCTTTGACAAATTATGAGAATTAATCAACTTATTATCTCAGTGATATTATTACTAGTGGGACAATCACATGGTTAATGGTTTCTCCACAAACAAAATCCGACATATACAAAATAAATCCTATTATATCATTATACATTCATAATAAATTCATGTCCAGTGAAGAATCTCGTAACATTTCAAATGCTCAATCCATATTTTTAAAAGTGCACTCCTTACCAAGCTTTGTCAGGATTCTAGAATATAATCAGGAAATGGAACATACATTCCTGCATTTTATTCATTGGAGATTACGGTTATTGAATTAGATACAGGGTATATTCAGTAAATTGATATTCAGTAACTCACTATCGATAACGATCTTACTTCCTTATTTATGTATTTATTTATTAATAATCATTACATTCCATCAATTTTGGGAATAATCCCATTTGACAGGTAACTTGTCAGTACTAATACTAATCCTAATACTATAATACATACAATCAAAATAATAAAATATTTATTCAGGTATCAAGTGTCAAGTATCATTAAGGATGGTAATGATATATATTATATATAAAAAAAATCAATTTTCTTGTGAGTAAAATTCTGAGATTGCGTATAGGCTTTTCTCTAATAACATTTTTTTGACTGCCTGTTTAAATAAAATGACTGATTCAATGTTTCGAATGTCTGTTGGCAGCCTATTATAGAGTCTCATTCCTGAATAAAATGGAGTTTTTTCAAAAGCTAAATTTCTATGGATTGGAAATGCAATAATATTTCTATTTCGAGTATTATATTTATGATTATCTGTACAAAATTGGAACTTATTGATATTTACTTATAATGTAATATATATTCTCATAATTATATTCTCATTAATCGGTTGAGAAGACTCACACCGGATTGTGGATTCGTAGTTGCAGTGAGAACTATGCTTCAATAAACCTCATTTATTAGAGAAGGAACTGTTTTGATTGAGCTGGAAGTCCCTGAATTGAGTTCTAGTTCAATTGAAAGTTTCAATAAGCAACCACAACCACCAATGGTTTGAAGTCCACAGAATCTTATTCATTCGACCAGAGACAACTTTAGAGCAATCAGGAACGGAATAATTTCATAACTAGTAGTTCAGTGATCAGTAGACCTTACGCAGTTATAAACCACAGCCTCCTCTAAGGCTCCAACTTCAAGATCTCTCAGACGAGCTGAAATTTTCATCACTCGTTAGTCGGATGCCTTGTCGTTCATTGGATAAATTATATGAGCGAAATCGATGCTCCCCAAGATAGGCCAAGCATTTTGTGAAGACGCCCTCAAATATGTGAATTTTCAAATAAATAATAATATAATAATAATGAAATAAGTCGCCCATATAGCTGGGACCTTATACTGTCAAATGTTAACGGAAAAACTTTGAAGATGCATTCGTCAATATTACGAATTTTGGCGTTTTACCTATTGAAGAATTATTTGATTCAAATAAAATAATTGAGTTTTTCCATTCAATAATTTTGTTTTCCATAAATCTCGTAACTTGAGCACAAACTGTAAATTCCGTCAAGCTCATAAGAATGACATTGTTGTCAGATGATCCGACAAGTGACGAAATACATGAAATGAGCTATTTCTGAGAATAGCATTAAACTACCTATAGTGAGGTCCACGTTATAATGGCAGTGGATAAAGATAGAAGAATAGCGATGCCAATTCTCTGAATTAATTAATTATATTTCTACACTATCAGAAACATAATTGGCATTGTTGTGGACCTAGAAAAGAATAGTACCACCCGCTTTGTCAAATGATAGACAAGGATAGCAAAACCAAAGTTGATCAAATACTGTCATTATAACGTGGACCTCACTATAGAAAGATCCAGTGTTCTATCTATTAGATTCAAAATCTCTAGTTGTACATTTTTGTACACAAAAATGGACTCAAATTTTGGGAAGTGAAGAAATTTCACGTATTTTATAATTGAAGCACGATACTATTAATAAAAATTTCAGAGAATAGTTTTGAGCGCTTTGAAAGTCTGTTGCTCTCTTACAGTCATAATTATTCGATATCTAATTGTAGGCTATACATTCCTGTGTGAAGAATTCAATGGGCTCAGTTCAATCCAATTACCAATTATAACATCACCTTGACCAATGCATGAATTGCCCATATTTAGTATTATGCAGAAGTTTCTATCCTACATTTGAAAAATAGAATCTCTCCGCCCTGATCACTATTTGGACTATCTTGTTGCAAAAATACCACTGCCAACAGTTTACAGTTTCCTATCCATTTGCGGTTTTATATCCATCTCCCAAGTGTGCTGGAACAAAGCATTTGTACATTAAATAGAGGAGTTGATATCAATGAGAAATTGAGCAGCTGTTAGTTGAAAACAGAAGCTTGGATTTTTTCCAGACTCTCTTGATTTTTTCGGTCACACCAGCTTTTCTCTGGTCAAGAGAAACACTCATAAATCATATTTTATTTTCACCGCCTACTTCCAAGCTGCATTGAACAAAAATAATCTACTTCCCTGGCATTAACTCACTTTCTCTTTCTTGTATGATCCTTTTTCACTCTCACTTTCATTCTTCCTCCTCTCTCTTCCTTATCTTTCCACTGCATCCCTCAGTTTCGTTCTGTTTTTTGTGGGATTTATCCCCTAGAAGTACAAAAATTACAACCCAGCTCTGCTGAAGAACATAAGTTCTCCTCAGTGATGTATAGCCAGCTCTTAGTCTTTTCACACATGAAAGATGTATGAGCTAATCACTCAGATATCAGGTTTTTCTCTAGTTTTATTCCCTCTATCAGTGTGTAGTACGATACTGTGTGCTGAGTAGGCTATCGTATTAGTCTGTACTGATGTACTAAGATATTGAACATCTTGTGTCGATTAGAGCTTATTCATCCTGTTTCCGTACTCATAAACACACAACTATTTTAGATTTATTCTTATCATGCCGTTGTCTATTTTTACCTCTTTTAATTTCTTCTCTTTTCTTATCATTTTACTGTAGTATTGTCAATCACTAGTCGAACTCATTAACTTACTGTACTTTATTAGTAATATATTTACTTTGTGCTGTTGTCTCATTATTAACTAGCATATCTTTTGATTATTTTCTAAGTTCTTTTTTCATTGAGGTACAATCATTTCAAATACTTTACTATTAGAAACGCTCTATTCGAGGTTATTCACAAACCATACTCTATTTTAGGCCTCTTGTTTTTGAGATTAGAATAAAATAAGCTCAAGATAGAATGAATCATCTTGTCGATGAAAGGCTACTCGTTCTTATTTAGGATTATAAGGCTTCTCGTACTAAATTTCAGTTACCCTTCATAGAATTAAATAGAATCATTCGTTATCAACCCAAGAGAAAAGTAGTAAAACATACTTCAGTACTCATGATTCCAATTGAATTTTCACTTGATTTCGCAAAGAATTGGAAGGTTTTTTGGATGATTATTATCAATAATGTCGTAATTGTTGCAAATCATGTAGTATAATAATTTTCTAATGACTCTCTTGAAAGAATATAACGGTCCATTGTTTGCATATTCTTTATTATGATTATGGAGTTATGATGACAATATTTCATTCGACATGGGTATAAGATAAACGCAAATAAAGAATTTAAGAAAAACTCAGACATGTTCTATCCAAGTTATTAATTAATCATGAAGCTGGTTCTTAGAAAATCGGTGGGAGCTTATCCCTACTAAGTTTTTAAATCCCAAATGAGTTTCCTCATCACAAGTGCAATCCCCCAATCTCTCAACTCAACTTAACTGTGTCATTGTTCTACGAAAAACGATTACTCCTCTCTTCTTATAGTTGAACGCACATTTCAGGAAAATTAAATTCAATTGACGTGGGAGTGGCTGAATCAGTAGTCCTCGCCTTCAAAACGAAGGAGCTGTCTGATTGGTCAATTAGTTGTATAGGCGCCATTTCACCTTCACAGCTCTCTACCAATAGGGAGCAAGCAGCTTGAGAAGTCACATGCAAGTCACTGTCCAATTAGATTGCTCACTGAATTTGGGGCGTGTCTTAGATTTTGTATCTGGAGTTAGTTCTGCCATTCTCCGCTAGAATTATTTTTCTCTGAAATTTTCGAACTGAATAAACCTGAGTGTGCATATTCTTTAAAATGATTACAATGGTCATGAATTCGCATTGTGATTTGTTGTTTAAGCAATAATTAAGGTATTCATACTCTACACACTACTCACACACATAAGCGCAGTCTCCTTTTTGTGTGTAAGTGAGGGGACGGTCTGCCTACCTGTATACTACGTAGTCTACATAGTATATCAATGGCGCAGGTAGGCCGGGCATGTGTGCCTGCGCGTGGGGGAGTTGGGGTCGGCTTAATCTTTCAGCGCTCATGCAAGTTTGGACAGAGTATAGGCCTGCTATAGATTTTGAAAATATGTTTAATAGAGTCGGAGCTGATTATGTTCCAATCGGATTACAGCCGGACTATGTTTCAATAGAGAGATAATTTCGAAGAGAGAGTCGGAGCGGAAAAATATTTGGGCCTAGGGGCGCCGAATAGCTGGATCCGGCCCTTCATCTCACGTCAATATATACATCAACATTTATAGAATACTAGCCGTCAGGCTCGCTTCGCTCGCCATATCCGTCTGGACCCCCGACTGGATCGTCCAAAAATGAGATCACCGGGCTCGCTTCGCTCGCCTGCATGTAGACCTCAGCGGAACCTCTGGACCCCCGACTGGATTGTCCAAAAATGAGGTCAGCGGGCTCGCTTCGCTCGCCTGCATGAAGACCTTAGCAGAACCTCTGTACCGAATTTGAACGTATTATGTCAATTTGTTCTCGAAAAACACCTGTTACTATATCGGCGTATCTTTGGCGAACAAAATTCTTCCACCTCAGCTACACATGTGTACTGAATTTTTTTTAATATATTTCCATCAATTATTAAAGAAACGCAGAAAATCTGAGAAAACGCTAATTTTGGCGTTATTTCAAATTCCTTCTAACACAACATTATTGCACCCCAGCTGAGCTTCTGTAGTAAATTTGAACATTTTCTGTTAGTTTGTTCTCGATAAAGCTGAGAAAGCGCAAAAAACGCTGGAAACGCAGATTTTGGGCATGTCTTTGGCGTTATTTCAAATTCCTTCTGAAACAACATTATTACACCCTAGCTGAGCTTCTATACTAAATTTGAACAATTTATGTTCATTTTTTCTCGATAAAGCTGAGAAAACGCTGGAAAAACGCAGATTTTGGGCGTATCTTTGGAAATTTTTCCAAATCCGTTCTTATTGCGCCTCTAAAGGGCCAACTGAACACACCTACCAAATTTGAAATTTTATGTCATATTTTTAACATATGTTGGGACGATCCAGTCGGGGGTCCAGAATAAACGTCTGGCTAAACGATTATTGGCGAGCGAAGCGAGCCTGACGGCTAGTAATATAATATTCCCAGGAATAGCTCTGATTGAAGTAGCAGTGCCAATCAATTTTTCCGCGATAAATGCATTTCAATCTTCAACTTGGTGCCAACCTAACAAATTCAACTCAACTTAATGCCAACCTGACAAAATTATTAATTTAGTTACCAGAACAACTGTTTCGAAGAGGTACTCTCTCTAGATTATAGTTCTATATTAACATATGGTATGGACATTTCAATTATAATTAAGATATTGGAATAAGAAGAATATACATGATAAAAGAGAAACTTTACCACCCTTACAGTTAAAATATCGCTAAAAGATTTCTAAGTGCGCCTCTAAAGGACCAACTGAACATACCTACCAAAGTTGAACGTTTTTGGTCCGGTAGATTTTTAGCTCTGCGAGTGAGTGAGTGAGTCAGTCAGTCAGTGAGTGAGTGCCATTTCGCTTTTTATATAGATAATCCTATCATATTTCACTCAATCCAAAACCGTACATGAAATATGTTTTCTTTACGTGTATTTGTTTTCCGTTATAACATTATTTGATGCGTCTCAGCTGTGATGCATTGAAGGTCTAGCCTAATATTGCAGCCTCTTCAGATGCTTGAGTACACGTGGATGAAAGCCAAGGATAGTAAGTAAGTAGGAGTGGAAATGGAGGCCACGTTTCTGAAGCCCTCTCATCAAAGTTCGATTTTCCGCTTAGGAACAACGAGTAGCATTAGTGTGAGGAGAATGGGATCCAATATCATCACTTCAACCACCCATGAGCTCCCTCAAATAAAGCATTTAAATATTGAACCCACACTAGAAAACAAGTTCCGTCGTAGAATGAAATACAATACAATTCTGCCCTACTTTATTCTATCACCATGTGGTACACTCGTCTCATATATTTTTTATTTCTAAATTATATCACTGATATCCGTCTCACTTTGTGAAATAATACTGTACATATTCGAACTATTTGTAAATTTGTACCCTAACTATTTGGGAGAGAAATAGCACAAGGTTACCTTATTTTTTCTCTCCTTATCATTTTGATAATGTACTTATTGTATCAATCAATAAAGAATGAAAGAATAACGATCATTTTGAAACATAAGCAAGCTTGATGCCACAAAAGCAATTCCATCAGTAACCCAATGGAATTAGTTTCAAATTCACTATAAAAATATTGTTAAATTTAATATTCGCTTTCCATCCTAATTACTTGGATTTTTCACCCGGTTTCCACTTTTTTCAATGATGATTAGTTAAAGCTGGGTTCGCACACAACAGTGACAGTGAACTGTGAAAATATAATCCCTGTAAGTTATAATGAGACTATTCTCATTCAGCACGGCCGAGCAGGTATGAATAATTTCATTAGAGCTTTTGCGAGTTATTTATTTCAATGTTGTATCAAAATCAAGCATAAAGCAACGTCATCATAGATTACTAATTGAGCCTACCTATGCAAAGTTGTCATACTAATTCATTTTTGGGCATCCAATCTAGTTTGGATGTGCTTGCTGTCATAGATTAGTATATCAATTACATTCTTCATTCGTTATTCAACAAAACCACCATGGCTATGGATCTTAATAATATATTACGGAGACTGTTTAAATAATAGCATAGCCACTTATGCTATCTTCTATAGTAAGGTACACGTTATAATGACAGTGAAAAACGATACAAGAACGGCGATGCTGATTCTCTGCCTTGCCAGATTATATTTATACATTGTTGAATAACGATCTGGTAGCGTTGTGGAGCTGGAAAAGGATACTGCTATCAGCTTTGTCGAATGATAGATAGGATAGCAAGACCAATGTTAATCAAATACTGACATTATAACGTGGACCGCACTATATCTAAAGTTATCTATCTCTTCGCAAATGAACTATCACTTTCAAAATTGCATTCAATTAACATTATAATTGACTGATATTTCTTATCTTGTAAAATTGGTTGAATAATTAAAAAGACTGTCATATTATGTAGATAAATGAATAAGCCAGTACATATGGCAACATATATGAATATAAAACACTGAATGTGTGAAAACCCTGATCTAATCCAATCAATGACTGCGTACAGACTTAAGAACCACGAACACGCGCATTTTGCTTTTTATAAGCTGATGCTATGCTTATTGTATCATTCTGTAATCTGTATGTGTATAGAAACAGTAAGATAATACTATCTATGATAAGTATTGCATCAGCTGGTGTGATGTGAAATGTGCGTGTTCGTGGCTCATAAGTCTGTAGGAACCTTATTATAATATTAATCATTGATACATCAATGATTAAATTTTTGAAGGAAAACATGCTCTTTTTTCAAGTGAAAGGTTTATTTGATTCACAATTTTCAATATTTACAATCTTTGGTTCTTTGACTATACTCAATACAACAGTTTTCTTCAAACAATGATTTGTTTTTTGGAACCTATAAATCACCGAAATATCATCACAAATCAGGTAAATGATATGAAAAACACTTATCCCTGCAACACTAGCGTTAGATACTTCCCAACAAATTGTCTGTGTTTGGCAGAAGTTCTATGTTTTGGAAGTTCGCAGACACTTTCGGCTGTAATCTATCACATGTTGAAGGAAGGTATAGAAGTTGGAGAAGAGGAAAAACCGTTTGAAATATGTATGGGCTTCAGTAGAAGACAGGTTTCCTTGTTATTTCGCTCAAGATTACCAAGAAGAGATGGGTGATGGATGAAATTTCCACGTCACATTTATTCAACAGTAATTTTACAAAATGTGGTAACTCTTCATCGAGTTCAAAGTTGACAGTGAAGTTCATCATGAAGGCACTTGTCTATTACAAACACCATAAAGTCCATGATACAATTTTTAAAGGTCGAATGTATTGACTTAGGTGTGTAGGTTATCCGGCTGTTGTACGGCAAAGAAGAAGCTACTTTATAAAGATGTACAGTTGGAAAGGATGTTTGCATTGACTTTCTCAAGAAGAAACAGAACATGTATTGGAATCATATTAAAAGCCTGACTGAGAGTATTTGCACGCAGCAACATGAATAATCCGATGGATTTATTAAGAAACAGAAAACTGTTATCCATAGCGTAGAAAAATACGGAGTTAGAGAACGTTCAGGTATCAATAGAATACATAAATTAATATTAGTTTTGACTCTAGTAAGAATCTTGTGAATTTAGGACAATCATAGAAGTACAAAATACCCTCAGATTCTAAGAGAATTGGATTGATTATTCTTTAACAAATCACACTTCAGACGACTAATCAATTCAATCAGCTCCTCAATTTATCCAAAACACATTCAACTTTCTGTTCGGTCCGAATTAAGGTACGTACAGATTTAGGTACGCGCCGCGAACATGAGCAATTCACTTTTAATCAGCTGATGCCAAGCTTTTTATATCTGTATCTTACCGGTTCTGTAAAAATACAGATATAGTCAACTGATTAAAATGGAATTGCTCATGATCGCGTATATCTGTACGCACCTTTAGAGAAGAACATTATGTTCGAAAAGATAGTCAACAATAATATTAAAAACCTATATTTATCAGAAAAATGCGATAGGAGGTGATACTCTTAGAGTTTTTAACAATGTATTGCACAGAAAGGCTTTACAAAGTTGAATTTTAATTACTTCAAATTCAATTCATCATTCTACACGATTCTCTCATGATAAATACCTCTCGTGTTTTCAATAAAAATCACAACCTAATTCTACACAGAATAATCGTGATGGAGTGTTACTGTTTTTGGTAATCTTTACTATCACTATCATTTTCAAAGTAATCTTGATATTCATCTTTATATGGGGCATCGTTCAAGTCATAATCATAGGTTGCTTCTCCTTTATGTTGATCATAGTCGTTCAAAATAGGTTTCTCACTATTGTCTGTTCCATTAATTTGCGTGAGTTTATGATTTGAATCGTCATAGTTCCCTACAACTTCAACCGAACTGTCAGTTATCACTTGATTGGAATCACTAATTGTATTATTAGCATTGTTACCAGGAGCTGTTAAAAGTCTATATTGGTATCTCGTGGACTCACTGGTCGATTCGACAAAGCGGTTATCGTCTTTTAATGCTGCAACGTTGTCATAACCTACGAGTTGGCTACCGTTTTTGTCATTGGATTCGGCACGAAAAGTTTCTTCATTTGAATCAACTGGAGCAGATTCACTACCCCCGGTGTTATTGTTTCCTGAGCTGGAATCCCCTGATTGTCTCACAGTATCCAGTAAGAAATTCTCAGTTTTATGCGAATTGCCATCCCCATTCACAGGGAACTCTTCCTCTTCATAATAATTGTATGTTCTATTGAATTCACTATCATATCTTTGCGACTGCGGAATTGAGTTAGAGTTATCTGCGCTTTTGTCTTCTTCTTTTGTTCTACCACTGGTGGATACGTATTCATTATCCGTCGTCTTATTTTTGCTCGAATTTTCTTCTCCATTATTGTAGGATGCTGGAGGCAGATCGTCAAAGTCGTAGTCAAGAAAAGGAGCATCCAAAATGTCGTCCTCGATTATCGTTGAATTGATCTTCTCGGGCGTTTTGGTTGGAGAAGCCGTTGTGTTCAAAGACGAATCACCTGAAACAAGAAAGAAATTGAATAGAAATGAATGGGATGGAGGAACTCTGAATAGATTATTTTTGTCAGTGGATGATATAAAAAACTCCATTATTCGATCATCGTTTTATCTATGAAAATTTGGGGGTGAATTGAATAGCTTTCTTATGAATTGTCACAATGAGTCAATATATTTCAATTAATCTCCTCCAAATTGAATTTCTTGTGATATTAGGTCTTCAAAATTCTTTAATTTCAATTATTAACGTTTCCTCTATCCGAAAACTTGGATGCTATATCGCTATGTGACTAAAATAATATTTGTTAGTCTTGGGTAGAAACTGATTGCGACCTACTTCTACATTCTAGTTCTTGAAATCAATAACTCAAACTAAAAAAAATATTTTTTATTCTCCATTCTGTATTGATTTATACAATAAGTGCATTATTAAAATGATAGGGAGAGAAAAAAAAGGGTTACCTTGAGTTATTCATTATATCAAATATTCCTCTCCCAAATTTAGATAAGCACATGGTCCGAATTTTTTTTTTATTTATTTACAATGCAAATTACACTAATGTAATAACATTGTAAGATGAAATAATAAGATAGTTCTTGTGCTATTTTTCTTCCAAATTTATAGGTGACAAAGTCCAAGATAAGGTTAGAATTTCACTTGTACAATTTTTATAAAATTTTAGTCCAAAATAAACATAAAAAACTATAAATTTTGAATTTAGATGGCTTGAATTAATAAATTACTTAGGATAAGTCTTGTTGTTGTTCACTTCACAAAATTCTCAGAATATTCATATGCTACACTTCTCATCCATTGTGTGACTTCTAGGCCATAAATAATGTAACTTGAATTTTCTCCGTGTTGGAGAGTACTCAATTTTTCATACTAATAGTATTCTCTTCACTGAATAGTATTCTCTTCACTGAATACTGGATCCTCGATTCTAACACTGAATTTGGAGAGTAAAAATCGAGTATTTTGATAAGTCTACCTATCTGATGACTTCTGATGCTTTTATTATTCGATTATTACACTTTTCTCAATAATTTAAAAAAACTTGATTTGATTATAAAATATTACCGTACATGAAATAATGATATTGAACATTAAAACTCGACAATATCTTTCTAAGCTTCATTTCTTCCGATGAACATTCCATATTATCAAAATGTATCATATTAACGTTTCAAACTCTTCAGGAAGTACTTGCATTACAATTCAATATTTGGAACGTGTTCGAAATTCATGGAAAATTTCAGTCAGTTCTGTCTGCTGAGAATTTTTTCTATACTGCGAGAATATGAATGCTTTATTGATACCTTTGACATCACACTGAAGAGGTAAACGACGGTGATCTACAAACATGATCATGAGACCTCCACTGCAAACTCCATGAGATCCTTGAGGGCCGCTGTTGAAAAATGCTACTGTCATTGTTTTGAGAGGAAGGAGAGTTTGTTAGAGTGAGAAGAGCAAGAACAGCTTTTGTCTTTCCAGCACAGAAAAGATTGGTTGTAAATTGTGTTATTATGAATGGATGAACTATAGCTCAAGAAGCCTTGTTAGGAAAGGGTTTCAGCTCTTAATTCGATTTCAAAGATCGTAAATTTATTTCTCCAACTCAATAGATATCATCATTTGTTGGGAATGGAACATTTCAATTTCAATTGTATCTGTCAGGTTTTTATACGAGATGATCAATAACTTTATCATAGTTTCATTCAGTTAACTATAACTGTAGATAGAGCTCAGAAAAAGTGTGCTCAAAATTAATAATATTTTATAATATTCATGAAAATCGTAGGACGATTGTATTGAAAAGTTATGTTGGATGAAGATCAAAGGGTAAGAACACTTTTCAAATGCTGCTTTTCAAGCAGGGAGAAATATTTCATTCAGCCTTATAAAGGAAATTATAGCTAAATGCTGTTCTCCATGTTGTTTAAAGCTTCTTTCGATTCTATCGTAGCTCATGATATTTTCGAAACTCTAAAAAAATACTAAAATTCAAGACTCACTCATGGCTCTCTTCTGATACGCTGCTATGGGAAGAGGTGGATTCCAAAATGCTTGCCTTCCGATGCCGGTCCTGAAATTGAAATTTAAATTGGTTCAAGATGGAACACTAGATAAAGCTAGTAACGTATGAAAACATACGTAGTTACTGAGAGAGATTTTTGATTGAGCTTCATGTTTAGAAAAGAGAAGGTATTTTACGGGAGAATTTTAAATTAAATTACGAGAAGGTCGATCGTAACCCAGAAACCCACCAACATTTATGAGTTTCTACCAAAGTTATGACATTGCCGCTCTACATCTAGAATTAATATTATCATGGGCAACACAATTGGAAAATCAGATTGATGTCAATGATATAGTTTTCAAAAAAAGTTTGAAAACTGGAGAATCTAATATCATCATTGATGATTTATATTTTTTTTTTAAAGCATGATGCAAGGGATCGTTAGTAATCAGAGTTTTATCATCTTGATATGATATTCAATGATCTGTAATATCATTTTGGGATGGAATTTGTCATGTAAGTGATATCATTGAATAGAACTCGACTTGATTTGATTTGATAGTCCCACCTCTTCCAATTCATTGATTTTTGTCCTAGAAAATTATTTACGATTTCGACGGTAACTATGAATCTTCTCTGGGGAGAGAGACTTGATCGAGTTAGACCTATATTGAAAAATAAGTTCAATAAACAACTCTAACCTCAAATTTGATGTTATCCCCTTCGGATAAACGTTCAAATGGACAACCATGTGATTATCTGATCCTTGTGAGTCCATTTGTTGTCCATTGCTAGTGTCTGGGTTGCGAGGACTCCATTCATCATTCAACGGTTTTTCATCGTATTTAATCGGAAGTCCTATCCCTTCATCCTGTTGGTAACCTGAAATTCAAAATCCATTGTAAACCGGATTTTCAATTCATAGCCTATTTTTTTTGCAATAATAATGTGGAAGATCGATTTACTGTTTTTTAAATGCAATATTTTTTGTATTGATACATAAATCAATTATGATATGCAATACTCATTATCCAGATACAAATAATCAAGTCAAGTTAATCTTAAAAAATGCATCATTTCTCCTGTCATTTCACACATCACATTGGAAGTATTGTACTTGTATTGTATTGTATATAAATTACACTTTTTTGTTGTCAATCCATCCATCGTAGTTTATGATTACAAGGACCATATTGAGATCTATGTATTATAATTATTTATTGTTGGCTGAGAAATGAGAGCAATAAAATATTGATAGAAGGTCTATTCATAATAATTATATCGCACGTAACCAAAAATCAAGACAATGATTGGCAATTAACAACAAATTTAATCTTAAACGATTCAATGTAGAATATTTATGATATTGCTGTCCTAAATCTCTCCTCATATTGCTGGGTCTCTCCTCATTTATGATAATGTGTATGCAATGGTGTGACTTTGAAAATGGAAAATTTGTAAATTGAGAGTTTGTCTACAGATCATAAAATTATATTTTACAATCATGGAATTATGAAATTAAACATAAACTCAAGAAGCTTACATAGACAAAGCTTGACAGACTATTAAAGAATATGAAATAAATTGAAAAAATATTGTTGATATTTATAAACTTGACATGGCTGTTGTGCGGTTACCTTGTTCGCTGTCCATTGTCATTGGATAGATGTCAAGTGTGACGCTGACAGGCTTCTTCTTCCCAAAACCTGATTGATGATACTTCTGTCTCCCTGATGATCCATTCTGTTTGAAGAGAGCAACAGTATGAGAAGGCGAGTGATTAGGATTCAGCGATATTCCTTGACGCACAGGATTTCTGTCATGAGGTGGTTTGGGGAAGTACTGATTTGGTTTACCAGATATTGGTCGGATATTGTTCATGAACATAGATCCTGGAGGCCTTAATGGTCTCGGAGCAGCGAGTTGGTTGATTTCTGATGGATCCAATGGTCGGAACTTGGCAAAAGGGTCCGGCTCTGTTGTGTTTGCTATGAACATGAAAGGATGCATTGGAGGTGGCACCAATGTCTCAACCAATCCTGACGCTCCAGTTCTCAGATCTTCTGGCTCAATTGGCATCCTATAAGTTCCCGAAATCCTCATACCTCGTTTTCTATTCACACGTTTTGGAGGAGGCTGATAGGTGGGCTCTTTCCAATTGAAATTTGTGTTGCTTGGTGGCTTCAACCTTGTAACCTTTGCGGCTGAAGAGGTTGTCAACAAATCTTCAAAACTATCCTCTTCTTTTTCTCCCTCCTCATTCTGAAAACTTTCCAGAGACGTAATTGTAGCTTGAGTCGTTGTTGTCGTTGTTGTGGTTCTCTGAAGCCTGGGTAGACTTGTGCTTGTAGTCAAATACTTCACAATGTCTTTCATACTTTTGATCTCCCTGTTGTTCTTGTAAGGGTCTAACTGTGCATAAGCATCGGAGAACACAGGTATAGGTGTGAACTGATAATGAGGAGGATTCGAATCTTCACCATCAGTGTTTGGAGTCGGCGCAAATGGTTTATCAGATCTGCCAAAAGCACTATAAGTTTGAGGTAAACCTGTCTCGACCCTTTTACTGTATGGGTTGAAGTATTTCCTCAGTGTTGTCATAGTTTGGAGGTTTTTCTTGCCATGATCTACTCTATCAATAGGAGGCTGTCTGAAGCGATCAATCCTCGGTGGTCCTCCATAGAAATGGTAGCGAGTCTCAAAATTGTCGCTTCTTCTGGCGAATTGATATGGGTCAGCACCAAGGGGTGGTGGAGGGTACATACGATTACTAAAACGTCTTCGTATTCTTGTTCCCCACATTGGTTCCGAATAGTTTCTCAAATAATACTCCCCATTCTGCTTCTGCAAAATATAGTAACCAAGAGATTGAGGGTCATGTTTCCCATCAACAAAGTAATCTTTCACGTACTGTGTCCTGTGTCTCTTCAGTGATTCAATAGGAAATAGCTGAGTTCTAGCTGTTCTCACCTTATCATTATTTTCTTTACTGTTTTCTGATTTTTCTTCGTTTGCTACTTCGGTTGTCACAATATCCGTTATATTTACAACTGTTGTTACAGATGGTTCTGAAGCAGTATCATTGATCTCTTCCACTGTTCCTTGGATATCAGGTGCCTCTGAAGCTCTAGCATCAACTACAAACAAATCTTGTCTGTGCCTCGTTAGATGTAGAACTGGTGTTGATTTCAAGTTGGATGAATTCGTTGATACATCTAGCAAGGTGAGTCCAACCTGTGGAAATATGGTGGGATAATTGAATTACTTACTATCAAAGAAACAACATTAATTCAATCACTCAACAACATAATCTGTAAACAAATTAAAGTATAGCATTGCCTCGTAATAAACATTCATAATGAACCATCATAATAATCGAAATGAAATTTATAATAACCAACATCATAATCATTTATTTATTTCATTGACAATCACAAATCATAATTACAATATAATATGATTGAGAGAAGACAACAGGCATAGCCAAAAACATTCTTCTCCCAAATTTTTACAAATAAAAGTTTCAAAACAGAATGAGGTTATAATTTCACTTTTCACTTCAAAAAGTCCAATTTCTACTTCAAAACTAATGACTTAGCTGAGAATTTTAAATTTTGATATTTGAAAACTAATTAAAAACGAAAATATTTCACTCAAATCTCTACAAATTGGAAATTTTTGAGTAATTTGCAAAATTTTGAGTTAGAAAAGAAACACAACTTCAACTTATTATCATAAGGGAACGACTATGGTAAATTTGTTCATACTCGTATTCAAATTCTCAATATGAAGTTCATACAGACCTAGAGAGTATAATATCTCCAAAAAAATATGGGAAATATTTTTCGAGAGAAATTCATAGCAACTTTAGACAGAATGTAAGATACATAACTATTTTCGGGAGAAATAGTTCTGGTGAATTAATTGGGTCAAACTTCGCGAGATTCACAGTAGGATAATGAGGGAGTAGACCCTACTTCTTTTTCTGAATTCATTTCTCGATGAATTCTCAATTATAATAAGTGCTCTTCAAAAGTTGAAAAGTTCGAGTTTTGCTGCTCGACTCAATTCTTCGAAGCACTTTTTTCATTCAAGAAAAAGTTTTTTCGAATGCTATACTTTCTCGAAATTCATGAACAGAATCGAAATCGTGGTGGAATATATAGAACTTTTGGCATCAAGTCTCAATGTCTTTTTCTTCCCATTGGTTGTTCACATATTCATCGAAAGTGTTCTTTGAAAATATCAGGCAAGTCCTTCTCCCAATTCTTATGTTATAATTATCCCTGAATTGATGATTACATAACAAACCTGTTCTATACTTCAAAAACAATATCGGGGGACCGAGCTTTGCTCTGCAGTGTAAAAGCATAGAAAATTTGTAACGAAAGATTGAATTTATACTTTATATATTTTATGTATTCATTTTTTCAGTCGTACAATTATTTTTACATGAGGAGGCACAACAGGCTTATACTCAAAACTGTCCATTTTCAAATTTATACTATAGTCCAAATTTATACTTATATAATATTTTATGTATTCATTTTCTCAGTCTTACAATTATTTTTACATGAGGAGGCACAACAGGCTCATGCTCAAAACTGTCCCTTTTCAAATTTATACTACAGTCCAAATCAAAATCTAGGTTAAGCTACTATCACCCATCAAAATAACAATTTATCCATATTTCAAAAAACTAACACAAATCAATTACAAATAGATATACTATGAATTCGATTTAGAATGATGTACTATGTTTGCTACAATATTTGTTAATATACTATGCACTATTCTACACTAACAGCATCTAGCTACTATTTTGGACTTTCTGTAGTAATCATGTTTTATAAAAAAAGAAATAAACGAAAATATGTTTTTCTTGCTGGATTTTTCTTCTCGTGAGATCAGCTGTATGATCCCACACATGCACTCGTTCACTCTCTTCCATTGCGGTATCGACAGACGACTAAATTTCCAGCTGTTTTTCCAAGAACGTATTTATCCTTTCAATGTCCTTCCGCGAGTTATCCCAGGGTTGAGACCTAGTGCAATCGAATTTTCATATCATAAACCTACTTTGTTCCAAATTTCGTGAGAATCGTTAGAGCCGTTTTCGAGATCCGGTAATAATAATATTAATAATAATAATAATAATATCCAGTGACCTGGCTGGCTCAGGTCTGGTGTCAGAGTTTTCAGGTCGCAACTGATCAATTTCAGGGCCTCTGACATGACCCAACGACTGCTTTTTAGGCAGCCGGGACCGACGGCTTAACGTGTCCATTCGAGATCCGGTCACATACAGATATATACACATTTAAACATCTAAATATATAAACAGAAATTGCTCGTTTAATAGTATATGATGTGGGTACATTTAAATGTATGTAGAATACTAACTACGCAATGCATATTATTAGTATATATAAACACTTATTAGTGCAAATGCCATGTTATCATTAAAGTGCAATACACAGTTGGTCCAACAAATCCGTAAGTTGCTGAATGCATAATCGAATGCATATGCATATAAGTGATAATATAAGTGATTCAACTTTAAAAACCTTTATAAAAATGACAAATTTTTTAGTTTGGTCCTTTGTAGAATGCTATCTTAACATGCAAGTAAGTTCACTCTTGTTCAATCACTCATCGACAAATCTATTGATACGGCTCAGAGACAGGGGATGTTTAGACGGAAAGTTACTGGCAGCTCGTGCTTTTCACTTTCCATCAAATCTATTCTGACTCGGAAAATGATATAAATTGGTGGAATGTGACATAAAGAGAAGTACTGGCTACCAGTAGCTTTCCGTCTCTAATTTCTCTGTCTACGAACAGCTCCAAGCTGAATATTGAATAAGAGGACTGTTTGTAACACGAGGACAGTCATGTTTGAATGCACTATATATGCATAGTTGCAACAAATTATTCAGCGTCTAGTTTCCAGTACAAGATTCATCTACATAAACATTGTATGCTTATTACCATACTAACTTGTAGTTCTCAGGGCGAGTATCATCCAACTATGCATCTAAAAATACCAGTATCATATAACGGCAAACATTCTGTAGATTACTAATTTTATGATAAAACAGTGCACACGTAAAAGAAAAAAGTTTTGTTTGCTATGCATGTATACTATCACAGTACTCGTTTCAACTCTTTCGATCAATCTCAGTGCAAGTGAAATCTAAGGCTGGCCACTAACGACACAAAATGCATGATGAACATGTGTGTGCTCATATCGTCATACATTGTTTATTTAATTTTTATTCATTTATTCGTTGATAGAATTACAAATCATATGAATATGATCGGGACAGAACAACAGGCATAGCCCAAAACTATTCTGTTCCCAAAATATTTGATAAATAATAAAATGTTCAAAAAAATAGGTTATGTTCTTACTGAAAAAATTTAAAGTTCAATTTCTGTCCAAAAATATATATGAGCTAGTTTGAATTTAGAATGATTAAAATACCAAAATTATAGTCAAATATTGCACTTAATATTACCGCACTTTGAATAAATTAAGCTATTTCAGAAAATTTTGAAGCCAAAAATATACACACAACTCTCCACTAGGCACAGCTGTTAGATACTTAGATATTGTTGTGACATCACAGTGGAAGGTTTCGAGCTGAATCTTTTGAGGTTAGGTTTATGTATCTTCGATTTTTTGTTGTTCATTTTTTCTTTACCGCTCTATTTGGGATCGAATTATTTTTGTATTATTATAATTTATAATTCTTTAGTGGATTATCTATCATTATTGGTTGTTTATTTTATATTAAAGTCTTCTGCAGATGAGAAACATACATGATGAACTTGGTGTTTGCATGATAAACATGCATGTACACACATGCACATACCATTAATGGCAAGCCTACATTAGTGCATCCATCTACATTGTATCTATGATTCCAAACATCAACAAACTATCAGTAAATTTGAATCGCATAATTTATAATAAGACTACCAACAGAATGCTTTGTTCGAATACATGCATCACTAATAATTTCATTCATTTATTTATGTATATATTTATCATTTACAATCAACTTAAGGACAAAGAAACAGACTACAGTCCAAAACTTCTTTTCATCCCAATTTCATAAAATAAATTTTTCAAATAACGGTTATGTGCGACTTTCCAATTCTTCACTAATTTCCACATTGAAACAAAACACAAACACTTGAAACAATTAATTTTGAATTTAGAAAGATTAAGATCCGAATTGATAACAGAATTCCTTCTACTTACCACTCAAAACTGTAAAATAAATATTAATTTGAAATATTTTGTTCCGAAAATTAAAAGGTCCCTACGTTTTTCAATCAATCTTGTTCTAATATGATCTTTTCCAACACAAGTATAATCTGAATTTCCAAATAAACACTGCGATCCTATTACCATACCAACATGTAGTTTTCATGCATTTATGTGTATCCCAGTACATCTCTGGTACATGTGAAACATGTATCTACACTAATCCAAATTCTCCACATATCGACAAACAATCTATAACTTAAGTTTCAATTTGTATAATAAGACTGTGCCAACACAAGGGTGTGTTTTAATGCATGTGTCTGAAAGCAGTGTGCATGTACGTGAGTGAGAGAATGCATAGGTTGTGTGTGAATGCATGCATATGTATGTATGCAAAGGTGGCGCTTACGACAAGGGCGACTCCTGTGACGACTGCCGAGAGAAAGAGCGCCCTGGTGTGTCTGCCTGGTGAGGGTGGGTCCAGTTTTTCATCGGGTGTTCGAGCGCGGTAAATGCCGAACATCTGTGGCACTGTTCCGCCGCTACTCCTTATCGACTTCGGCAGTGTTTCCACTTTCGCTTCTGACGTCATTTCTCATCCACTTACATGGTGTCTACCTGCAATAATATGAGTATTCGTTAAAAATGTTGAGGAGTAATGATAAGAATGGAGCTTTTAAATGTAGATATAAAATTAGAAATGAAAATGTTGCAATAACGAGAACTGATCATTTTTTTAAAGTTATGACGAGAATGAAGCTGTAATGTGAAATTGTAAAATATTGCAATAATGATAACGAATAAGCAATAATTTTTAATTGTAATTTTTCTACCTACAACGTGTCGACCTTGAATACGAGAGTATTTATTAAAAATGTCAATAATTTGTTATAAAAATGAGGCTTCCATGAGAAAATTAAAAATTATGCTAAAATGGAAGACGATGAACAATAATTAGAAACAGAGATTATGAGAATAAGAGAGATGAACCTGTGATGAGAAATAATAATGAAGATATAATGTTGAATGAGGACTAAAGGGCACAATATATTGGGAAATTAGAGCCAATAATAAGAAAGAGAGTGAGAGGCTAATTTCAAGAAACCATGGAAAAATACATGTAAAATGGTATGAGAACTTATAAAGAGACCGAGGCTGGAAATGAGAACTGTTAAACGATATGTTGCCGTTCACGATAACAGAAACGAATAAAATGTTGATTGGTCTATTTATTCATTTGGATGAAAGGTCTTGAAATCCTTATTTCATTTCATACGAAGGATTGGAGTACAATTAGTATTCAATGCATTAATGAGTATGAACAGGAGCAGAATCACGAAAATCAATACACAACTAGAATTGAATGCCTTTCCTTGAGATATGTGGATAAAAAAATGAATTCAGTTGAGCTAGAAGGATAGAACGTTGAAGAGAGGTGAAAAATGGATAATAAAAATGAAAGTTACGTTGGAAAAGGGCTAAATTTATTTATTTGAGAAGCCAGTAGCTACCACTTATGTCACTAATGAGAGCAGTGATTTCATTGAATAGAAATCAAATTAGAAATTCCTTTTGTCTTGATAATAATGTTGAAATAATAATATAAGTAGAAAAATGTTTTATGATATATGTTCAGTTCCGAGAACGCATTTGATATCAATTATCACAACAAACATCGACTACGGATTTAATTAATCTAATTCAATATTATCCATGATCTCTCTAGGGAGAACAGAGTTCAACACTAATGAGAGTTAATCAAATCTTTTTAATATTATCATTGAACAAAAATACTCTTCAATTATCCAACAAATTATGCTGCGGGATAGCAAGTATTTATGATGAATTTCACGTATTCTAGAAAAAATATATCCAACTCCAATCAAATATAGTAATGACAGTAATAAATGGGCAACAGCACAAAGACAAGCATGGCGAGTTCACTCGGGATTATTCAATTCACTATTAAATATGAACCACTACACTCTATTTTAAATCATTCCTGATTCCAGTTATAAAATCCACTCAACCCAGATGAATTGCGCGTGACTAAACAGGAATTTTGTACCTGACTTCAGAGAACTCCATAATGCTCTTGCATGTGCATACCCTTTTCATGGATAAATAGTACAAGGTGAAGTGAGAAGCTATTCTATGTAGTGGAATGAGCTATGATTGAAGTGAATTGTACTATTTCGTTTCAAATAGAACTCAACTACTGAATCAGTGCAAATTCAGTATCGTGTATTCCGGAGTAACAGAATCACTCCGCATACCTATTCCGACCTACTATATAGTTCAAACATCACCTGCTTTTGTTGTCTGGCCTCAAATAACCCGATAGCATTCGCATCAAAGAGTGTTGAAGCACTTTGAAACCCTGCAACGTAGTGGGTGGAACTAGAACTGGACGATGGAAATCTTCACAAAAGAGCAACGATCTGAGCAGTAAAAGAGATTTCAAATGAGAAAACCACTTGACTTTATCATACACGTTCCTGTTTTCTTCTCTTTACATATACGGCCAAATTTAGGTTGAGACCTGAAAAGGGAAGTCTTTTGAGAGTTGGAAAGAGTCGACTTGCCCCAAAGATCGTTGAAATGGGGTACAAGGGGCGGACCACAGCCCCCTAACGTGATGGATGGGCGACCTTTGATCACCTTTGCAAACAAGGTGCTTTGACTTATCACTCGGCTTTCAAAGGTTCTGTACAAGGGTTCCATAGTAGGCTCACTAGTCAGTCACAGACCTGACCAGTAATGTACTGTATTCACAAGAGAAACATTTTGAGTAAATTACTTTGTGAAAATTCAATAGAAACATGTTTTAAGACAAACTTGATCACTTTTAACAGAGCTTGTGATGGCTTAAAAAAGTATTGCCTGAAACTACAAAGCAAACCTGTCATTTCTCCTCGTCAGCTTGCCATTAGATATGGATTTCATGAGAAAATTTGTTACTTGCGAACCAGATGAATTTTTTTTTCAAAGGAGACAAAGCTCTTCTTTACCTTTGTCTTATCTGAGCTAATATGCAGTCATCAAGGACGATTATAAATGTTTCTTATACTGTCTTTGTTAAGAATGAGATCAATGTAACTTAAAACCCAATCAGTGAGTGCAAAATCTTTCTTACATTCAATAATGATGACAACATGTCGGCAATGGAGTGGAAATCCGGAATGTGCATATATTAGAGTTTGTAATAAATTGAAAATGCATTTCTAGTCAACCGAAGAGGATTCAAATGGATATTAATATTCTTTCGATTGTAGAAATCGAATTCTAGAATCCAGATCTTGGAGTAAATGAAAAATGGAAATTGGATGATAGTATTTGAAAATTGAGACATCATAGATCTCAAATTCCAGGATTAAGAAATAATTATATCAATAATACTCCTTGATCGATTTTTCTTTCAGTTTTATCGTATAACAATAAATGGTAAAGTATCTTTTCAAGGCATACATTTTTTTAAAAGCTGATTGGAAGCTGTATCGAGTTTGTTTTTTGAATTATGGATGTTATAATGAGAATGGCTTCGTGGTGGCGCTGATAAGTTGTCAATGAAATACAGGACATAAGTTGAGATCCAGGCATCTGCTACTTCCATTGTAACGGATGACCACCCTACAACTCGAACCTCGAACTCCTGTTTAGAGCCGAACTCCTTTAGATACCATTTATGAGATAGAAATCGCTTTTCGGTGGTTCGGAACACACCCAAGACCCAATGTTGTAGGTCTACAAACTCATCTCTCATCATCATCATCAGTTTCATCACCCTCGCACAAGCCTGGGGCTCATGCAAAGATGCAATATTGTGGTAGTTTATAATTCCGAAGCTGATTTTCAGCTAAAATGAACCTTGGCACTGTATTGCACATTTCGCTTGTGAAAATGCACACTATCTGTGTAATGGCACTAGAAGTAAAAAGATAGATTGTTGTAGGAACATTAATCTTTTCAAATTCCAGCAACTAAATTAACTTAACTTACTGCAAAACACTGCTGGATCTCAGTGTACTGAACAGCCATATTGTAAGCTGGAAAGCTACAATATAAATAATCTGGACATGAATAATAGCCAATTAGTCCACCAACCAACAGGAAATTTCTCCTTTAGTTCTATGGTGTGAATAACATGAAACCTACCTAATGATTCAATGTAATGATTGAAGGTTTTCTCAGATTATATTAAATTCAATCAAAGCTCGAAGTGAGGGTTTCAATGTAGCCAAGGTTTTTAACAAAGGAAGATAATCTCCATACCTAAAATATTTTTTAAGAACTATTGATGCTTTTTAGTCAATTTAATGTCATCTACTAAGTTTGTAATACATAACATGCATCTGATATGATTGCATGGTATAAGGGATGATGATGATGATGATGATGATGATGACGATGATGATGATGATGATGATGATGATGATGATGATGATGATGATGATGATGATGATTGAATAATAAATAATGTTTATTTCCAAAAAAAACTAAAACTACTACATCAATTACAGAAAATATTAGACAGATTACAATTACATACAATAGTTAGATACAATAAAAACTTCTTATAATGTGTCCTCTATATGTTTAGAGTTTTCTATGTGGAAATTGACCCACTCCACTATGGCGTACCATGTTCCAGATTATGGAGATGATGATGAAGATGATGATGATGATGATGATGATGATGATGATTATAATCAATAGAAACTTCGATGACGCTTACAAGAAGTCTCGAAATGAATTTAGTGTGATGCATTGATTGGGCCTGTTCCAGAATCATGGTATCCCGATACCGAAGTATCATCTTATATGGGAAAATATTATGATAAAGCTGGTTGAAAGCGCTGTCGAGTTTGTTTCCCGAATAATAGATGTTAACAATGGGTCACTCTTGGCTAGCCGCATGGAAAAGTGAGCGAAAGTGCTTTGTGTACTTTTGATATGTTTGAAAACGTGTGAAGAGTTGATAATTTACTCATCAGGGTAAAGCTACTCGAGCTTGAAAAGATAAGTAATCCAAACATGCCAAACAAATTGAAATTGTCAGAGGCAGGTGGAAGCCAAGATGAAATTAAATACAAAAATAAGAAACATAGAATAGGGATGGCATTGAGAAGATAATTAACCAATTGATTAGTTCATACATTCAATCAATATTATTTCAAAGGTTTAATGAATCTTGTAATAAGCATGATAATATTTGTATATTTTCTATGATAATAATCGTATTGCTTTTATTGGTGATGAGTCACAAAAAATCTTCCTCGCCTAATATAAATATTTCAGTCATCAATAGACCAAAGACTTACTATTTTCAAATATTTCTTTCAGGATAACCAGTTGATCGTATTGATCCAAAAATACCCTACACGAATGATTTGACTGCAACTCTCAAGTTATTATTATTGTTTGTAGTATTAAAAAAATGAATTATTATCTTAAATGTATGTATTTTGTGACTTTAATCTGTTATTTTATAATGGAAACTTTACGAAAAAATACCAAGGGTACTATGATGTTATTTTATACATAATTTCAAATAATTATTCCCACGAAGAACGTATCATTGTTGGAAAATCTGTATCAGTGATGCTTGAATTTGCCTACATGACTGCATCTATTGATAATATTTTAGACTTGTGATCTAACTCAGAACTTGGTGTTATGAACCTCATCCTGTTCTGAATCCAACATTTCTCAGGTACATCATAATATTTCATTCATCCATTATAAAAAATCTTCTCAAATTTATCACTCTCATAGAAGAGATACAGAAAAGAAACAAATTGTCAACTCGAAAATTTCATTCTAGACAAGAATGCTTTTCTCCATAGCTCTATTCTAGTATTGATACTCATCCTTATTCCAAATCTTCTTTTGGATGTTATTCAAGAGAATGATACTATTTGAACGAGCTACGAGACTGACAAAGATATCAGAAATGAAAAGCTTGGTTTATATGTCGTCTGGAAACTAGAAGAAATGATTTTTCAAGAAATCTTGTACAAAGTATGGTGGACAAAGAAATACTCACATTTAACGTTGGATTAACTCAGTGTATAGTAGTAAAATTTTTCCTCAAGGTGTCTGATAACATTTTCTTCCACGTTAAGATACAACAGCACAGTCCAATGTAAATTTTGAATAGTCTCCACGAAAAGATTGAACACCAACGAGAAGTATTTTGAAGAAAATAGAAATTATCACAACCAAACCAACCACTTCATACGTTACTACAGAACTGACGATGATGAAATGATATGAAGCTGATGAATGCTCCAGGATGTAGCGATGAGGGGGAGGGAGGGAACGTTGAGTCTAAGAGAGAGCTAAGAAAAGCTAAGATATTCAGTATCCTCAACTAGAGTTGGTTAGTAAATGTGTGTTCAAGACACAGTCGTTATGTGGGCTATTTTTCCATGCTCTGTTTGGTTTTCCCGAAGCTGTGTGTTTGCCTAAGACATGCAACACTCTCTTATCCTTCGATCTCTTCTCAAACTTTTCTTCTCGTGTCACTCTCACTCTCTTTTCCCCTCTTTTTCTTTTGCCATTCACCTTCTAGCCCGCTCAATGGTAGCCAAAATTTTCTTTCTTCAGTCTAACATGATAACACTTGCCGATGATTCTATGATGAACACTTGGCTAAAAATCACATAGTTTTTCTCGCTCTGATCATTCTTAGATTTCAATGGTGTGATACAACCTGTGAATTCACATTGTGTTTCCAATGTGGCTTTCCTGAGATCACAGTGATGTAATGAAACAGAATAATAATGTCATATTCAAGATAATTGAATGCCTGCCTCCACCAAATCCTTCGAGAATCATTAAGATTTTAAACTAAAGTTTCGCGCTCTAGACTCAATTCTTGGTATAATTTCATCCTCCATAACATGGCTTCTGAGGATATAATATTTGAGAGTTTGTGGAGGAGATTTTTGGAGATGAATTGTTATGGGAAGATTATATCGATTATGAATTTTGGTTGGCTTTAATTATGAAATAACTGGAGTAGTACTTGAATTTTCATGAATTCTACAATAAGTCTTTCATCCAGGCTTACTTTGTTGTTTGATTACTTCATTCTAAGAGCTCTTTAGTTCTCAATCTCTTCTGCGGAATTAGATGGAACACAACAAAATGAGTTCCACGAAATACACTGGGAGAATCTGATTTTCCCTAGAAGTGTGATAATGAAATTCACAGCTACCCACAGATTATGAATTCCAAGAAGCGAGCGAATAATGGTTTCTGATCTAAAACGCTCAGTTAGATGGACTTTCATCGAGAACTTTCTACATCAGACGGCTCTCAGGATAAATTGAAGGCCTATTATGAATTCCGAGCATATTTTTCATTGGTTCGAAGTTTCACGTGCAACTTTCAGGGTAGGCAATTTCCATGTTCCATCACTAAACGATTCTAGAATATTTTCCACCTTTGTTGTAGTGTCTCTCCAATGCTCTAAGTTGATGAGATGTATGATGCGTCTCAACAATGGAGATGACCATTAGTGGTTCTGAATTTGAATTCAAAACATACCGTATTCACTCTCCACCGCTAGACTTTTCCAAATGAAACTACATTAGACAAATAGACATTTTCCATCACTGACTGACTGAGATAATATTCTCCAACATTACTAGGAAATTTCTTTTCGAAGCTTGAAGTTTTTGGACCATTCATCCATTCATAATTCCGTTTTCAATTATACAGGGTGTTTCAGAGAAACGGGAAATTTTGAAAGTTAAATAATTTCAAGAAAAACAAATCTTTGAGTAAAGTTTTTCATATCATTCAATAGTGAAAATAATGCCATTTTAGAATAAATAATACCGTAACATTTATATTTTGAAGATGACATCTTGTAGCTATGTTCCTTTTCTACACAAACATTCCTGTAGTCTCTTTATCACATTGTCCATGCATGGTTTGACGTAACATTACAACGGGAATTTGAAATCGCTTCTCGAATCTTCGCTTTCAATTCTTCCGTTGTTGCAGAATTTGAGACCAAGATTCGAGAAGCAATTTCAAATTCCAGTTGTAATGTTACGTCAAACCATGGACAATGTGATGAAGAGAACTACAGGAATGTTGGCGTGGAAAAGGAACACACCTGCAAAGATGTAATTTTCAAAAAATAAATGCTACAGTATTATTTATTCAAAAATGGCATTATTTTTTCTATTGAATGATATGAAAAACTTCATTGAAAGATTTGTTTTTATTGAAATAATCTAACTTTCAAAATTTCCCGCTTCTCTGAAACACCCTGCATATATCTTCATGTATAAAACATTTTTGTAGCCTGCATTAAATAGTGGCTGCTGTATATTATTTGTATCTATTTGAATCAATAGTAACTCTAGTTCCCACAATCAGTAACAGAACATTATGTACTTAATCAAGTAAATAGGAATCATCTTCATAGCTATCAAGTGACTATTAACAAGAGAAATACTCTCACAATGAAAAACACAATAATAATAACATTGAAACAGTAAATTACAGAAATCTTTTCAAGTGGTTTTATCGTTTACTCCGGTAATTCTTACTTTTCAACTTGTTCAAGTGCATACTTTTTTAATGTGGCGTATGGAACTTTTCGCCAATGTGAGATGTTTTTCTTTATTATATATTATTCTCCGTGATTGCGTCAATGTTAGCAATAAGATTGTAACAACATCCCTCTTCAAACTTGAAATTATTTTAAAAAGATGAAGTTCATAGGTGGTTTTACAGTTGATTGAAAGACAAGGAAGGAAGGATTAGGTTTAGAACTTAGTTCTCTCTTTTTAACTAGCATTGATTCTGTGGGAAAAGCTCAGCCTATTTGACATCCTCCCTCTCACTTCATCTGTCTCACTCGTCATCTCCTCTTCTCAGTCTTCAGCGTTTTCTAGTGTTGGGATTACTTCAGCCGTCAGATGTGGTTGAATTGCAGCGGATTTTCTCCCTTGTAATGGTCGGTCATATATCCGAGTAGCTCTCCATCTTTCTCTGATTTGAATCACAGTGAACACTCCTTCCTTTTCTTATTCCAATATCAAATACTTTGAGCCGAAAGGCCAATGTTGGAAACGAGATGCTGGATCGCACAGTCTTACTTTTGATGAATCCATTCGCACAGAGAATGTCGAATATATTTTCAGTTCTTGCCTTGGCAGAACTGTTTATCTTGCCAGAAAGCCTAGAAGCTTTGGATGCTATCACTTTGTGAAACAAGTGATAGGACATTATTTATATGAGCTGTTCTGCTAGAATTTTGGCGGTATCTGAGCTGCTCATAATTTTTTATGATGAGAGCCCCTTTCTCCAAATTCTCTAGAGTTCCAGAGCTCCTGAACCTTGAGTAGTGGGCATTCAAAAATGATATAGCTAGTAGGGTTGTATTAGCTGTTTTGTACAGCATTCAAATATATCTAGCAGTATTTTTTCTCATTTTATCGTGTTACTTCTCTTAACCACATGACAATTATTAGGAGAAAAATGATGAATCCTTTATTTCCAGAATTTCTATACAAGTCAGAATAGCTATTTATGTATTAAGAGCGTAATGCGCGACTTTATCGCTCGCGCAAAACAGTTATCACGCGACGCGAAGCGGAGCGTGATAATTTTGCAAGAGCGATAAAGAAGCATTACGCGCGAATTACATACAAATTTTTTTTCTACAACTGCCCAAACCTGTTAAATTACTTATATCGGCGGAGTTACAATTACCGACTTTTTAGGTTAAGATCTGACCTTTTGGCGAGCTGCTTACCATCAGCTGATTAGCAAGCGTGAAGAAACTCTTCTGCGCATGCGCGAATGATTAGCGAGCGTAAAGAAAATCTACTGCGCATGCGCGGATGGTTAGCGAGCAAAAAAGTAGATTCTCCTCAGAAATAAGCTGTTTTACGAGGAGAATTGAGTATGTAAATTCTCTTTTTACGCGCAGTTGTAGAAAAATAATATTGTGCTGACGATTTTTGATATCAAACTAGGTCCAAAGAGGTTTATTGGATAACTACTTCTTAAATTCTACTCAGACTTCACATATTAATTTATTTATGAATAGAGTAACAATTGAAAATCAAGCTAGGAAAGTAGGGGATCAATAGAATATCTTCTTGAATCTCAAACCAACAAATGAGTATGCATCATTACGTATTTCTTTTCTAGCGTTTTGGAAATAATAAGAGAGTGATGTTGGAATAATCCACTGTATCTCCCACTTACCTACTAATAACCTACTTTACTCCTCTCACTTTGTAAAACAGTGTAAACCCCACTCTTTAGCAATATTAATCCTTCTTCATGTGTTAGTGCTTTGAAACTGTACTTTCCCTCAGGAATAATAACGAAAATCCCTCTCTACCCTTAATCCTTTGAAGTTTTCGCATCCTACCTCAGCGATGATTATAATAATTGATAATTATTTACTACTCGGTGCTTTGGTCTCAGAAACAAAAGCAGAATAAAGTAGTTAGAGAGATGCATTTCATTCATTAAGATAAGCCAGACATGGCCATTATTATAGCAGAGATAGCCACCAATTATTTCACATCAAACGTCACCTAATTATGCACGCGGATTATGAAAATAAAAGCACAGAGCTGTGCTTTCTGTGTGCGATGCGATTTCGTGTGTGTTTTTGGATGATAGTCGAGCAAGTCACCAACTGTGACTATATGAATGCAGTGACTGGAGGCTCCTCACGCTTTCACGGCCAAACACCGAATTAACTAACGCAGCACACACGAATTGTCGACGATCATTGTTGCTCGCAATTAATAGCGGCTGTGAATGCCTGCCTGTTGCTTGTCTTTTCAAGTTCACCTCAATAGAAAATGAGTGTGCAGTTTGTATTGTGTACTATCTTCATCAGCGAGTATGTTTAAGTGTTGCGTTATCTTAATCAGCATTGATTAAACTTTTGATTTTATCTTGAATATGTGGTCTAGAGATGAACATAGTTTGTGGTCTGTTGGTGATCACTCTCGTTTATCAACAAGAGAAATGTTAGCCATTTTGTGTGTGGTATTTTTTAATGGAAACTTGTTTATTAAATCTTGATATTATGATCATGAACTAAGATTTTCAACAATTTCGTTAACTATGTATAATGTACAATGTATAATAATGTATACTATTGTATAATAATATATAATGTATAATGTTAGACAGTTACTTCAGCAATGATCCCTACTCTTATACTATGCACAAAAATTAGAAAATTGTCGTACAGTAGAACTCCAATTATCCAAACTTCGACTAACCGAGTCGCCGATTATCCGAATCACTTTAAAAAAAAATTGTCCAAAAAAAGTCTAAGTGCGCTATTATTCATTCTTCCCCCCGCGAAGCCAGTGTTTGCGCGTTCGCTCACTATTGTCCTACACTACTGCTCACCGTCAAGTTTACATTGACGGAAATGTTCAAAAAACTATGATTTTTATTTCTAAACTTGTACATAAGTACATGTTATTTATATTTAAAACATGTGAAAATATCATGTTCCTTTCATCTAATCCAATAAAAAAAATAGTGCAATATCAAAACGTAGTTTTTTTTCTCTCCAATGGCAATTTAAAAAAAAAGACTCTGATTATCCGAATGGGTCCCAGTCACCCTAAAATTCGATAATTGGAGTTCTACTGTATTTAACAAATTTGAACAATGGAGGTATGAATGCAAAATGGTTGTTTTTCACCATTGAGTCAAAAATCTAAATAATTCAGTTGTAGGCCTATCATTAATCAAATATTATCATTGATAATATTTCATATGGGAGAATAATAATATGAATAACAGATGTGCAGCTAATAGGGTGAACTCCAATTATCCAAACTTCGACTAACCGAGTCGCCGATTATCCGAATCACTTTAAAAAAAAATTGTCCAAAAAAAGTCTAAGTGCGCTATTATTCATTCTTCCCCCCGCGAAGCCAGTGTTTGCGCGTTCGCTCACTATTGTCCTACACTACTGCTCACCGTCAAGTTTACATTGACGGAAATGTTCAAAAAACTATGATTTTTATTTCTAAACTTGTACATAAGTACATGTTATTTATATTTAAAACATGTGAAAATATCATGTTCCTTTCATCTAATCCAATAAAAAAATAGTGCAATATCAAAACGTAGTTTTTTTTCTCTCCAATGGCAATTTAAAAAAAAAGACTCTGATTATCCGAATGGGTCCCAGTCACCCTAAAATTCGATAATTGGAGTTCTACTGTATTTAACAAATTTGAACAATGGAGGTATGAATGCAAAATGGTTGTTTTTCACCATTGAGTCAAAAATCTAAATAATTCAGTTGTAGGCCTATCATTAATCAAATATTATCATTGATAATATTTCATATGGGAGAATAATAATATGAATAACAGATGTGCAGCTAATAGGGTGAACTTGAATTATTATCATTGATGTCATTTCATAATAATGTAATAATAATAATAACTATTAATGTCAAATTCTCCTTCTTCTTCCCTTCACGGTTAAGGCATCATTGCTTGTTCCGAATCTCTTCGTCTCTATAATCGGATCATTTTTTTCTTGAAGGTCCTCTATCTCTTTCTCTAACTGTATTTGTACAATAAGGCCTGCTTAGGAATCCAATCTTAATATCAAATTTGATCGCAGAATAATATATCACAAGAAATTCATGTGCCTACGTGTTAATAGTTCAAAACACTAATTATATTCCTCTCTTGACCTTTCCAGGTGTAATAACGGGGCTGCATGCTGAGGTCTCCACAAATTCCTACAGGACGTAATTGTCATTCCAATGTAAGGAACTCGAAATTAGTGCAGGCGAGAACAAACAAGAAGTTGCACTTCTTGTGTGTGCCAAGGGCGCCAACTTCGTCCAGTCCGACTACCCTCAGCAAACTTCCAACTTCGCATCTTGGCAATGCTGCACAGGAAGGTATCTGTCAAATTGAGATGCGTGAAATACCAAGGCTACGAATTCAAAATAATCATTGTTATTGACTTGTAAATTGCTAGCAATATTCGTATCATATTATTATTGAAAATATTTACATAAGAGGAGAACAGAATAAAGTATTGATGTGCAATCATTGAATGAGAATATCCTTAATTAGACGGATTTAGCATATCTTACTCCTCTCCAACACTCAGTTTTGAATCATGAATGATCCAGGGTGTCCATATTCTTTAGTTGACACAACCTAGTTCAGACTAGCACTTCTTTTTCAATCGATAAACTTAGGAATTTAAAACCGTGGGTAGCCTACAAATCAAAACAAATATTCCAATATTATGAATAATGTTACTGTATTTGCAGTTCTTTTGACATAAGAAAATCAAATTGAATTTCAATTTTTCAAGGCGCCCAGACAGACTTATATGGGAAAACATCGACTTTCATTGCGTTATATCTTTCGACATACTTGATAAATTTCAATATAATTTTTTTCAACTTTTCGTCATTTCCATTACCATATGATACAATGATTTATTTATTGAACATTATTTTTAACTCGACCAAAAATCTAATTTAGTGAACCTACCTCACTACAGATTTTGATCCATTCTATTAGCAAATGAATCTCATTTTTACAATATTTTCCTATTACCATGTATTTAGGATATGGAAAATAAAACATTTATTATAGAACGCTAATATTACCGTATATTTTATTAGATGGCAAATAATAATAAATCAACTGTTATCACAATATTTCGTGAAACTGTTTCCATTCGTTTTGCAACTTAAGTATAGGTACTAACTATACTCTATACTCCTATATTTAATATAAGATAATGAATAACCACATATTATAAGAACAGGAAAAATAAAACAAAAATTATAGATCGCTAATATTACCATATATTCTATTAGATGGCAAATAATAATAAATTAACCATTATCACAATATTTCGTGAAACTGTTTCTCATTCGTTTTGCAACTTAAGTATAGGTACCCAACTATACTCTATACTCCTATATTTAATATAAGATAATAAATAACTACATATTATAAGAAAGGGAAAAATAAAACAATAGAAATGATGAAGAATTTATAGACAATTTTAGCAAATAATATTTTTTATAATACAAATTTAGCATACAATATTTTCATAGTTCACAAAATATTACAATATAAGACAAATTGATGGAATGGAATATGGATACCTATATTGGATCTATGGAAATAAAATATTTATTATAATATTACCGAAACTTATATTTTATTACTTGGCAAATAATGATAGTGAATCAACCTAAGCCTGCATGAAACATGACCGATGAAAATATAGAAATAGACTACTTATGTATGAAAAGAAATATTTTTATCTGGTGCATGCATATTCGTACCATACTTTGAAACTACCATACTTTGAATATTTTTTATTGCTTCAATAAAAAAATATTATCATTTGAAAAAGGCTCTTTTTCTACACAGCGAATACAAATATCCGACTTCTTGCCCGAAATTTCTGGTAGCTACACTAGCGCAGTGGCATCATAGCGGACTTCGCTCTTCTTAATCTTATTCTCTATATCAATGGCTCTAATTTTCAGAATAACAACAGCTGTTGGTTAAATTGCAGTGTTGTCAGATTGTGACACCGATAAAATCTTGGTTAGTTAATTGGAGAACTTAATCAGGATAAAAATTAACCGATCTTTGTGGAACAGAAATGGATCCGTAAAACTAACGCTGATTTGTTAATCGGCGTTAATGGCCATATTTCACAGACGTATGTGCAACTGGCCCTGAGACTTGAAATGTATATAAATATACAAATTGTAATATATATAAAACACGGTTCGACCATTCAATTGAGTTGAATATTTTGATAGTTCATTTTATTTCATCCAGTCTAAAAACGATTTGGCAGCGTTCTGGAGCTAGAGAAGGATGAAACTATTTGCTTTGTCCAATTACAGAGAAGGAGAGCAAACTAATGTGAATAAGGTGCTGACTGTATAACGTAAATCTCATTACAGGTTACACTTTAACACAGAGTACATTGCAAGCAAGATAGGTTCCTATACGTTGAAAACTGTACCTCAGCAGAATGCCTGATGACAATAAGCGAACAAATAGACGAATGTTGTCAACTTTGACTGAGAATTAGTATGCGTTTGATGCACCGACTATTGCCTCGTTTCAACTGTGATACGGCTGCGGCACAAACTGCGGGTGTGTGAACAAAACCCACGTATGGTGTGAATCATACACGTGTACTCTGGGTTTGGGTTACAATGTGGTAACAATATGGCATGTATTCACTTCCCCTTCATAAGGCTACTCTATTCCAATATAAGTTGAATAAAAATCATCAAGTAACCTCTCTATTTTCATTAACTCACAACTTATGTCATGTACTACAAGTATCGAACATATTCTTCAGTATTGAACAGTTCACTGCTGAGTTATTGGAATAATTTATTCCAATATCTATGAGATCAATCCAGAGTGTATAGAATCTACATTCAACGAGATCAACAAAATCAACGAGATCGATGACAGGAAGACGGTATAGGCGGAAGAAATCCAGTTCCTGGAATATTGAAGCCGATTCAATAAGATTTGAATTGGATTCAACCAATGCTCTGTTGAAATTGTAAGATGGAGAATCAATGAGTGGGAAAGCTAACCCTTTCTGTGGTTTCAAATCAGTGGTTGATTTCTTTCATGGAATTTATTTATTTGAGATTTGAAGCTATACAATTCATTTCATTCACAGAATCATGATTTGTTCTTGAGCAAGTCTCTCAGAATCAGAGACGTAAGATAGGTTGGCAATTTTCAAACAGGAAGTATGCCTCGATTTATAGATAGTATTCGATAATATTTGAGAAAAAATTTGAACTCAAATTAATAGAAAACTATTCGATTTGCCGTCATTTAGTCCAATGATATCAAATATAGCTGGAGTAGGTTTTAAAAAATGTTTTTTTACTTTTTAATGTGGATTGCTATTCTATAGTTTCAAAGAGTGAATTAAATTGAATGATTATGAAAGGAGGGTGCTAGGAACTTTGATACCAATACGTTTTGGAAATAAAGAGCTCAGACATAAGGCTAGCTCTTTACAGTTAGAATCAGGTGTCACCAACAGGTGGACATTGTTGTTCAACAAGTCTAGCCTTCAACATTAGTCTGCAGCTAGGCTTAGCAAGTCTAGCAAGACTTGTGAGTTCAATATGATTGTATTGATTGAATACAACTTCCTTAAATCGAGTGACACATCTTTAAATAATATTTTCACCATTCTTTCCTAAATTGAAGTTAAAATTAATTAAAGTTAATTGAATTTAAATTAACTTGGATCAAAAGGTAGAGATTAATGTTTAATTAAAATTATTTTCATAAGCTGGTTCCACCAACAATTAATTGCTGATTATTGTATGATTATATACAGACTAACAGTAGAATAATAATGTAAATTCTCTTTCAGTATTTTTAGAGGAGAATACGAGGGAGAAATAAATAATCGAGTATCAGGATACACAACACAGATAGTGGACAAAAGTTCCATCGCAGGGACAATAATGAAAGTGAATTCCACAGAGATGCATATGAGAGCACATATCGCGTATAAATAATTAAGTGCACTGTAATCTGCACCTGAGCTCTTGACCGTTCAACACGTGACTGATTCACCGCAGACTCTATAGTCGGATTCACTTCATACTGTCAGCATTATTTAAAATGTATGAAATGAATGAAGTATTTTGAGTGATTGTTAAGAAATGCTGATACGGTATTTCAAAGTGAATCTCACTTTATGAATAGAAGGTAATATTCCAGATTATCTCAGAACTAAAGGAAAAGAAAATCAAATTCCTTTATTATCTCCAAATTCCTTTATTATCTCAGAACTTTACAATTTAATAATTCATTCATCTGCTACAGTTTCAATGAACTCAGAAATTAATGATTGATTGGATTTTGAGCTCCACTCCCATTTTGCACTTCCGAATCCCTGATGACATTTTTCTTTTCAATTTCCAATATATTCACCGTTCACATAAAGACGTGACATGCTGTTTTCAAACTATTTATGATCTTTTCCAAGCATAAAAACTAAATCTGAACTTTGCAAAACGTACTATATTGATGAACTATGTTTAATATGAGCCTGGACTCACTATGGATAATATAGTTATCCATCATACTTTGTACTATAGATTCCCCTCGCTCTTTTCATTCTATACTCATCACCTACCTCATTGAAAAATAATCCACTCTGCTGTTGAGGCATAATTTATCACCCAATTGCTACTTGGATTCAAGTGTTTGAGCTCCAATTTCCTACAGAAAATGAATCTACACAGTGACTGAAAAAGGTTTCTTTCTACTCAAAGCTTTAGAAAAGGCTACATTGTCCACTGACTGAGTTTCATTACAAAAGTAGTCTATCTTCAACTCTTTTCATTCGACTATTTTCCTCCTTTTCCGATTACACTGCACTGATTTTCTTTCTCCCCAATGATTAATGATTGCCAACCTAGTTCCTAGCGCCTTAACTCATTCAATCCAGGTTTTTGTCCTCATTCACATCGGTTGGCCTAACCTTCTACTTCATGATTTGAATCAATGTATAAAAATGTGTAATTATGTATGAATATCGTAGTACGTTTTACTAACTACTAATCCATTTTACATATTTATTTATTGTACAAAACACTATAATCATAATATGAGCAGGGAGGGAGGCTCAGCCTAGCCTGTACCATTTGTTTCCAAATTTTTCATGAAATATTTCTTGTCCAAAGTATTATTAGGTTATGAAATTACCCATCATTGCTTTTCCACTTAATTTCTGTTATATGAGAATTTTTAATTTAGAAGGTTATCGTAAGAAAAGAATGAATTAATGTACCATCGGAAACAATATTTCTAAATGATACACATTATTTCAGTCAATGTATTACATTTATTTATATAGGTTCTAAATTACGTGGAGCTGGAACAATTATTTGTTTTTAAATAATAGATTGATTCCGTCTTGAATAGTTAAATCAATAATCATGGTTATTAATAATCAGACAATCTTACTTCACAATTCAAACGATCGTATTCACTCTTGTATTTGAACTAGATTGTACGAATTACAGCATGCAGTTCATCAAATTCACCTCTGCAGTGAGTAACTGAGTTATTGAGAAGTTGGTAGTCGTATTGATTGTCATTCACCGTGGGCGTCATACTGAATTGAGCTCACGTAGCGAGTTCGCAATTTTAGGGCGGAGAAATTTGACAACTTCACATTTGACTCTGGGAGGAGGTCGATTGATTTTGACAGCTGCAAGAGGCATACTGACGTTGAGCTATGTATACTTGGTGGCTTACAGTTATCTATATAGATATAGCTATGAGCATGTAAGTTGGACCGGCAGGATTCATCGAAATTGGATGGAGACATACCTCTCAAAATGTTTGATTGAAAGCTAACATTTTGTGTCAGTTTCTTGAATGTTTTTTTCATGTATTTAAATTTGAATTGGAACTTGTGAAAGTTCTTGGGACATTCAAACATCGTGTACCTATCAAGTTTATATTACATTCTTTTTTACTCAAAAATGTACTCATTTCAAGGACCTGTGCAAGATGAACAGAATAAAATTTAAGACCCAAATTCACCTGGGATCACTTGGAAATTTTCTGCAATTTATGGGTTTTGCTATTATTCAAATTCATGCATTCCTGATGACCAATATCATTGATTTTCGAGGGACTCGCAGTAAATTAAAGTTATGAATTATAAAAATGTTAAACGGACATTATTCATCCCTTAGGCTAGTTTCACACTCTTTCGGTTCGTTTTGTTTTCGGCAAATTCCGATAAGTGTGAAACGGTAATTCGGTTTGAATTCGGTACCGAATAGAAACCGCATAGAACCGAACGCCCACTTGACTCTAATAAATTCCATCAGGTTTCAATTCGTTGCTAGCGAGAGGCTACTTTCACACACTTTCGGTTCGGTTCGGTTCGTTTCGTTTTCGGCAAATTCCGATAAGTAGTGTGAAACGATGATTCGGTTTGAATTCGGTACCGAATAGCAACCGCATAGCACCGAACGCCCCCTCGACTTGAATAGGTTTCATTAAATTCGAATTCGTTACTAGGGAAACAGGAAAAAACAAAGTCTTTTACACACGCTTGCATTTTTTGTTTTTATTTTAACCTGATATCGTGATTATCTGTTTCTAAATTTTCCAAGTCAAAAATCATATGGTCAATTCATTTCTGTTAGTTCACAGAAACATTTTTTCTCAATGATTAGTTTGCTATAAAAATATGAAAGATATAAATTAAAACTTGGTGAGAAGTTTTATTTTTTTTTTTATTTCTCCACGAATATTACATGATTTCATCAATGCAGAGAAGAGATGAAGTTTTTTATACCATGTGTCAAAACAAGGAACAAATTTTCAAGTTTATATTACATTCTTTTTTACTCAAAAATGTACTAATTTCAAGGACCTGTGCAAGATGAACAGAATAAAATTTAAGACCTAAATTCACTTGGGATCACTTGGAAATTTTCTGCAATTTATGGGTTTTGCTGTTATTCAAATTCATGCATTCCTGATGACCAATACCATTGATTTTCAAGGGACTCACAGTAAATTATAGTTATGAATTATAAAAATGTTAATCGGACATTATTCATCCCTTATGGAATATTCATTCCATGATTTCCAATCAGTTGTTTTCAAAGCTTATATACGATTTATTTCAAATCCATAATCTTCTTGTTATGAATGAAAAAATACGGAATACTCTAATGATTTCTATGAATTTGATGCAAGGAAAACGTGACGATTTGATAATGTATCACAAATGATTGAAAAAGTGATCACTCATTAACGCAAATGAATTTCCTTAGGTTATATGTCTGTTTGTCTGAGCTAATACGTAATAATTAGCACTTAGTTGAAACATGAACCCGAGCGTGTTACGAGTTTCCTCAACAATTCCAATTTATCTCCATTTTAGCTCCTCTTCAAGTTCAAATTTGGATAATATGAGCTGCTTCAAGAGTTCAAAAGGTCAAGCCACGCTCTACCGAATGCGGCTAATTATCCTCATTATGGAAAAGTGGTTGTTGGAAATTCAAATTTGATACGTTGAGATGGAGAAGGGACTAATCCTCTTACGGTACGCCTTTTTTCCGATACAGTATGGAAGCAATTTGGTCAGATAAGGCTTGAAAAACGAGGGTCCAGTTATCGGGGGCTTATCGGGGGATATCGGCTAATGGAGGAGAGATTTGTATTGCTTGTTGAAATTTCACTCAGAGGTAATCCGAGTTCTCAACAGATCAGTGAAATGAGTCAGATTAAAACTCTGGGGGTTTCCATTCCTATAGGAATACTTCAAACTGTCAGCATTGTTTAAATGTGAAGGGTTTGTGTTATTTATGAGAATTTCTGACAGTTCAAAGTGAATCCTACTAGTCAATACCTAGTTGGGATCTGTTTTAGTCTCTTGAAATACTAATCCCCCTTAGAAGACTCTTACCTAGAAACAACATTGATCCAACTAAGAGCACCAACGCTCTTAGGAAAATGTTCATTAGGCGTTCTTTCGGCGAGCATCACGCCACGCTTGTCCTAAGGCTTTAGAGCTCAAGTACGTGACAACTCACTGGGGAAATTATACGGTCAGTTGAGAAAAGAAGATGCTGGAAATAAAGGCCACGCGTCCCCTTTCTTCGCGTTTCAGGTTATGGGGAAAAAGTTTGCAGCAGAGCGGGGACATTGAACGCAAAATTAAGTCTAGCTTGTTAGGAAGTTGTGAAGTGCGAGGCAACTCCGATAAATTTATTTAGGAAGCAAGGTCACAGACCTGTAGATAATTGTATTTTCCTTGTTAGGTTATAGATACTCATTAGAGAGGCTCTTATTGATATTATCGAAATAATTCCTTGTTTCATAACATCTTAGACTGTTTACCGGACATAAATCCGTGTTTGAGTTTGTGATGCGAATGAATTAGCTAAGTTTGAATCTGATAAATTCGTTCAGTTGAAACTATGGGGAGTTTAAAGAGTTTCTTTCCACCAATTCATCTTTTCTGAATCATTCTATAACAAATTCAAATACAATCAACAACTAGTTTCAGTGGGTTGATAGAATTGGCTAACTCTGAATTTGCTGACTCCATGTAAAACTGCCATATGAATCAAAACTGCTCTGATCATATATGGTATTGATTCATATGGCGAGTCAGCAAATTCCGAGTTAGCAATTCTATCAACCCGTTTCAGTGGATATTAATATTTCAAAACTTGAGTGAACTGTTGAAAATCATTGGTGAATATGCATACTGGTGAAATATGCACTCTGGTAATATGCATTCGAAATGGAATTCACACATGTCTTAAAAATTAATGTACTCCTAGTTTTGAAACATGATTGTAATGTGCTATGCCCTAGTTATTTACTGACTAGCTATTCCATAGTAGCTTTGGGCGAATGAAATATACGTTCCATTACAATTTAATGCAATAATTCATAATACAAATTCCAATTTACTACAATTTCCCATTCAGTCTCATATGTAACCTAGTACATATAAGTCTGACGGAACTCTATGACATTCATGACAAAGTGGAATGATCTCCTAAATAGAACTAGTATATTTGACCTGATTTTGTAATTATGTATTCAAGATGAGTGGATTGTAATAATCACATTATTATGTTGTCATCAAATGCTCCGAGCTCACCCAAAATGCTTACCACATGTTGTATGCAAATGACAGTTGATTAATAGCATTGATGCCGAGTCAATTTAACAAGTTAATCATGACATTATCAACAGAATGGAATCTGCTTGAGAATCCACAACATGCTGTCTGTTCCACATTGAATTACAATTCACAAATTAATTATGGATCACTGGTTGGACTCATTATATTTTTTCAAGTTTCAAAATTAAAGTTTCATTTTTCATCTCCACTTCTTGGATATTATTGATAACAAAGAAATGTGAGGTATACTCCTTGAATACAATCTTATCAGCATTACTAGAGTAAACGATCTATCACCACCAGCAGTGAAGGATCGATCGATCACCAATTGCAGTAGTTAATTTGTGTGAAACAATTCCATACTCGTTATTTTCAACAGTGACATTTCAAGACTGCGATAGTCACCGATAACAGCCTTGAAATGCGACAGTTGAAAAAGTCTTACGTGACCCAATAGCATTGTCATCAGTGAAAGAAACTTTTTTCAGACAAAATAATTTCTTTATGGTTATATTAAATTTCTAGATTATAATAAGAAGATTTGTCTCTTATGTAATTCATATTCACAAAACAGAGCAGTATCCCTTAAGTGAATCTGATCTCGTGATAGATGTAGCCCTTTTTTCTCTTCCACTACCCTTTTTTTACGTATCTTATTCTCAATTTATATCCAAAAACTTCAGAATTATTCTCGAACATGAGGTAGAAATGTTTCAGACATGATTCTAATAGCTTCTTGACAAATTTCTCTCTTTATTTGGTGAAGATATGGATGAGTCTTCGACCTCAAAACTGGATTTTCTGAATAATTCAAAGAATTCAGTTCGTATAGCTGGTGTTTCAGCGATAAAACTCAGCATGTTGCATAACATAATCTGGTCCATTCAATGTCAAGCACTGGCAAGGAGCTACCTAGTTGAAGTGATGACAGTCTAGTGTCATCTCATAATCCTGCCAGAAAGAATTCATATCGGTCGACAAATTGTCTTGCGACCTGAAAGTTCAAAATGTCAATGACATGGAAATGAGTTGGATGCGTTTTGATGTGACACAAACAAGTTCTGCTCTCATCTCCAATTTCATCTCGCACACAAAATGAATTTTATGATCTTGCTCTTTTTCTAAAGTCACCCAATGGTAGCAACTTGTTATTTAGAACAGGCTGATGTGATAGGTTTCACTTTGAAGGTATCTTTATAAATCTAGAATAATGGAATAAGAAAAGTCCATAACATAAATTATGAATGCAGATATTCTTGCAAGAAAATATTCAATAATCTCTGCTACATCATAACTCTTTATTAATGAATTGTTCATTGATGAATCACAATTTAATTTCTGTATGATTAATAACATTTTGAACTAGTGTATTTTATATCACATGAGAGGTCATGAAATAATCACAATTCTCAAGAAATAAAAAAGTAAATATAATCTCGTAATCAGTAATTATTCTACAAATACAAATCAGTACCCTAAAAATATCGACTATTCTACCAAATATAAGTCTTATTTCTTGTTGGTAACTTAGATTATTGCTCTATTAAACAGTGAGCTGGTTTTTAAAAGAATTTACACAGAAGCTAGTACTTCTGGGGTCATGGTAACTCTCGAAATTATATTCTTTTCAAAAGATTGGAATGAACTCATTCATTCCTCCATCTCATAGTTCATACGTATACTAATTACAAATTATAGTTTCAAGATAATTAGATCACTGTCACGAGGTAGTGGATCCTTGACTTTGGGTTTTGTTGTTGCTTTTTTGAAAAATGAGAACGGAAACTGGTCTTCATCAATTTTGGGCAGCTGCTCTGAAATGGATGTAGGAGGAGTAGGCTTACTTTCTATGGGTTTGTTGGTTTTGGCAGAGTTTGTGTCGAAGAACGGTTTATTTGATGGCAACTGAAGTTGTTTTGATGTGTCAGGACGTGGATAGTTGTATCCTTGACCAAATGTATTTTGTGCAGGCTGTAGGAGAGATGGTGAATCTCGACTAGCTGATCTGACATCAATGTCGAAATATGGAGCTAAAGTTGTTGGTGGTCTTGTAGGTAGCGTGAATGATTTAGTGGGAACATTGTAAGAATAGCCGGTTGACTCTTTGCTTTCATCCACTTTCAAAATATTCGGAGAAGGTTCAGCTGCAGACGGGAGTCTTTCGGAGGGTGAGGGTTTAGGATAAGAGTAGCCCAAATTCTCAAAAGACCCGGACTGTCTAGTCTCATCAATGAACTCGGGTACTGGTGCAGCTGTGGTAGTTGTTGAGATAGGTATATTGAAGGCAGGTGATGGTTTTGGGTAAGAGTATCCAAACGGTGCTTTATTCTCGATTGGATTTGATGGTGCTGTGTCATATTTAGGTGTGGTGGATTTGGCTGGTGAATTGAATGGTGTTTTTGGGTTGGGATAGTTGTAACCGTTGAATGGAAGAGCTTGCTGCTGATTGGAGGATGGAGCTGGCGCTTCTTCCAAATCATTATTTTCTGTAGTAGTCTCTATTTTCTTGTATGGTGCCTTTGTTGTGACGCTTGGTTTCAGTCTTTCAGGGTTGTTATTGGAAGGTGCTGGTTGAATTGCTGGTGTAGGTTTGGCAAGATATGCTGAATACAGTCTTCCATCAGGACGCGGACGTTTCCTCTTGGGAGTGTTACATAGGAAACTGTGGAAAGCATGACTACATTGCTCCTCTAATGTATGGTGATCTTCTTTATCCTTGACAACCTGCACTGCAACCACTGGGTTTTGAGCTGCAGCTGGTTCTATATTAGTGTCTGGTTCAGTTGGTCTTGGTGTAGTGACAACTGGTGCTGCAGTTGTAGGCAATGTGAATTTCACTTTGGGTTTCCTCTTGACATTCTCAGGAATCAGCACAGTTCCAAAGTTGTTGGATGGGCTTGGTGACTCGTTGTCCTTCACTGGCTCAGAAGGAAGCAAAAATTGGTTGGCTGGCTTTGGATAGTTATAACCATTATTGTTTGATGGTCTGATGGCTTGAAGCTGATCATTAGAGGGTTGTGGGTAGACTTCTGGTGTTGTGGAAGGAGTTGGTGTAGTTGGGAAAGTGAATGGTTGATAAGGCTTTGGATATGAATAACCATCATTCAGATTCATTATTCTTGCTGTATTGTCTGATGATGAAGGTAGGGGTGAGTAGTCATCATTGTATTTTTAGTTGTGGTATGGGAGTAGGAGAATGAATAGCTTTTGGTTATAGTTTTGGGCTCTTTTTTTGTCACAGCTTGATATGGGTTGAATGCATCTGATGGTTCAAAATGGATTAATGGCTTTTTTGTGGTTCTGATAATTGTAAGTTCATTTTGAGAGGGTTCAGGAATAATATTGTTTCTGATTGGAGGAAGGTATGAAGCCGGCTGTCTAGTAGTACTTGGAGTAGGTTGGGGCGTTGTAGTTGGTGGTTTTGAATATGATGGTTTAATTCTTTGCTCATCAGTTGATGAAGGAGCAGGTAGTCTGTTTTCCTCGTTGATATTTGAGCTATCAGGCAGCACCAAGCCTGGAGGCAATTTAGCTTGAGGCCTCAGTCTGCCATTGAATCGTTGCCTGGGCTTCAATGGTACACAGAGAAAGCTATGGAATGAATCATTGCAGAGCTCCTCCAATGTGTGCTGCCTTTCTGTTGTCCCTTGACTGATTGCTATTGGATTCTGAGCACCAGCACCTACTATGTTGTCCACCTTGGGTCTAGCAGTTGTTGACTTTGGTAACAATCTAACTGGTAACTGTTGAGCTGGAAGAGGATTTATTAATGGAAATTTTGGCTTTTGTGGTAAAGGAGGAGGTAAAAATGATTTATCTTCTGATGATGGCTCCGGCTGAATGGAAGGCTTTGCATTTGTTGGAGGCAAATACAATCTCGAATCCAAATCGTTTGGCTGAGGAATTTTACTGTCTTTGGCGAAAAATTCATTCAAATTTGATGGCTCAGGCAGTATTGTGGTTGCGGGAGAAGTAGTTCTGGGTGTTTCAAATGCATAGCCATCATATTTCGATTTGTATGGGAATTTATTCAGGCCACCAAAGTTATTGAACTGCGGAAACACAGGAGGTTTTTGGGTTGTATATTGTGGAGTATAAGGAGATGGTTTCATTGTTGGGTTGACTTTGTTCACAACTATAGGCTTAAGAGTGGATGATACTGGAAAATTGTAGAAATTATTGAATGATGCTTGGTTTTGTGCAAAGCTTTTGAAAGACTTTGGTTGGGTTGAAAACTGTTTCCTCTGTTGAACTCTTTCAGAGCTGTCTGGTTTTGCTGGCGGTAAGTACTCTCTAGATTCAAAAGAAGGTTGGGGTTGTACTGGGGCTTCCGTAGGAGGCAGATAGGCTCTTGAATCAGAAGCTGCTTGAGAGTCATAGTTGCTCTCTGGCCTTGAATTGAATTTTGTAGGTGGTAGATAAGCCCTGAAGTCAGATGTTGGTTGAGTGTCGAATCCTTTGAAAACAGGTCTCTCAGTTGTGGTGACTGGTTTGGTAGTGGATGGCTTGAGAAAAGCTGGAAAATCTCTTGAAGGACTTGGCTCAATAGGGCGAGCTGGTGGAGATTTTCTCTCATTCTGGAAAGATGCTTGACCATTTAGAACATTTGCTGGAATTTTGGCTTGTGGCCTCAACCGTCCTGTTATCCTTTCTCTCTGTTTTGTTGCTCCAGTACATAAGAAACTATGAAAAGGATCGTTACAGAGTCGTTCCAATGAATGATTTTCATGTTTGTCTACAACTGGTTTGATCAAATTTGGTGAGTTTTCTGCCGGTGCAGGTTCAATATTAGGATATCCTTCTGTTGTAGTTCTCACCCTTGGAATAGGAACTTTGATACGTTTCGTTACAGCTTTTGTTGTCGTTTCAGGCTCTGGTGTGTAATTTATTGCATTGTTGATTTGATCAGAAGATCCAAATGGCGGTTCAATATTGATTATGTTGGTCAATTTTGGTGGTAGAGCTGAAGGTGGCGGTAGGTAGTCCTTTCCTGGCAAATAGTTTCTGTCAGGAGCTGATCCATCGGATTGACTATCTGGTGATGACACTGGTAGATGACTTTGTTTCTTCTTTGTCAATGAGGAGATTCTCCTTCCAAACACTGGGACATCTGAATTTTCGTTCACAGAATCAAAGTCCAGTTGTCGCCTCCCCAGTCTTCCATCTGAGGCTCTTGCTGAGTCAGAGGAGAGCAGAAACCAGCAGCATACTAGAAGCAGTGAGTGGAAACTCAGTCCCAAATCCTGAAACATAGAAAAAAGAGAAATCGTACATTAAAAATCAGATCATTTTAAACTTCTCGCCAAGAAATAATGTCATTTATTTTCAGCTTCATTACTTAAAAATAAAATCAAGTCTATCAGCACTGAATATCACAGGCAAATGAAGTAAGATAGAGTTATCATTTTCTCACTTTGATATGACTGAATAAGCTCTACTCTCATGAATCAATCAAATCAGTGATAACTCTATTAGCAAGCTAACATTAAGCTCGATTCACACTTTAATGAGACATTTCATCCAGTCATATATCGTCAATTTGGATCTTAATTGACTGTAATTCCTTCTTTCATTGATTAATTATGAATCAAACCTATTACTGTCTCCCTTATTGAGTTGCAATAAATATCTCCCTATTGATCCTATTATAGTAACATGAATGAAATGTTTCTCTCAATAAGAAGCTCTTATAACTAGGAATCAGGAGGTCTTTGAGTTGATCAATAAGAAGCTTTCATAACTAGGAATTATTATATTCCTATTAATAATAGGAATTATTGATATATTAGATCTTTGAGTTGATGAAAAGGATACATTCATTGGTTTCTGAGAAACAAGTATAGCTTGCTTCTACTGAATAGGGGATTTAGATGGCAGCATTCCATTCAGGTAATATACGAACATGTTACCGGTACTGGAAGAGATAGAGTGGGAGTGGAACTTATATGGGAGTACCTTATCGTGAAATATATATGTTATAAATAATGTACCAGTAACCTGTTACACAGTGCAACTAGAACCAGCTTACGAGTCTTCTGATAACTGTTCATTAAATGGAGAGAGATTCATGTTCAAATATCTTGCTTTCTTCCCAACACAAGCGTGATAGGCCAAAGATGCTTTCAAACTACGTCAATTATAAAGTTTGTTTTCTAAGCACGTTTTCTTATCGGCAAAGTATTTTCGAATATGTTACAATATCAAAGCAACCATTGTAACGTCCTAAATACGTCCTTCCCTGACTTCAGTTGGATAACAATATTAGTCCGATTATGAAGAGCGAGTCAAGGAAGAAGAGTTGGAAGACAAGAAGGAGGAGAATATGCCAGAGAAAGGTCAAAATTTCCACTTTCTGTAACATCACGATTATGGAAATTAGTCGACAATACTGGATCTGGGTATTCATTAGTCAATTATTGTCGTGGATGTTATCAATATTGACATTATAAAGGAAATGTCTCCAATAATATTCAATCCGCTAGTTCAGTAGGAGAATAACACGAGTAGTATCTAGTAGAGTTTCTTGTATCATTCAATTTGTGATCAATATGATAGTGAGGGCCTATTTCATAGAATCTATTCTATGTTTATCTAGTAGGTTTCAGAACAGCAGCTAGTGAAGGTTTTCTAATTCTTTAGATCCTTTATGGATTCATACAATAGGTTCATCAACAAAATGATAGTGAGAGAAAAGATAAGATAACCTTGTGCTAAAAGGTTATTCTCGAATTATAACTTATGTCACTTTGCATTTTTCATATACTCAACTTCTTATTCATATAATTCCCACTTCAGGGTGGCCGCACATTACTTACGACAGTATTAATTTGTAGTCACGACCTTAGTTCAGGCCATATTAGAGTTTTTGATAGACGTATGCATCTATGCCCTTTTTAAAATCAAAATAGGCAACGTAGTGAAATTCATTAGTACGGACATTTGAGTTTTTGGTTACTGAGCAATAATTTTATTCACGAAATCCCTTCACTTATATGGGCTACTTTGTTCGAATTAATAAAAATATGATTAAACTTGTAGTACCCTTTTAAAAAAAAAAAAAATTGAAAACTTTGAAACATTTTTACATTTTAACTTGAAAATTACCAAAGTAGGTCGAAGCTAGTCGTTTAAATGTTTTAAAGTTTTTTAAATGTTTTAATAAAAGGGTACTACAAGTTTTATATTGTTTCACGAATATTCACGTAGAATACAGAATAATGGAAAAATATAAATCGTGGAAAAAATATTGGAAACTGATTATTTTTAAACCCTTCATGGGAAAATAAGAGAGAGAAAGTGTCAGAATAATATGAAGTATAAATTTACAATCAATTGATAAATACAATCTTAGTACAGTGCTTCAATATGCACATCCTTTTGAGAAAATTATCTGAATTACATCACATTGTTAACAAATTGTCTTTTATCATAATTACTGATTTATTGGATGTCAAGGCTTTTCCTGGAGCTTCCATTGAATGGTCAAGATCGTAAAGGGTAGGCCTAATTCAATCTGGTTCATGATCAGTATTTATATCGGCTATATATTTCAGTTAGCGGTTACCGTAAGCCATGGCCAATGTTTAGCAAAATTGTCTCGCTTCTATCCAGTAGGTGACCCTGGTTTATTTGCGTTTTACACCCAAGTCACGATGTGAGGCACCCCATTCTCTTCATTAATGGCCATTCTCCATCCCTCCCAACAACGGAAGACCGCAAACAACCTGGGAGGACCGTCGATATGGGCCCTAGATTGTTCACTCCTCATGATAATGTTGTTAAAATTGATCTCACTTAGAAAATTTCGGCTATAAACTGCAGAGCTTCTACAGAAGAAGCACCTCTGATCTATGAAATAATGAAGGGAGGAATAGACTTATATACACGTACGGGATAAGAGATTCAAGAATGACGCATCATTACGTCTGAACTACTTCAATGATTGACTTGAAATTTTGTATATAGATTCTTAATTTACCAAGGATGGTTATAGGCCTATTTTCAATTCTACAAAAATTTAGTTGGTCAAGTTTTCAGTTTGTCCTTTTTCTTAGAGACCCTTGCGGCGTACGGGCTACCTGCTAGTATAGAATAAAGTTTTGTACAAGATTGTGGATATTTCGAGAAAATCAGTGATTTCTAGACCACCCTCATAATAATTTGCCTTTGCTGTTTCAAAGGTTCATCTCTAATAAAGTAGCCCCTTACAATAAAATTGCAATCATTCTTGTCCTTTAAAATGAATTATAAGGTTTTGTAAGTACCCTTAAATCATTGCGAAGATTTGGGAAGCATCAATAGAGGACTTGATAAATGATTGTCGAAAAATTGTTACTGATCGGGGAATTAAATAGCATCTGGTTTGAACTTATAATGCAGTTATAAGAATTTAACGAGAAAAGAAAAATTCTATTATTGTGGAGTTGACTTGTATCTGAAAAATCATTGTAAATAATACATTTCTCCAATAAATATGCTTGGATCAGGTTCTTGCGTCGAATATTAATACTGTAGTAAAACCATCAGGAACAAGAGTTGCAGGTAAGGTTTCAAAATCTTTATTACTTTTTAAAAAATCTTTTATATCTTTTTTAATCTTTGTTTTCTATACTCTGGAACCCTGATTTGAAAATTGATTCTAATGAAAATATGTGAGACAATGACATGATTACGGTATATTTCATCTATTAATATCTTCTTATCATTTACAAACTAAAGTAATGAATGGTACCACCAAATTAAGAAGTCCTGACCTTTTTTATATATTCGATCATATTATCATCTTGTTTTTATCTATTTATATCATTTTCATGAAGCCAAAACCAATTAGAACAGGATAGTAAAGCACAATATAGTACTGAACTTGAATTCGAACCAGCAATAATAAATATGAAATTCTTATCTCATCCTGGAGTTCACGTAATAGGACATACTATCAATAGTTTAATAGTTGAAGATTCATCTGCAGCAGAACCTGTAGCTCGAAATGTACTAATGACTGTGTGTATATAGTTAGATAGGTACGCCAACTTATATGTCTAATAACTGGTGTAGAGAGCGTGACCAATGTGATTAACCCACGGGCATTAATGGCTGGATAATGAACAAACACCATGAATAAAAACGCATGTAAACATTGGATTGGGATTGGACTCCTGAAATTGATTGTGAATTCGTGATGTCTTGTGTATCTATTCAGTGACCCATTTCGAAGGCAACAATTCCTAAACAATGTATTCATTTTCATTGTGTCTTCGAGAGGTTCGTGGTATTTGTTTGGGACCACCATGGAAGAAATAATAAAGTTATCAATCCATTATTGATGTTGTTACATAATGGTCATACTGTTATGGGATTCTGATATCGACATACTTTGATCACTACTTGGCTTGAGGATTCGGTAGCTCATGATTAATTGAAAATGTACGTGTATTTATGCAAATAAATAATGAATTTAGGCATTGGGAAGATCATTTACAGTAGGCAAAGTGAACTCCTGCAGCCAAGTAAATATTTATTAATACTTTTTTGGTTGAAAAGTGAAGAAAACATTTCATTCGGTCTTCCTAGATAAAACATGTCATTCTAGAAGTGGTCTTCATGAAGCTATTCTCAGGTGGTCGTTCATTAAAGTATCATCATGAGTCTTTAAGGAAATAGTAGCATGTGTATAATATTATGGGGAATATGATATGATTTTTTAAATCACCGAACATTTTATTGTGAAGATTATTGAAATTCCATTACAATAGTTTCAAATGCTATACAAAGGCAAAACGATTGGGTGATAAGATCAATAGAAGAAAAAAAATTAATTAATTTTCTTCTATGATACGACTCGAGCGACAGAAAATGATGTCTATAAAATCATCACTAATTAGGACACACATTAACCTATCACTAAATAGGAGGTAACTAACTAAGAAAAACTAATCACCCCTATTACAGGTAATAGAGCTGTACAATAAATTATTATTAAACTAATAAGCAACCTTATTCCTGAAACACTTCACTCAATTTTCCAAACTGGGCAGATTAGTCGTATTAAATTATTTCAAGTATCACTTAGTATAATCACTTAGTATCACTCACGGTCTATATTTCGTGAGTGAATAATTATTGTTCGCTGAAATTCCATGCATTTTCATGCTCATGTGTAAACTTTCCAACGTTTTTTCGATGTGTAATTCTCTACTCATTCTTGTTCGTGCATTACGTACATGAATAAACATTATTTCGTAATGCAAATTAATTTAACGCTCAATTTAAAGCGAAGATTCTCCAAGCAGCTGTTTTAATTGCTTTAACAGGTTAAACAAACTGGGAAGCATCGCAACTGCTTTGAGCTTTCAAGTGTAGAAAGTTGATGTTGTTCCAATTGTAAAACAAACTTCATGGGCAATTAACAGCGAAAGATTATTAGCTTTGTAGCTCAGCACCGAAAATTGATAGCCGCTCAATAGGAGCTGCATGCCGCTTCCCTTGAACAACTTCAACAAGTGTAACAGAGAAAGTGATTGGTCACTTTGGGTATTTGCTAGCGTTTGTGTAGTCGCAAGTTTGTTGGAAATTAGTTAGGTGCTGTGTTCCATCCATCACTTTGATGGGAGTTTGAGAATTAGTTGTCCTTATTTGCATTGGGGTAAAATTAGTTTGATGCTTGCCTCAAGTCATGTTAAAGTAGTAATTGGTCAGTCATTCCAGAAAAGATTGTTTTGTTGGAGACAAACCTTTTATTCAGACAGATACTGGGATATTTTGCCTTTTTCTACTTTAAATTCGAATATGGTATCTTGAACTTTATCTCTAACATCAACAACCTATATTGCTAACTGCAACAGACAATAACCCTAAAACTCTTATCTTATTTGTGAGGTTAAAACATTTAGGAGACTTAAGGAGGGAGATAAAGGTATAATTTTGTGTCTATTCCCTGAGTTTTCACCCTCTTAAAACAACATCTGACATGAAAACACCTTCCAATTCATATCATAGATTATTAAACTTTATACTGGTTGTATATCTATTGTTGATTCAAGCGAGACACTTACAACTTGGAAGCACAAAGCAAAAACCGATGAGTTTTCTATCCTTGACAGAAAACACTACCCTCAGGTAGAACTACGCTTTTATTGCAGGTGATTATACAATATTCACGGAAGTTTCCGGTCGGAAAACTGTCTTTCGACAAAGTTCGCCTTGTCAGCAATCTAAACACGTTGGTCTGCACTTGTGGATCATATAGTGTAGCCGGCAGCTGGCTGAATAATTCAATCATCCAACTCTTGTTTCCATTCACAAGATAGAAATGTGTGCTCGACTTTCCAGCGAGCTGATAATAAAATAATATCCCTTCGGTACAAAAGTCGCAGCTCGCAATACACTTCCTAGCTCAAACTATATCTTTACTTATAATACTAATACAATGTTCAGGAAATGTTGCTCTTTCTCTATTATTTGACTCTGTAACCGTGGAAGTTAAACAATATTGTTCAATCTTTTTTCCCATATTATTTGTGAAGCTACGGTGTGGTTTGTTGATAATGGATAGGTTACAGCTCTGTGCAATCTTGTTTTCTTCTCTTGTAAAAGAGTCTTATAAGTTTTTCATTCGACGTTGAGCTTAATGTTCTGGAATCCCATGTAAGTAGTTGTGTTATACAAAATTCAATCGAAATTGTAATCATTGATCTCAATAACTTATGTACAGCTTGATTGCTTTTTACCCTTAATCTTTGATAACTACTCTAGTGTCAGTGAGAAAACGTAGATTGATTTCTTTTTCTTCAAAATGAACTCATCTTCCACTAGTTGAAAAATTGTTCTGATCACTGGTTTATATTTTAAATATATTAAAATATATCTCGTTGCATTTACCTTAAAATTATTACCGTATATATAATAGTTCAACAAATTTCAAAGTTGAATAGCACTAATTCTCGTACATTTCGCCACTCTTTCGGATAGAAATTTTGTTCCACAAAGTCTAATTGATTATCCTGAATTAGAAGCGAATCTACATCGTGGCATGCTAATGTGAAGTAAGCAGAGGTTTGCCGAAAATGAATCCTCATGTGATACATAAAATCGGTAATTTCAAAATACTGATAAAGTTCTCCTGAATTGAATCTATGCAAAAGTTGCTAAGTCAATAATTATTTTGGAATTGCTGGTGAGACGTAACAATTGCATGGTCCTCGCTGAAATAAATGAATTATTGACAGTACAAATTCTCACCATGCTATCATACGTGAACTGAGGCACTCAATTACGAAAAACATTTCTGGTTGCCGTTATGAACTCCGATGTTGTTTTTCGAGATTTGAAATTTATTTATAACAAATTCGTAATATGATATTCAATACAGAATAAAATGGGAATTTTTGAAAGAAGGGAGTGTAATTCCTTGATAGGCAAATCATAAGGAACATTGAATGAAACATCACATGAAACAACGAATTTTCAGGCATGATGGAAATCTTCAAATCTAGATTATTTGCTGTTTGTGAGATATCTGACCTTATTGGTGATTCATAATCTATGACAACGTCTTGCAGACGACTTTGAGTGTCACACTGACCTCTGGAAACAAATTGCTACAACTTGCATTCTGTGTCATTTCAACGATTCTTCCAAAAATAACTGGAAAACTAGACGGATGTCGAAATATGAATGCACGGTCTCACATTTTGATAATGTTATATCCGAAGAACTGCCTTGATCGTTCAAATAAAAAACTATCTTTCGTAAGCGAGTCCATTCCAAAGGTCATGTCAAGCTATTTATTTGAAGAGCCAAGGTTAAAGTTAAAGGCATCTCTATTATCTGATGCATCTTTGAGAAGGAATGTTGTCAACAACACTTTCACCTTTCTCAATTTATGACAGTTTTAGATCCTCAACAAATGCATGAAGGTTTGATTTGAATTATTGATGCTATTTGTTCACGTGACGAAGGATCAACTTGACTTCATTCATATAAATTCAATACAGATATTATGAAAATCAGTGTGTTTACATTCAGTTTGATTTCAGTCGTTTAAGATTCTCCTATTTCTTGTATCGCTAGATAAAAATTATTTATAATTTGTTAGTAATGATTATTTCCTGGAGTTTACTGCTTCATTCTTTATTCTTATTATCCGATTAATATTTTCGATATTTTTATGTATGAAATGGATGGAATTGGGTCACCATCATCTACAAAATCATCAATTATTTATAATTTGTTGGTAATGATTATTTCCTGGAGTTGACTGCTTCATTCTTTATTTTTATTATCCGATTAATACTCTCAATATTTTGATGTATAAAATGGATGGAATTTGGTCATTATCATCTACAAAATCATAAAATTTTCCTTAGAAAAAACTGTGATCACACCTTCATTGAAAATATCTACCAAATAATCTAACCTCTCAATATTATTATACTGTACATACAACTCAATGGATGGTCTCAGAATCGTTAAACCTGCAATATTTAATGAAAACAATATAAAACTTGTAGTACCCTTTTTATTTGAAACTTAAAAACATTTTAACGACTAGTTTCGACCTACTTTGGCCATTTTCATTTTAAAATGCAATATTTAATATCAGAGATTGTCAATATACTGTAGAGTAGATAGAACATTGAGAACATTGAACACGTGCATCATGATTTCTCGCTACTACTTGTCTTCTAGTAAATCGCAGTAAATAGAATCAAACTTCTCTGTTTTTGACGTCTTCCTCCATCCCCGTACTAATAAATCATTCGGCCGGCATAATTGAGTCAGATCCGACAAGAAAGATGAATCGGATCGGATGGAACAATAAATCTTGGTTCAAAAGGAGTTTCCGATTATGGTTAAGACAAACCCACGAAACAATAGCGACTAACTAACAAATTATGTAACACCTTGGCAAACCGTGAATAGGTTAGATGACTATCAAGATGTCAGATTTCACAGTCGAGATAGAGTCGAGTGAAAGATTTATTAGCGGCTTTGGAATGTTGCGATGCTGCAGCTTCCATACCTTGGACAGCTCGGGGAAGAAGAAAACAAACGAATTTGTAGGTGGAGTGAGCAAAGAGATGATGAAGGGAGGAGGACAGGAATATGATCGATAGTCATGTCGGTTTGAAGATTTTATCGCCGAAAGATCACGATATGATAATCTTGAGCCACTGATAAATTTCAGAGTGTGATATCTTGTGTGGGTTCCAAGTTAACGAAGCTTGATCTATCCCGTGGTAACCTCAATATTGGCAAAGTGATATTCGCTGAGAGGCTGAGTGACATTGGATGGCTATGAATCGCAATGTTCATATTAATGTAAAGATGTGGTCTGTTTGATCAGTAAGGGAAGGAATACCTCAATCCTCGCCACCTTCAGCTCCATTACAATACAATACCAATAGATTTTATTTCCATTAATATACAAATGAACAATCTAATCAATAAAATGTACATAATATGAAATTTACTACAAATATAAATAAATTTCATTTTTTCGGAAATTAACCTACTCAACTATGGGAAACCCATGTTCTAGATCAGGTGCATTAGCATTAGCTAGTAGAATACTGAGGATAGATTATTATTTACCACATTTTGATTTCAATACGCGACGTTCTTATAGCATTACAATACTGTCATTTTCGGAATAATATTGATATACTGATCTACTAAAGAATAGTACATTCTACATTGAAATACCACGTCCAGGAGAAGAGTAGAGTAGAATATTATCAATTTTAATGATAAAGAGTTTGATTTTAATGATTATTCGTTATGATTATAATATTCATAGATAATTATAATGATTAAAATGGAAAATTTACAGTAGAAAGTCAATAGCTGAACTACCGGTAAGCTACCAAGAAGAACGTTATTTAATTGATGAAACCTTCGATTTCAGTAATGTGTCATCTTACAAAGAGAAAATTGAACAGTACTAGTGAGCCCCCAGGCTGGAGAATCCGTTCACTGCTCATATTCTGACATCTCATGGATACAATCAATAAGAATTCATTTGATATGGAAAATGATTCATGATTAGTAATGATGGGATACTACAACTTTATGCACTTCAATGTTATCCTCTAATATACGTGAAACGATGAAGAAGTCAGACAATTTCGTTATCAAAGAGCTCGATCATTATAATGGTTGAAAGAATACGAGTTGAAAATTCGGAATTTGATTTATAAAAGCAATCGAAAGTAATTGTCGAACATACAAACAAATAACGATTCTAAATTCTAGGCATCAGTAGGAGCTTGCTACGCTCTTCAATCAATGAATAGATTAATTACTATGTGAGTTCGTTATTTGATTCGTTAGGCAAAACTCATATTAAGATGAACCGAAAAATTACAGCTCGAGTTATGGAGGAATTAAAATAAAATATTTAAGCAGGAATTATCTGTATAAAAACGTGCAACGTCCAAAGTTTTCTGCAACTATCAATCCAATACTACTACGATTAAGTTGGAATCCATTTCTAGCTCAGCTTCATACTTTGGATGAATATGTTTCAAATTCTATTGCACATAACTTTTTTGAGATCATAATTAATGACAATAAAGTAGATGTCTAATTTATTCAGTTGAATCACTGTGCAATACACCTCATATTCTGTACATGCGCCAGTTGAATTGATAAAAATAAATAAAAAATTCAATGAAGATCTTGCAGTATTGAAATATCGAGTCTGTATCACAGAGTAATCCTTGGACACAGAGGATACAAGAAACTTGAGTTTCATCTTCAATTAAACTGGAGATAACAATAGGAAAGCTGGAGGTCATTAAGGGTTAAGTAAACCAATAACTAACAGCTCACTCAGTCTCCTCCATTAGTAGCGACTTGAAACAAGGGAACAATAATTATTTTGAATTTCTTCTGTAGAGAATGAGCAAATATTAGGATAGAAGTGCTTTCAAGTAATTTTGCGGCGTGGTTGGACTCCACTGAGCAGCGATTACAAATTACTTAAGCGCGAAAGATAAAGAACATTGGAACAAAACAGAGACAGCCGGCTAACTCCCAACGTCTCCCTAGTGAAATCACATTAACTTGATTACAGACCGAAAATGGTTGGTAGCGCTGCTATTTTATCGTGGCTCTCACGAGTCGTGTATTTTTCAACAACGTTCACTTTCTTGCTCATTCATCTTAGCTGTCGTGGTCACGTTCGAGCCAGGAGCCAGCCCTTGATTGATATTCAGAAAATGTCCCCGAGAGAGCAGAGCACCTCCCTTGGCGATAAACAAGTTAAACCGCAGATGACAATCTGCAGCTAAAAATTGATGCTACAACCCCTGAACCCTGCAAGATGTTTGCCAGGAGACCCTTCAGATTACGATTTGATTATGATATGTGGCTGGAATCCTAATCCATTCAGATTAACGCACGGTCCTTGGCTCGTGAATCAGTGTTATATTGGTGGTTATCCTGAGAATCTAGTTTGTATGCAGAGTAGAAGGTGGAACGATTGAAATTTATCGGAGTTACCTTTGAACAAGAATTTAAGAAAGATGGAGGTGAATGTTATTATTGGGATGGGGAATAATGAAAAAAGTGTATCAGTATTTTCATTTTTCAAATAAATCAATTACAATAGTATTGAATCGTATTGATTCATTTATTGACTATTTTTTCACGGCTAGAATTATTCTAATGTATTTAAAGTGAATGATTACGTATCGCCTTAACATTGATATTTTCAGTCGTTTCTGGAGGGAAGACTAATATTGACAACTCGTGTCTCCTCAATAGAATTGTTAGGGTTGATCGTTTGAGATATAATAAGTCAACGTTCAGATTCTCATAATAAAAGCATAGAGAAACAATAGCGTAAGTAGATATCCCATGGTATAGGGCGTTTATGTCGTAACTTTTACTGTTATCTCAAGCCGATTACTGTCGATTATTGTCGATTTTTACTGTTTTGACCGGGTAAGAGTGTATGAACGGCACAATAAGAGAGACTGCAAGCGTCATAAAGCTTCACGGGAAAGAACTACGTGGACTATCGGCTTGAGATAACAGTAAAATTTGCGACATAAACGCCCTATACCATGGGATATCTATTTATGCTATTGTTTCTCTATGATAAAAGTAACTGACATTTCGGTGAATTATAAAGATGCTTGTCTTTATAATTTCATTGGTAAGCCTAACAAAATTATTGGAGAGCCTATCATCGGAATTATAATCATTATAGCTTCATAGTTTATTTTGGGCGTTTAGGCATTATTTCTCTATGTTTCTACTGTATGTTGTCCACAATCTCAATGATTTTCATTTGATATTTATATATTTTAAAACGTTTGGCAATTAATGTGATATCAATCGAATGTTAGGAATCGTCCACAATTTTGATCTGTGTTCGAATTATTCGAATTATTCTCTGTGACATTTTGATTTCAATGTTACAACTCTGAAAACAATGAGAATCCTTCTGAGTATAATTGGATTAAAATTATTAAGTCATAAAACAAGGAAAATGTGAACAATGTGTCTCATGGAATAATATTAGATTGAAATTCAAAAAGTAATGCGAGTTGAATCATACACGATTACGCCGTTCGAAACTGTAATTGCCACTATACGCGTTTCCCGTGGACAATAACTTCTCGCCTCTCCGCAATGTGAAATAATGTAATAATGTTGGACACTATGGCATTGTTATATAACTCGTTTTATTACTTGGATGTGATAGCCACACGCGATATAGAATTTGCAAGTGACTAAGTGATTACGACTCTTGTTATTCTATTGCCAAAACAAACGGAATGAATCAAATCCAAACAAGTTGTTCAAAGTGTAATAGGAGTTACATATTCGAATTTGAAATTGATTGTGAGTTATGCAACCGGTACACTATTATAATCTTTTCCAAATCAGTTAATACGGTTGATTCTTTGTTGTAATAGATTAATTACTCTCTCCTGATGTCGAATGCTTTCCAATACGAAGGAATGTTTTTGAGAATAATTGGAGCAATCGTTTTGGAAAATACCTTAGCTAAGATGAGCTTTCATTGTCAACGGCAGACATTCCGAAAATATCGCGAAACTTGTCAAAAACAAGAAAGATGCTATTCGAGTCTGGGGAACAATAAATGACAATGGTACAAGAGCTTTACAAATTATACTTTTCCTCAACTGAAATTTCTGATAAAATTTTGAGGTGCTACTTGGGACGATTTAAACATTGAATTAAAGTTGAACCTTTATTTTAATTTATTGGTTAAATAGCTACATCCTTGGTTAGTTGATTAATCAATCCCTATCAATTGTCAATATAATTCTATAACCTTCGACTACAATATCTCTACTCGGATGTACAACTCAAACAATATAATGTAATAAACAATCATGAATACTTTAATATATTCATCAGGCTAACGAGTAACGAGTTTCTGTTGTTACAATTTTCTATCTTTAGTAAACGGGAGTCTATTTGAAACTAGTATTCAAACTAAAACTCTCAAATATTCTCCATTTTTATCAGATCAATTATCAAATTTCGATCATTCAAAGTTTTGTTATATTAGAAATTGGCATAGCCGCTTCAGTAATTTGGATTTACAAAACCTTCAAACTTAAAAATTAAGATATGAATACTTGCGGGTTTTTATTAGGACTTGATTCTTCTGGATTAGTTTGAGTCTATGAAGAGTATTCCGCTTCACTTTTCAATTCATTATGACTTCACGAGTATACTTCACCATAGTATACTGTGACCATTGATATAACAAAGCAGTTTATTCTAATTCTTACTAAACAGAGGTTTTCCTACCTATCGCTCAACTTGAATTGGGATAGTGTATTCGAAATGGAAGTTTCAAGATATTGGATCGCTACGACTTTGAATAACAGAAGAATTATTGCCAACGACGTTTATTCCTGTGGGGCATGAACCGATGTAGAAGTTGGAGAATTTTTAAATGAGAAAAGTATGGTTATGGAATGATATTTTTCTTTATGGTCTGAACTGAAACTTCTCCCCTGAAACCTATTCAGGGAGTCTCACCATGGAGCAAATGTTAAGAGCAGCCTTGAACTATCGCTAAACCTTAATCTCAATAATAAATTCTAGAAACAATCCTCTTATCGACTATGAAAAGTTATACTGTACTTCTTTATATTTCTCAAAGGCTCACAAGGTTGCATGTACTGTACTGTATTATATTATAATACTATTTTATAATATTATATTATGAAAGAATAACATTTAAATTCTCTCTTCATTTGTTAGCCTGCATTTCAAGTAAAACAGTGAAGTTTCAAATTCAATTTTCCAATAAATTTCATATTACTTCATCAATTGAACCTAAAGCATGAATGAATCTCTCCCGAAATACAAGGACTCTAAAGTTGAGAAAAGATAGTTTGGTTGAACTCTCAAGAAACTCTTTGCACTGTTTACAGCATTTATCATAATGTTCAATCTACATGCGGTAGTTGATCGATGAATCTATTATTATCAATCCAGCTTTTAAATAGAGCAAAATCATTAAAGATACAACTGCATAACTGCAGTTATTCGGCTGCAAAACTGCTGAACAGCTAGATCCCTCTTAAGTTAACTTAGTAACCAAAATTTCAAGGACAGTTCTTGATGTCCTGATATGTCAAGCATTTTCCCCTCTCCGGTTTACTCTGAGCATACTTGGTGGTGTTTGGCTGAAATCGTCAGTTTGTAATTCTGATCTTGAAATAGATAAAACTCTCATTCTAGTCTTCCTCACCCAAGTCATTTTTTTAAGTTAAGCAGATTCTATCAGAAACATTATTCAACATTATATCGTTCACTTCATAAAGTTTACAAAAAGTAGAAAAGTATTACTACTTCGATTGAAAATATTGTATATATGTGAATAACTATTCAGAGAAGGTTTAACCAATTCTTCTCCTTGATCCAAACATTTATCCTTATTTCTTCTTGAAATTAGAGCTCTAGGAACATATCAACACAATATGTTTCCCTTGAATCATAACCCGAAGTCCCTTCTTTTAAACTATTTCTTAACCTATTTCGGACTATGTGTAACCTTATCAAAATTTGGGAGAGGAATAGCACAAGGTTACTTTATTTTTTCACTCCCCATCATTTTGATGATGTACTTATTGTATGAATCAATAAAGAATAAATTGATAACTGGTGTAACAACCTCAATGATTCAGCAAGATAATAATTTATCCACAGTTACTTCAACGTTAAACTGGGAGTTTTCGAACTTCTGTGCTTGTAAGACCAACTTATGCAAGTAATCTTGACAAAACGCTGTATTGCAATAATTTAAAGGACAACGAAGGAATACTGTTAACAATGCAAAACAATTGGAACCCTCCCACGTAATACGGCATAAGATGACAGTTGTATATCTGTGTATATGGTCTGATATGGCATGAAATAGCAGTTGTATATCTATGTACATCCGGCAGTTGTCAAAGATACGTGTTTTAGCAAGTCATAAACAAAGGTAAAAAGATGGTATCGCTGTTCAAGCGCAGTATGTAAATATTGCCAAATCTTTTCTTCTATATCATTGAGGGCGTTTTGTAACACTTATATTTATTGTGCTACCTGGATTTTTGTGTTATGTAATTGAGGAGTCAAAGCTACTTTATTACGAATACGTGTTCTTTGAAGCGTAGGCTGAGTATTGTAGTGAGATCAATAAGAATTTCTCATTCATGAGCTAGAATCTGTCAATTAAAAGGTTTCGAAATTCGATCTGGTATTGAGAGTTTATGTGGGTTGAGGATTTCAATTCGGTATTTTATTTATGTGAGTTCATCTGCAATTCTACCCGACTTGAAATTGGTCCAGTGAGGATAATGTAATTTACATTCCATACTCTCTGAATTGGTCTTCTTCTTTGACATTCTTTTTCATTGGTTCTAGTCAACAATATATTATCTTTTCCATTATCCAGCATTCTTTTGAATTGTATAGAGAGAATCTGAAGCCTGAAAAAAGATTTCTCTGTTTCTGTTTTCGATCATTATATCCCATTGATTTGAATGAATAGGTTTTAATTTTCTATCTATGACTACGTTTTCTATAAATTGAACATTTTGTATCTGATTCATAAATGAATTAGTAAGAGTGAATTGACTAGGCCCACTTCCAAAGAAACTAATTCTTTCAACCTTTGAATCAAAATTCATTGTTACCCATCGTAGTCTCTAATCAAGGTAACCCTCTCTCTCGAAACACTCCATTTTTCAACTTTTAATAATAATAATATAATAGTAAATTCATTTATTCTTCCAATCTATACATTACACATAATCAGAAATTATGAATAGTACAGTAGATATATAACAACAACAATCTTGCAAATTATAAAAAATAAAGATAATAAAAATAATACAATTACACGTTGTACAAAGAGATCACAATTATTCATTTACATAAAAAGAAGAATAAATAATTTCAAGTACCCCGAGGATAAAAGTCCTGTTTGGGGCACCATCATATTTTTAATTAAGAAAGAAAAAAGCAATGAATTATTTTGCCGAGTCGGAACTTGCATAATATGACAGGGTGAGGAATTTTAGTTTAGAAAATACATGTATATTAAATTTTTTATCTACTTTCCCTTCATTTGAAAAGAATAACCAGCAATCAATGCACATTCCAGGCAATTAGCAGACTAATAAATTTCATTTTATAAATTCCTGTCCATAATTATCAACATTATAGGAAAATTACTCATGTAGCTTGAATAATAATATTATCTTCACACAATTCCCAAGAGAGAGAGAAGACATTCATCCTATGAAACCCGTAAATTCATATCTATTCTACTCTTGAGAATAAACTCTCCACATCATTTTGTAATAGAAGCCAAGCTTTTACTCCAATGTTTTTATTATTGATTTGCTTCAAGTCATGAATCAAAGCTCTTTGTACTATATTATTCTTCAAGACAATGCTTCTGATTGTTGTCTCATTCTTCATTGAGTGTGATCATTGTGCTCCATTGATGTTCATCTCTCCTCTTTTTTTATTCAATCAAATATTTAAAACCGCTTAAACGTATTTCAAGTAGTTCAACCATGAAAGCTCAGTCATATACTAAGCTCAGCTCTGCAATAACTAGTTTAGGAAACTAAACAATAAAATTTCGACAAAATGATAGATCATAAATGAGGAGATGTTTCATTCCAATAGACTACTAGGCATTTCATTCTTACCAGATCATTCTTCATATTCTTGTAAAATCAAGCTGTGTGAACTGCCAAGAGAAATAATGACCACTCCTCACGCACGCTTACTATACTATAACATGAGTACATCTTCCCAATCAAGTATCCCATGTCAAAAGAAAAATACTCGAAATCGTAAGATTTACAATAGATCTCGCGTTATTTATTGACTTGTATCTCCCACCGCAATTATCTTGCCAATGACATTCAGAAAGTTATAAATCTTGACATCGGTTGGAAATGTGTGTCAGTAATGTCAACAAGAGAGTATTACACAATTGGGCAATGGTCATGTACTATTGTGCTATTACCTATATTTTTACTGTTCCTGTGTTGACCTGTGATCATGCAAGCTAATGCAGCGAACCTTTATGATGTTTTGTAACCGCGGAGTATTCCTCTCGAGTACCCAACGTATCCGTACTCTTCTCCTCGGTCAAGTATTACTCAAGTAGTACTCCTCTCGACTTGACTCGTAACTCATACCCAACTCACTGCTGCTAACTCAATCGTAACTCACTCGAACCCAACTAACGTACCACGAACAAACAATCCATCGATATTTTTGTTTAAGTTTCGAATTTGCATAAGTACCAGTGTTTACAGTCTTCTTCCACCCACAAATAAGAGTCCTAAAAATATGCCGTATCAAATTATTGGCTAATCAATAATTCATTTGTTGTTTCACCTCAATCTCCAGCTCATTGGTCAGTCATGCTCCCATCGATTTCAAGGCAGTAAATGAGAGAATTTTTGTTTTCACACAATAGATGAATAGATTCTTGTTTATTCTGGCCAACAACGAATAATTGTTAGGCGGTCTGCAGCCAGAGAGTATTTTCTCTGTCTGCATCAAGTAATGATGTTTGGAGATGACAAAACTCTGTTTTGTCAGCTGTGCTGAATAATAAGTTTTATTTTTCTGGCTCTAAATTTTGTAAAATTACGTGAAAATGTTTCAGTTATTAGTGATTTGAGTGTAATATTTTTGTTTTCTATCCAGTTTCTCAACTTTCAAAATTCAAAATTCTTAGTTTCTGTTGTTTTTGAGTGGAAAGGACTAAATTTCAGAAAAGTGGAATCATAACCTCATTTCGGACTTTTAAAATAATATTATCTAAATTTGGGAAAGAAATAGTACAAGGAGTATCCTAAGTTTTTCTCTCCCATTCAGTGCTTTCTTGTAAAAATAAGAATAATAAATCGATGAAAAGCGAAATGGAGATGGAAAGTGGAAATACCAATATTATTTCTTTTTCTTTCTGCATTTAAGAAGTTACATTACTGTCATAAACGTTTTCTTCCACTCATCCTTCCTGGTTCTCTTCCCTCTGCTTCTCCTTCTCCCTTTTATGAATTTGTCATTTTTGATATTATATCTTATCAAATCTGAAATATCCATGAAAATAATACTAGACCATCCCCTTTTGAGATCATTATGAACTTGACATCTATAGTATATTAATGAAAGAGTAGCCTATACAAAATCAAAGTTGATTAAGTTTTTAGTATAGTATTTGAAATTTTATAGTATTCCTTTCTTTGTTGGCTTCAATTAGAACAAGAGAGAGATTTTACTCTCATATCCTTAATGCAACTTTGAATCCTGAGCATTGAAAATCAATGTGAATTTTGTGTCTTCTTCTAGTGCTGGAACACATCTCATTAAAATATCTAAGGAATCTATTATGATTGTGAATTCCAGATCTAAATGAATTCCCGTTAAGGAGAGAATATCTTTTCTGAATGATTCACACTCGTGGTTGGGAAGTGAAATGGAATGATAAAATGATCTCAATCATTATACCCACTCCAGCATCAGAGGATCATAGCATCTATGATAGCGCTTTATCTGGATCAGATAAACATATGATTCTCATGAAGGAATGAGTTTTTCTGAAATATAAAATCTATTGAATTCTTAGACACCTTGAATTCTGAATCAACTCTATTACAATATTCTCTCCATTCCAGTGGAATCCTCACTTCATCATTTCCAGTGGTTGCTTCCAGCCAACTGAGCCACGTGTGTTTATATGCTCGGCGAATAATAATAAAAAGAGGCAGTGGCTGCAAATTAAGATTTACGGCCGTTTAAATCTGTTCACAGTAAGCTTGTAGCATAGCCTACCCTGTTTTCGTTAATTTGTCTTGTGTAGTAGTCCCCGGTGCGTTATGTCTGTTTTCAGCCCGCGGCTAGCGGCAACCTTTAGAATGGCAAATCATTTCACGGAGCGCCACAACTCTTCTGCATTTGCCAGACAGTTGGCGAGAGAGGAAAATACTAAGGAGGAATATGATGAGAGACAGGGATGAAAAGTTTCTGTGAGAGTTAGCGAGAGAGGAAACCTACCTACTAAGGTAGGTAGAAGTTATTATAGAGAGGTACAAAGGAAGAGTATGTGTGGAAGAGATAGAGACTGAGAAATAGTGCAAAAGAGAGGCTTTGAGAGGAATAATTTTGATAAAGACTGAAGTATGCAGAAAAAATGAGTGGTGTGAGAAGTGAATAAATTTGATCAATGAGTGAAGAATTAAAAGAGAAAAAGATTGGAGTTCTTCAAAGAGAAAGAGAGAGATAAGAGTTGGATTTCTTTAAAAAGTGAGTATGAGACAGAGAGGGAGATAAGAGAGAGACAGAGCGAGTGAGAGATTTTTTCATAGAAAGAGCAGCGTACAGAAGTAATAAGGGAAAATAAAACAGAGAAAGGTGATAAATAGAGATGGGCAATGAGAGTGTGAGTTAGATTGCGATCGAGAAGTAACGGTACAAGAGATATGGAGAAAAATACTACACATTTATAAATCGGAATAAATTATAGAATCTCAAGTGTATGAATGATCAAAACATAAGATTAGATAAGATAATTATGATCAAAACATAAGATTTTTCCACATTTATCTCAGATTTGTGAGAAGAGAGAAAAAGAGGTAGATGGAATAAAAAAGGAGATGAAGAGAAATGAGATGCTGATCAAGACTTAGTGAAAGAGTCGTAGAGTGGGAGAAAGGAGGAGAGTGGTGATTAGTATGAAATAGAAATTATCCATCTTTATTTTTTGTTAGGTAAAGATTCAGCGCACCAGGCCCTCTACCCACTCAGTGATATTGTTCGGGTGAGTACAGTGGATGAAATAGAATATAGAAGAAATGGAGAGAAATAAGGTGAAGTTCCAATATAAAATTGATTAGATTGGTCCAGATTAGAATTCTTCGTTCCTTTATGTTACAATACAATACTGCATTACAAAGGTTTGAAAAGGAGGAATGAATGGGAAAGAGAATAGAAGGGATATTGTGATTGAAAGAAAGAGATAGTAGATAAAGATCATATATTCATGAATCGAAATGAAATGGGCTGTATTTGAATTCATGACTGTATGAAATGAAAAATTCAAACGTTGTGGTTGTGTTTTCTGTTTGGTTTACATGTGCTAAGCTGTCAGAAAACTAGATGGATCACTCAGTGACAGTTGCAAACTACTTTAGCGATACTGTGGTAGCCTCTGGGTGTAGTTTCGTGACCTTTATCGAATAAATATCAAGCTTTTTCAAAATAAGGTTGATCTTGCATTTGCGAAAGGATGTGGGATAAAAAAATATGTATGATGTAAGAATAAAGGTTAAGATTCTTACTTATTTTATAAAGTTTCTTACTTCAATATTCAATGTTAGAACAAATAAGGAAAGCGAACTTATAGAGTTCATGAATCAGGAGTCTCAATATGCCTGTTACTAATTCAGGTTGTATTATTGATATTTTTGTTTTGAAAAACGTTCTAGAATTGTTTCAAGGTAGAATAATACGTTGTTTTGTTCTACTCATATATTTTAATTCATACAAATCTACAAAAACGATGTTACATGCTTCTTCGTCAATAGACTGTTTGTTAAGTATGAAGATTCATTTAACTTTAATTATATTTGATGCTGGGTTAAAATTATGGGCTACTTCGATTTTAAAAAAAAAGGTACTTGGATTTTTATTTTTTATTTCTATTCAAGAGTAATCCTAACGAATAACGATACTTTGATTTTATTCAATAACTGGTAGTGAAGGATAGTGATTTAGTTCTATATCCTTGTTTGGTAGAGGTAGGGTTGTCTTGAGCCGTCTGAACCCGAAAATGACCTGAACTATGAGGTAATATGAGTGAGGATTTCATTTTTATTGAATAACAATCATTATTGTAAACTTTTTACTCATATTCAAATATCCATTCCCAACTTGCAGCTCCAGAAATGATAATATATCTATTCAAAGTAATATAAATAAATAAAAATAAATAATGTATTTGTGGGAGAAGCAACAGTTGCAATTTATTTGAAGCCAAAGTTGCATTGGCTTAGGAATATGAGTACAGACGCTTGAGTGAAGAAGGAAAGTTTTATATTATTGTAGGAAGAGAGTCAGTGAACAGAAGAGAGTGGGAGTGACATAGTGGAAGAAATTTGCAAAGACTTTGAAATTTATTCCAAGATTAGTTGAGTCTTCTACTAATTGGCTAAAATGTCATGCAATTACTCAATATTCAAGAGTCGAGCGAGTCTTGAACAACTTGTTTCCAGAAGAGAGAGAGAGAGTGAGTGATAAGGGGTGGGAGGGAAAGAACGAGGGGCAGAAAATTGAATAGAGAAAGAAATTTGTTGCCAGCTTGAAGTTGATAAATTGTTGAGAATGGCAACATTGTGAATAAATTTTGCTAGTAATTCTTTGACAAAGCTGGTATTGAACTCAAGTTTTGTTGGATAGTTGATTGCATAAAGTTTTTACTGGGAAGGAAAATTCTAATCATTAGATTTCTCAATTCCCCTCTTCTATCTATCTAAATCCAAGTTACCGTGGCCTACCTTTAACCACCTGGGACGTGTATAATTCATCTCGAATACAAGTAAAGAACATGAATATGTAACTACTATAATAAGAGATGTACTATGGAACTATTATGGGTAAGAACTATTATATGAGTAGCCTACGTTAACATCGAGAATGGGTACTCTCATACAACTACATTTTTACATTGTTTATTCACTTAATTCCAAAAACTTCTATGCTTAGTTCCGATAACTGAATTATATCATATTGTATGTAGTAATTTTTCACTAATCTACTAATATCATGAAACCTATATTGAATAGGTTAAATCCTGAAACAGAGATAGAGGAAAATATTAACTCGTTCACCCTTCCGTTCGCTCCTCAATATAATCTGACATTCTGAAATAAATGGATTTCCATTTTGTGTGTAGTAATTTTCTACTAATCAACTAATAGCATAAAACCTATATTGAATAGGTTCAAGGTTTGGATCAAGACTTTTTTGGTTATTAGATTTAAGTTATATCAATGTTTTTGATGAAATTTATAAATACTTAATTTTTTTTTTTTTTTGTTAATTTTTTATTTTAACTGATATTAAATCCTGAAACAGAGATAGAGGAAAACAAATATTAACCCGCTCATCCCTTCATTCGCTCCTCAATATAATCTAAATGGAATTCCTTATTCAACCTCTTACCGGAACCATTAGGAAACATCACCCTGACCTTCATGAATTCTAGTCAAAACCTTTCCCCAATTTCATCCATCAGGATCTATTCCATTGGAATTCGATTTCTAGATGCGTCATACTGATAGAGCTCTTCCGCTGTGGAAAGTATTTCATTAGTTCAGTGTCTAGATTCGCTCTAGATGCATGAGACTGATTGCTCTTTAGTTGAAAAGAGTTCAGCAAAACAGCAGTGATGTCAGATAAGCGGTGCGAAATAGATTGATTTTATTTGAGATCAGAAAAGTCTGGAGATTTGCTGTGCAGTGCACGGCAGAGAGACACACACTCAGATTGAAGACCGCAAAGCTGGTTCGCAGCAAATATATCGGAAAACATGGCGGGAAACGAAATGGAACATTATTTGAGCCCTGTCAAGAGATACTTTCGAGTGCTTCGCAAGCTTGAAGAGCTTAGAAAAACATGGCTTATGTTTTCAAGGGTCAGTCACTCTCTCTCTCTCTCTCTCTCTCTCTCTATCTCACTCACTCTCTCTTTCTCTCAGTATTATTAGTAAAGCACAGTCAAACTGTTCCAGCAAAAACAACACTCTTCCTCTATTAATTCAGAGATCAACAACTAGGTTTTGTTTTCTGTCAAAACGCATGAATAAATAAATAACTGAAACAGAATTTCGGGTCCATTCAGAAGTTTCTCTGGAGATGAATGATTTGAAAGCGGAAGAGGAGTTTGAGTGGATTATTTCTTATCGAGAACTCAGATTTAGAGATTTATTTCTCATTCATTGTACAGTTCAGTAACAAGAATAACAGATTCACAGGAAAACATTGTAATATTGCAAATTTAATCACCAACTACAGTTCATTGAATCCTAATGAGGGTGAATAAATGGGAATAAATAAGTTTAATTGAGTTAAGGAGAAACATGAACCCAAATCGTCTAGGAAATGTATAGAGTGTGAAAGATGTCATTGTATAGAGTTATCTAATCATATTGAATTACACACTTCCAATTCTGTAACAATGGTTGGATCTAGGTGCTTGACACTGAAAAAGGGCATGTGGAAAAAATTGAGAACAACGCGAATGTTTCTGTAAATATGTTTGAGGATTTGAAATAATTTGCTGTCCTCTAAGTTTATGCTTGATGACATAGCGATCACTTATTCCATTATAAAGCTTTTCAGCTTGGTAATTGAAATTCACTATACTTTACTCACATCAATCTTGATTCAGGACACTTATTTTATTCTACACTCATCAGTTATACTCATCAGTATACTACAATCAGTTTATTCTACACTTGGAGCTTGACAGAGAATGAATCTCCAAAAATTGTAATCCCGAAGTGGATTGTTTTATTTTTCTACTGTAATAAATGGTGCTGCATCATACTGGAATGTACTTAGTCAATGTTCAATAAGAGCGGGGAACAGCTTAGTCAGCCTCACCTACACGCGAGGTGGAACACACTCCTGTAACGACCTCCTGACATTTACTCTTTATCAACAAAGTGAAAAATGGTCGGTTATGTTTATTCTGCAAGTCTGACAAATGAGTTTAAGCCAGATTTATTGAACGTGTAACGCAATAAATATCGGCGTCATGTCTGCACCAATCCAGGTGCTCATTGTATGATGTCTCGCTCACTACTGGAGTTACGCACCTCAAATGAATAATCGGGTTGAAAAGGTTAATAAGACGCGTTCGCTTAGAAATTCCCGCTGTGTTCTTTAATTAAGACGTTTTCGGTTTTCGGCCCTGCATATTGTGCATTCTTCTCTCGAACGCTATCCATCTCCCGGCAGCAAATTAATTCATTTTTCGAAACCCCACCACTTCCCTCCAACTCCTGGTATTTACTATCTACCATGAAACTGTAGTTTTTCATGCCAGGATTTTAATTTTTCAGAATTCAATTCAGAAAATCCAACAGATATTCCAATAATAGGGCCGGTGTTCTTGATAACTGGGATATTTTTACATTGATTTCTCCGTGCAAAACATTCCAGTGATTCCAAAATAAGTAATTTATAAGTAGGGGTATTATATATACAGCTATATAGCATACTTATACAGCATCAATGAGTCGGGGTTTCTCTAAATAACAATGTATAAAAGATATGATACATTGTACGAGCATTTTCTTTCTGGACGATGCCCACATTCGCTTATACGTGATAATAAAATGAGATGATCCGCTTATGTGATGGTTGACATAAGATATCTTGTAAGATTCCAAGGAACGACTGATTTTTTAAGCTCAGATATTATTAAAAAATAATTATTAATTTTGTGGAAGTGAATTTCTTTTGCTATGAGATAATAGATTTGGGAGACATCTAATCAACCCGTATATTTAAAAGGAATTTTTTTAAAGACATTATTGACCGAACGAAGTTAGTCGAAGATTCAAGTCGACGGTTTGGCATTTCTCTTAATGTTTAACTGTTTATATGTTTATATATTTATATGTTGCACATTTACGGCGAAACGCGCTAATAGATTTTCATGAAATTTGACAGGTATGTCAAATACCTTTTTAAATTGCACGTCGACGTATATACAAGGTTTTTGTAAATTTTGCATTTCAAGGATAATATAAAAGGAAAAAGGAGCCTCCTTCATAAGCCAATATTAGAGTAAAAATCAGACTATAGAATTATTCATCATAAATCAGCTGACAAGTGATTACACAGATATGTGGAGAAGCCAGTCTATTACTGTATTTGTAAAAGGTCTATAGTTTCAATCAAAGACAATAAAGAGGTATGCATCTTTAAGCTGGGTTTACACCAAATTTATTAACAAAATGGTTATAACTTAATCCTTATAGATTCTATTATATTGAACGGAAGTTGACAAACACATATGTTCATCATGTGTATGATAAGTTATTTTCAATCTAATAAGGATTGGAATTAATCTATAAGAATTGAGTCTAAAATTGTAAAATTGTAATCTATAAGGATTGAGTTATTAACATTTTTTTAATAAATTTGGTCCAATCGCAGCTTTAAGGCCTTTGGTTTCAATATTTTGTTTTGCAGTCATGGTATTATTATGCGTGCCCATCAGTATCAATATTCTCACATTCGAAAAAACTAATAAAAATAAACAAATGAACTGAATAATGCTGGAGAAATTATAATATTTTTGATTCTAAAAAATTGATTTTCATCAGATAGAAAGATCATCACGTGTCTGGATGAATTATATCATATAGAATACAAATTCAAACGTGAACTGAGTTTGTTAACATTTAAAACAGTTGACATCTGGTACTTGTGGATGAGAATATTGCGTGAGGTCTACTGTTCACAGAACTACTAGTTATAGAAAATAATTATTAGTTTTGCGGAAGTGAATTTCTTCCATATTGCTATGAGATAATAGATTTGGGGGACATCTAATCAACCCGTATATTTAATAGGAATAAATTCAATGATTCTGGATATTATTGATCAATACCAGTTAAAGGAAATTGATTGTTCATAACTTTTGATCACTGATGATAGAATTTCATCTACAGTAATCTCTCTCATTGGTCTTCTTCAGATATTATTTATCACCTTTGATACAATATAATTGCAGACGAAAAATGTCCGCAAATGAATTAATCTATAATTTTTATCCCAGAGTTCACCAGAATTCACCATCCTCTGTCATGAATTTCATTCCAGTCAAACTTGATAACGTAATCAAGCCATATCTTGGATTCCCTCGATAGTATTCTTCAAATTTATAAGACGAATTTGATCAAGAGAACATCAATTCTAGACATGAAAGGTGGGAGACTTGTGAGCATGTGCATGCTACCGCATGTGAGAACGAAGATATATTTATACGAATTCACCTCAATAGTAGGATTCACTTCATACCGTCAGCATCGCTTATATGTAGCACCAATGCTTCCCATTTGAACAATGCTGACGATTTGAAGTGCAGAGTAGCTACAGTAAGATTCACTTCATACTGTCATCATCCCTTTCATGTAGCACCAATGCTTTCCATTTAAACAATGCTGAAAGTTTGAAGAGAATCTCACTATAGCAGTGATCAATCATGGGAGATCACTTGATGCGAGGAATGACACGGAGGTATTTCATGACAGCCTATTCCATGACATTCGAAAATGTCTTGATATTGAAGCTCAATTAATGTTCACACACTTGGCAATCAGTCAGAGTGTGATGCTCATTCATTTTACTTTTTCACACTCCCACGCCAGCATTCTCTCTCTTTCTTCTCTCTTTCTCTCTCTCTCTCTCTCTCTCTCTCTCTCTCTCTCTCTCTCTCTCTCTTATATTTTCAATATTCTTTCCGAAGAATGGACATTGATATGTCCAAAGCTCCGCCAATTTATGTAGATGCATAACAATATAATTATCTATAGTTATTATAATATTACAAATTACTTTTTCATATCATATACAGTTCAATAATTATTTTCTTAGTCTATATTATGTAAATTCATCTATAATTTTGCTGTATTGTAAGCTATTGTATATAAGTGTATAAGCCAGTATATATTGTAATCTACATAAATAAAGTACTCAATCAATCAATCAATCTCTCTCCCCCGATCTACGCTGTCTCTCTCATTTCAGTTGCTTCTCTTCCTTTCTCACGTATTTCTTTAGTATGTCGATAAAAACTCCGACTTCTTCCTCTATCTTTCCACCTCGTTCTTAGTCCTGGAATGCAGTTTATTTGCAATTTTTGAGAAGAGTTAACAGATGACTCGTCTTAAGATAAGTAAACTCATGAAAACTATGTAGCCTTATCATTATCTTCTCCAATGTGACCTAAGAAATGATCGGTATTAGACTGCATGGGTGATAAGTTCAAAGTAGCTATTTTATTGATTTTTTCATCCATTGGATAATAAAATACAATATCGGAATAGAAGAACAGGCGCTAGCCCAAAACTTCTTCTGTTTCTAAATTTTGACCAATTACATGTTCAAAGCAGGGTTAACTTCACAACACAACTATTTTCACTTCAAAAATAAATACCTGGAATTCTTTGTTATTTGCCATACTTTGAAACTACAAGTTTTCTTCTTGTTTCTCTGAGATACGTTGAATTGGGGTTTGACTGCAACCATCTCTCCAACCATCTCATCAACTTCAACATAAATCTGACATTTCTAGCTCACTACATATCTCACCTGTACTTATGTAACCTTTCCTAACGAGTGCAATTCGTTCAATAAAATAATAAATGCTGAGCACTTGAAGTTGGAATAACATCACAATTTCGAAATATGCCAAAAGCCATTATTCTGCACTTAATCAAGTTAGATGCAGTTGATTTGCGCTCTTCAGCGCATCAGTATGTTACCTGAACATGTGAGCCAGTGAATGTCAGCTCAGTATATGAAGACAATTCATATAGCAGAATGAGAAGGCTTTCTATCAGAGGCTTCTTTGCAAGTTGGTAGACTAATGAATGCATCATTATTTTGTTTCTTGAGAGCATTATTACCTAACAAACATATTTTACAGGTGCATTCAAGTGTGAGCTTATTCTGACATGAGTTGAAATAGAAGGTCACTGGAGCGAGTGCCAATCACAAGCTATTCGAAACAAATCATGGGGTGGATGCAGAGAAACTTACATCGTCATTTTGTAATCATTAGGGACATTTGTAACATCACTGATCAAAGCCCATCCTTACAATGTTATTAATTGAAAACAAGCTTATAAGCAAATTGGAGCGGACCACACGTGAATATAAATTACAACAGCGCGAATCTTGAAAAGAGAACAGAAGAAAAGAAATGAATGAAGAGCTAGAACAATTTCAACTGCAAATGAACTATTCAAATCGTTCATGAGGAAGGAATGATATCAAATCATTGATTAGGAGATATTTCGGAATAAAAAAAGATGCTGAATTAAAGAAGGAAATCTCAACTTGATTTCTTCTAATTTCTCTATTGTATTAAATTTGAGAAAGTGATTTCCTCTCCTCATGGAGATATTTCGCAATAAAAAAGATGCTGAATTAAATACGGAAAACTGAACTTGATTTCCCTAATTTATCTGTTGTATTACATTTTTTAGAAAGTGTGGTGCTTTCCTCTTATTATATTCTTGTTTATTGAGATGTATAACTTTATCTACATTTTATAAGTAGGGTACACATCTCCATGTAAGCAACAGTGATATAGCGTCAGCAGTGAAAATTCCCCTACCCAATAGTAATTGGGTGGGGAAAACCTCCCTGCGAAAACCTCCTGACAAGGGAGGTTGTTGTGGTGGTTGGTGCTCTGTCGGATTCGATTGACAAGTGGCTGAAACCATAGGAATAATTATGATATCTGGGAATTTTCTATTTTGGGGGCTCCAGGACCCCCCCCCCCCCAAATACTTTCAACTTTTGAACGGCACATTTCTCAGCAAAGTGAAAGAGAACTTTTTTGTTCAGCGCCATTACATTACTGGATTTCTAGTTTATAGTTTTCTCTATATAGTTTTCTTTATTTAAATAATATAATTACTTTGGTTTCTAATAATTCATGCTTTTGTCTACCCAATAACCCAAAAGCATTTTAAATTTGTTAAAGACAAGTCTTAGATAACCTTCGACACTCTTCTATATGAGGACTGATGGAGGGTAGAATTTAGATATTTTTATATAAATCTTGTTTTCTCATCTAAGGCTTAATTTGTTCATTCTCCTCAGTCTCAATTGGAGACTTTATTTCGATTATATTTTATTCTCAGTTTCCTTTGGAGAGTGAGATTTCTTACCTTATTCAGACTATTTGTCATTTGCGTGAGCAGAGCATCTATCATTATTTTGATCGGGAGAGAAAAAGAAGGTACTCTGTAAAACGTATAGTACAGATCAATTGTACTATATAAATGGGAATAAAATTCATTTGTATTGTATTTGTATTTGTATTTCTGAACAATTAAAATAAATTTCAATTACCAATTACCTAATTTAAATGCAAATTTTCACCACGCTTTATGATATTACAATTTTCAATCAATAGATTACTAGCTTAGCGAGTAACTATTGTTTGAGGCAGCTCTGAGCCAACCGTGGCTCTATTTCTATCCAGGATAATAACTACTGAAGTTGAACGCTACACCAAAAAACTGTAAAAACGTCTTCGTCAGATCTTCCGTATTGTTCTACCGTCTGGTGCACTGCTGCTTCCTAATCGACTTTTTCTAGTGGAAGCTTTTCACTAATCAAATACACAGTTTCCTTTGACGCAGCTAGTTCTCACTGCACTGCTGTAGTTGGTTCCTTTCTTGTTGCTAAATTAATTAATCCACTGTCGTGACTTTGAGATTTTCAAACAGTCGGCCAAACACTACACTACTAGCAATCTATCTGGAAATTGTTCGATTCGTCGATACTGCTTGAAAATAAAAACACTTCACTTGAATGGGCTACTGTTACAAATTAATAAAACAATATTGAAACTTGAATTACCCTTTATTATTTAAAATATCTCAACGACTTGGTCATTTTCAAGTTTCAATATTTTTCATCTTCAAGTTGAAGATAACCTATGGTCGAAACTAGTCGTTGTGATATTTAAAATAATAAAGGGTGATTTTTATAATTTGCTTGAAAAAAGTATAATATTGTGTTGAAACGATGCAACTTCATTTTTCCATTATGAAACTGTCATGAGTTATGAGCTTGCAAGCATCAATTACTCGAGCCTTACGCACATCGATGCGGGACGACGACGGGAGCGGGACAATAGCATAGATGAAGGATAAGTAAGGATAAAACTATATTATCCTTGTCTCTGACAATAGTATCCAATAAGATAGTTTTATCGTTGAACTGTATCATGAATTACACATAATTTTATCAGTTTTCTTACCTTCCAATAATTGAGCTGGGAATTATAAGTGTTTGGAATGTCTGATAACAATATCCAGTTGAATTTCATCGATCTGGTGGTATCTCCCCACCTTTCAAGTCCATTCAGTGTTTGCACAATTTAACATGTTCATTTTTATAGAACAATATTTTGTCATTCAAAGTCTTGTTACTTTGAAAATTACCTCAAAAGTCGATTATTCTCAATTTCATTTTCATTTCTTTTTAAGAGAATTAACTATTTATAGAAATAAGTAAGCAGCCTAATTCTCAACTTATAACAGCTTCTCCCTTCTTCGTCATATTCTTTGATATAGGTTCCAGTAAATTGGCGGCACCGAATTATTTCTCTTCAATTAATTTTATAGAAAGATAACAAGATGTTTTGACTCATTCAAATACAATTAACTATGATTGAACTTTTTCGTCTACCCATAGCTTTCATAGTGATCTATCTTGTTCATATTTTATAATATGCTTCACTTTATTATTTTTGCTTGTGGTTTATTGATTGGGAGAACTTATTTTTAGAGAGATTTTTTTATGAACAATTGATTAGTTCATAGGATATATTGGGTAGAAAATCTTTCATGATAATTCTCCGATGCGTAATTCAATGCGAAACTAATAGAATCTACAGAAAAATAATATATTACAAACATTCTAAACACAGCCAAAAATAAAGCTTGTCATTCGCTCGAATCGTTGATAATCTATAACTCAGGAGAATGATGTAATAGCTAATAACATGGGAACACCATTTGCAAGGTGACATTTTTTGCAGATTCCAAATACTTTCGCAAGTTGACAACGAGCATCTTGATAACCCGTTGGTCATTTGCAAACTGTTTGACATGGGCCACATTTTTCCAATATCACACACAAAACCGGATTCCTTCCAGGCGAAGTTATTGCCAATGCTAACCCAGGAAACAGTCCGCCTTATGACATATTTATAATTATTATTGATCTTATCTCAGACGCATCAGCATCATTTTCAACATAGGTATTTGCTTATTCAATTTTGATAAGCCTCTTTTGGTCAGTGCGTACTTTTTTGTGAAAAAAATTTGGAGAGATCACACATTACATCGATTCGACTATCACATAACTTATAATTGTAAGAAACATTTTTGAAAATCTTTACATCATACGATAATTTATTTGCATATCCATGAGTTACAGTGGGAGATATGAATTACAATCCAAATGTATGATTATCCATATACATGATTCATAAGTATTTTATTGCTTGGGAAAGGTTTCTCATGTGCACAATAATTTTCGGATTTGTTCTCAGCAAGAGTGTGTGAAAGATTGAAAGAATTCAATGGAGATGTCACAAGGAAACGAAATAAGCCTTTCAGCTGCTGTCATAAATGCGGATCTGGATGTAAAAAGTGTTCAATTTGTGACATGCATTCTTCTTGGTAACGGCTCGAAGATGTGGCGTTTGAAGAGCTGTCATGCATCGATTTGGGTCAAATTTCCGTTTCACTGCTTCGTTTTCTGAATTTATTCTGACAATTCTTCAGGAATAAATTCAAATCTGTATGGAAAAGGGTGCAGGAAGAAGATCGAGGAAATGTTACTTGTCAATTCTGAGATATTCTTGTTCGTTCCGAGTATGCATCAAGTACCAAGTATGAATTGACGCAGGAAATGATTCTCCTTTTATATCGTCGTGTTATTGCGAAAGGGATGAAGGAATATTACTAGGGATTGCTGTCCCCATGAATTTTGTGTAGAGTGATCGAAAGCATAACAACATTTTCATATTAGAATGGCTCTGGGACGACGGACAATATGTTTTAATCGAATTATATATAACTTGAATTTTCGTTAAATAATATAATATAATAGGCATAAAAATGAATGTAGAAAAATACTTTAATAACAAAACGATGTTTTAATAAGAATCAGACAGGGAAAATTTTCAATCCACAGTTTTCCCCACCCAAGAGCGCAACAATTCGTATAATTGTGATAATTTTTCCAAAACTTGCACTCTTCTGATTGGTTACTATAATATTCAGTATTCCTAGTATTTCTAGTTTTCTGGTAAACCTTTGAAGAAACCTAAAAACATTGCCTTCCAATGCAAACTGTCAACTCTATAATAATTGGAGTTATCTGTTTGATAAATTCCACTTGTATTTTCCTACCAGATATTGATTCAAAAACAGCATGAATTACTCAAGTATGCGTTTATTTCCCTTGAGGTTAGATTATAGGTAGAATTTCAAATTCAGTCTTAACCCATAGACGAAGCCAGTAGTAATAATAGATTATGATGTTTGATGGTTAAGTTAGCAACTATAATTAATGATGTAGAATATCCATGTTCCCTCTGCTAATTATCGCCTTCCTAATTAGCTTATCAAATTGATGATAAGCAAGCAAACTGGGAGGAGGTGGGAGGTATAATGAAATAGAATGTGATACTTGAAGAGAACCAAATAAGCAAAAAGAAAAATCATTTGAAAACTGAAGAATAGACAGGGTAAGTCGAGAAATAGAACAGCGTTACAGATTTGTCACTTTTACACAATTCATTTACAATGTTTTAAACTTTTACAGCGATATTAAATCCATTTTCAGTATGCCGCCTACGCTTCAGAGAGGACAAGTCTCGCATCAATGGACAAGTTTTCAAAAAATATGTCCTGTCAGACATTTTTCATCGAGGAGAACTCGAGCTGTACAAAGATAGAACACCGGAAAAGAGAGATTGATTTGAAAGTTTTAATTGGCTTTCAAGCGACTCTTCGCTGCGAACTCATTTTCTGACTCGAACTTACAAACTCAAGAGAGTTCAGATTTGTAACTGAACTCTGATGCTTCATACCTGTGAATCTCATCGACTTAACATAATATTACTTAGTTCTTTTCCATGAAATATCGGCAAAAAACTTCAGCAACGTGGGAGTTGCAGGTCGAGATGATTACAGCAGAAATCGCTCAATTGAATACGATTTCATTATTATTCAGGTGTGAATTTTGAGAGATGTTTCATCATTGATCGAGTCCAATTGTCCCAAGTCCCAATTTAGAGATGTCATCTCCCACTCATTTTCTTTTGAATACCACCTCATGCCAACATCATTCCTTTTCCCAGCTCACTGCTCGATTTTTTCCTAATTGAATAGTTATTTTCGTTGCAACTTAATAGTGGAATTGAATATTTCAAGAGCTATTCCTTTGGCTTGCTATTCAGAGTAGTGTAGACACTTGCTAAATTACATAACTCTTTACTTGATGAATGAATTCTCTCTACAATTTTTCGTGTTATACGATTCATAAAATATTGATAGGTTTTTTCATCCATTTCCAGTGACCTGGCTAGCTCAGGTCTGGTGTCACCGGTGTCAGAGCTTTCAGGTCGCACCTGATCAATTTCAGGGCCTCTGACATGACCCAACTTGATAGATGAGTCTCTGTAGAATAAGCTCTCCTGAATTGAATAAGTTGTTCTTTGATGGAAGTGATCTTTTGAGATAAATAATGCCACAATCAGTTGCATTTCAAACTTCATACAAGTTGAAGAGTTTTCAAAGCAATGTTGTTGAGTATCTTTGAAACTTCACACTCTCCAAGTATCTATTAAATACTTGAGCTTAATCAATCATTGAACTTCGATTTGCACTTTTAATGAACTACATTCAATCATTGATGGATGTTCAGGCTCTTTATTGTAGTTTCATATATGACGATTAAGGAATGTAAGTAGATCGTTTATAAATCTTAAACATTGAAACAATAGAAAGATGTAGCTTATTTTTTGAAACAGTTACTAGAACTCCATCATAATTGATAAATGAGCTATGGATTTTCTTATTGGCTCTGATCATCCACAATAATAAAATTTATTATTATTATTAATAAATATTAATATTATTTTTTATAAATTCCATTTAAACAGTACGGCTTCGCGGATCAGATTTATATTCGTGTAACTCTCAGGATGAACGGTGAAACTACATTTTAGTCTTAAAGTAGCAGATTGAATTTCGCATACACATTAACTACTAATTTCTTGTGACTGATGAGACCACATTCTACCAACTCCAAAGTTGTTTCGAAATGAACGGACGGTCATCCTAGCAGTTTTCCTTACAACGCGAATATGACTACCAAAATCGAATTATTGTTCTCCTAATAAATCAACACACTGACCCCTGACAAATAGCGAAAAACAGCGTCGCTTGTTATCCTTGACAACCAACAGCACGGAGACAATAATCTGAAAATTACAATTCCGCGAAGATATGGTGATAATAGGCATGACGAGGAGGAGAAATGTGTTGTGGTGGAAAATGGCAACACTTGAATATTTGCGTGACCAGGCGCAAACGTTAACGGTAATTTTACGCAAACGTGCGCAGACCATTGAAATATATACGTTGGATTATATATCACAGAAACAAGCACTTTATAGATATGTTTGTGGGAGACATCTTTTGGCATAGTGCCGGTTGGTTACCTGTTTGGAGCTGGCAAGGGTGAGGTGAGGGTTTCTCGACTGCGCCAACTTATTAAATAACCCGACCGACCGCTTGCAGGCGAGGCGTCACTTATCCGCGGTAAGCGACAAACCTGAAGATGCCCTGAATTGTTAAGTACGAGCAGCGGGTGGTCGCAGCTTGCTCACCCGTCTCATTGTGAAACAAACCAATCGAATCGAACTGTAGTATTTTTGAATAATAACCTATGCGAGATACTTCATATTCAAGAAGTCATAATTATGCAAATAAAAATGATGTAAAAGGGGTACTATATAATTTATTTATCACAAAAAACTAGCCCTTCAAGAAGTCATATTCAAGAAGTAAAAGGTATTTCATGTTTTGAAACATTAATAAAGGGTACTGTATTATTTTTATGTATCACTAAAAAAGTAGCCCTGGATCATCCTTTTGAATCCTCCTTTCATTATTGTCATCCATGAATCTACCTCAGTTATTGGAATTTTATGGAAGCTAAAATGTTCTCCATAATAATAATAATAATAATGTTCTTCAGGTTGGAGCTATTAATTTGGAATAATTGAGAATTGTGTTAGTGAACTCTCAACTGTGGAAAATCTTTGAAAAATATTACATTGGCGAATAAGACCGAACAACAGTATCTCCCATTATTTCTGGTTGATTTTTCTGACATTTTTGCTCACGGTGCTTCAAAATATTATCATTAGAAGAAGAACCAAAAATTCTTGCACATCTGCTGAAACTAATGCTTCATTAAAATTAATATTATACTTGAAGACAATAGTCTTGAGTTCCAACTGATTGATTATTCGTAGCTGCATCTTTATTCTGTTGTGTTAACATTATGCTTCTTTCCATTGAACGAATAATATCGTGGGGAACACTGACGCTTCTATTTAATGTAAGTTAATTGTTCTATTTCATAAAAGTCAATTGTGTCACGTTATTTTTTTCGCACCCTGCGATAATGAAGCAGCTGTTTGCTCAAGACCTATAAAATCCTTTCATTTAGCGATTTTGCTTGCTTATCAAATTTAATTTATTACAATTGTTAAGATTTTTACATTAATTTATTCATTCCTAATCAATCTCATATAAGCGATAAAGGATCAATGAATATTATGAGGTAAATTTTGTAATATTCAGTGATAATATACTCTTCTATCATGAGGAATAACTTCTCAAAAGTCATGTCCTGGAAAATTGCTTGCCTCTTGTAGCACATTGTAAGCTACTTGGTTACTCAATAAAGTCATCAAGCATATCCTCAATAAGTTCAAAAGTTCATTCCCCTCAAACAACAAATTCGTGATTTCCAACATTTTGGAATCTGGAGAGAGTAATTAAGAGTAAAATTACAAGTATACAACTAAAAAGGTCATAGACTAAGTACGTAGCCACAAATAGACTCTGCAATGAAGTCACTTGCGTGCTAAATATATTCAGGGTGCTATCAGCATTACATCTACATGACACCAACTAATTACAGTACATAAGTGAAGCTTGGGAGTGCATTCAGTACACCAGTAGTCTCCACTTTGGGACTTGGGGAATAAGTTGAAGATACGCGACTAAGATTCACTTCAAACTTTCAGCATTAGTTTGAAGGGAAGCAGTAAGGAATGCATACAGTTCGGAGTGAACCTCACCATAGTTGTACCTGAACATCCTACGCAAGATGCTGTTTGTTGGCTACTTTGAAGCCAATTAAAAGTTGCTTGAGGCGGGAAGAGTCCCATGTTGCATGCCTTGAAGCATATTATCCAGATAGGTCTATACGGCTACAGGTGAACGGTAAACTCTACTCAACAATCGACATTCGCTTACCATCGATACGGTAATCAATTTCAGGCAAACACTCACTGCTAAGTTGGCGCTGTTTATGGGTGTTTAATTGTGATATACAGTGTAAAGTTGTCATGACATTCAGTAAGCTATTGTTGTCATAAATTGATGGTAAATTATTATAGTACATCGATGGTACACTGCGGTGCGTCTACGGTACGAACTCGTTCTGAGTTATCATGCGTGGTTGATAAACTACCTTATAGTTTCACTGTACTTTAATATCCTATTATATTGAGCGAGCAATATCTGTATATATTTTTATATTTGGTTTTTCATATTTATGGTTATTTTATTTATGTTCAACGGGTCTCGAAAACAGCTCTAACGATTTTCACGAAATTTGGAACATAGTAGGTTTATGATAAAAAAATTCGATTGCACTAGGTCTCATCCTTGGGAAAACTCGCTGAACGACATTAAAAAGATAATTCATCCTTGGCTGAAACAGCTGAGACTTTCGTCGTCTGTGGATAGTAAAAAGTGAGCGAGTGATTCTGTGGAAAATCAAAATATCGCATCCCCGAAATTCATAAGCTGACGTATTAATCGCCAGCTGTAAAATACAAACACGATCACTTTAGAGAATTGTGTTCTGTTTATCAATAAATAAAAATAACGAGCGAAGCTCGGTGCCCCGATATTCCTGACTTAATCGACAAAAATGAGATTCGGAGTGATATAGATCTGAAGATTTCAATAATTAAGATATTCACTGCATATTTGGATTGGAATTCACTTCTTTTCATTCTTGAATAAAATAATTTCAACTAAATTATTATGATTATTACATACATCATTTAAACAAATTATATACAGTATATTATGGTCCATCCAAGCTGAATCTTCTACTAACAGGCTATTAGGAGAGTACGGATGATTACAAGTACTACATAACTCTGTACGACATTTATTTATAATTGCATACAAATTCAAAATCATTCACATTCTCGTGTGAATCATGAATACTCATGTTAAAACATTTGAAAATATATAGGCTAGTTCCAGCAATGTCTGTCCGAAACGAGTATGCTTCATATGTTGTATACAAACGAGAATTTTGAAGTTTTCAACAAGAATGATGAATTATTTAAGCTGGTGATTGCTTTCAACAATGATTGATACAATCATATAATCTACTGGAGAGATAAATTGATAATGAATCATAGCAAAATTAATTGATTGTTTGAAAAACAATCTTCCCTTGGAGTTTCCCCTGTCTTCCCCAGTTTTTTCCTATCGCTTATTATAAAATATCGTAATCTATAATATGATATATATATATTATAATAATATAGATAGAGGAAAGAATTGGCTTATACACGTACGGGATAGGAAATTCACGTATGACTCATCATCACTACTGGACTGAATAACTTGAAATTCTGCATATAGATTCTTGATTCACCGAGGATGGTAATAGGCCTATTATTCAAGATTTTAGCACTTCAATTTTTTAGTTTGTCAAGTTTTTAATAAGCTCCTTGCGAAGCACAGGTTACCTGCTAGTCTATAATAGCCTAATACATGAAAATCCTTTTCAATTCTCAATTTAGAGTGATTGATAAGTAGAAAAGTGAGAACTAATAGGTATTTATTCGAACCAATATCTATTCTATTCAAATATATTTGATTTCCTAGCATGAATATTTCCAAAAATGCATAGGCCAGTCTACCGGCTTCTCGTTGATTGGAAGCACTGGAGAGCCCCTCATCCACACCTGAAGCGAAATGATTAATGAAGTACATCTTCGTTGATTTACATAACGAAATGCTACAAAGTGTGTCCCTAATTTGAGTTATAGAACTAAAAAATGTCCTGAATCAATTTTCCATTCTCGCAAGCTCGCAAGGCATATTGGATGAGTTATAGAACCGGTTGTATCGAGTTGGCAGATTCACAGCGTTCACATTATTTGTTTGGCCGTGAGGCTTCCAGTCTTAAAAACGTTGGAAGAATTTTTATAGGCAGTTAAGTTAGTGACCAAACTGCACAGGAGGCGACTATTGCTTAACTGAGCACCGACTATGAACTTATTTGATGTATCAATTTGTCTTTGTCAGCAAGTTTGAAACCAATGGATAGTTCCAACTCAAAACCTCGAGAAGTTTTTGAATACAGCGTGTGGGAGTCATCTAACGAAGCTGTTTAAATGTGACCTTTGATTCCCATGGGAGAAACCGTACACCCATCCAACTCATTAATAAGATAGTGTTATTTGAAAAATAACTCAGAGGAGACGATATAATTTCTTCACCGTTTCTCCACAGAGACCTCGATGAAATAAAATATTCATAACTTATTTACGACCGAATATCAACAACTGTCGGAGTCTATTAAAACCCCTTGAGAGATACTCAATAAAAATTCACATGAATTCTTCTATTCCACTAGGAATCTTTTTGCTAGCCTGAGAGTTTTCTCAGTGCATTTTTAATTACTTCTTTGACATAAAGCACCCCATTTACTCCAATGAGAACCCACAATGAGTTCTACATGCATCGTAGATTGTACTACGGTATGTGAAGTCTGCTTCTGATAATATTGATAATACAACAGGAATAACCCTCTACTATAATCATTTAGTATTTTATAGAAGTGTAGGAATAGCATTCATTAATAATTCATTGGAGTGTACGATCACCAAACGGCAGTTGCAGAAAAACAATTATTTTTTTAAGCATTAGAAGTTGATAGATTATGATTAGAACCTCTATTTTAATAATAATTTTAAAGAATTCAATGAACAAAAAAGTGACTGAAATTTGCTTTTGACACAGCCACTCTTTCTTGGGAGTGATGAGAAACTAGTTTCAATTCCTATGCAGTTCAATTATCGATCTCAACAGTAGTAAGGGTAGATTGTTGAATGTATTCATAATGGTGTAACAACCAAAACAATACCCCAATCAATCTTATACAAATGTAATTAGTTGACAAAAGTTTGTTAAAATGAATTATTATAAGGATTTCACATGACTTTCCTTAATTTTCATAACGAATGTTCACAAACTATCCGGAAATATTTCTTGTAAAAACTTCAAGTTGACAAAGTGAACGAAAAAATATAAATTTTTAACTTCAAATTTATTGAAAGAACGTAGCGAGTTCCTACTTTTGGCAAGAGACTCGAGTCGTCATTTGTCATTGTGGGTTTGTTTGTTTGGATGATAATAATAATATCGAGTGACCTGGCTGGCTGGATGAGATTTGTTTGGATAATCGACGATAACTCCCGATTGATAATGTAAGTGCATGAAAAATAAATTTAGTACAGGCCTACGGTAATAATTTATCACCTCAAATCACAAAAATAATAAGCTATTAGCTGGTTACAATGATGAAAATAAGAATCAATGCAATTTGAACTTTTGATTTTCCACTGCTTTCAATAGAACAGCAGACGACAGAATATCAGCAGCATTTTGAGCGAGTGCTCTAGCCCGGTGGGCTCACTAGTTGAATATCCACCACAATACTCACACTTACCACAATATCAACTTCTCAACTACACAAAAAGTGAATGGAACATTATTGAAAGATTCAATCAAAGTGGTGCTTGGAAGAGCTGATGAGAAACAGATAAAAGAAAAATACCCACAGTTATATTAGCAGGATCCATATTCAGCTTCTAAAAATGTGTGGTAAACTCAGAATTGTGATTGAAAATGATTTGAGAGAAACAAACAGAATAGGAGCATTCGAATATAACAGTGCTGAATAATACCACAGATCTAACCTGTGTTTACCTAGTCTATGATAAAAATATTCTAAACATTGGAATAGATATAAGATGTGAGAATATGAGAGAAGATGTGAGAAGATAAGAGAAGATGTGAGAAGATCTTACATTCACTGCTACACAGAAATGAGTATGAATGAAATGGATAATGAAGTGATGTCTACTTGCCATTGCATTAGCTTGATGAGATGAAGAGTGTGATGAATGACGGTGATATATTGAGATTTGATATGAAGGATGAGATATGGCCGAAGCTGTCGGTGATTTACTGTGAATTTCGCACAATCCTTGCTTGATCAGATATTGACTGACTGATCCGGTCCCGCGAAATCGATACTAAGGTATCGACTACTCGGCTGAACGGAGAATCAACTGGAGGTGAGTCTATCAGCTGTATATATCATCGAAGGTACTGTCCAGTATTTGTCTTGTCTTGGTTTCGCTTCATTGGGGGTAGAACCTCTACCTCTCTGGTCTCCGTGGAGGAGCAAGTCCTCCCTTCTTCTTTCCTACTCATCTCAACCACCTCCCATGCTTCAGCAGTGTTTTGCTCCTCCTCTCTATCAATTCTCGACCTCACTCTCACATAATTTCCATCCTTATCTTATATTTTTGAGATGTAGGATCAATCTTGTACATTCATATAGCTCTTTACAATGTCTTTCCTCCTCAATTCTTACAATTTCTATCATGTTCTTATATTTTTGAGATGTAGGATCGATCTTGTACATTCATATATTTCTTTACATGTAATTTCCTCTAAATTCTCACTTTACTCCACTTGATTTTCTTTCCACTTACAGTATCTCATAAAAGCATTGTAAAAGCATTCCAAACTTCAATTTGAGCCTACTTGAAGCATTGCATAGGATATTATTCTTTCTCAATGTTGTTATTTATCTCACTCTCAAAACATCTTATATCTCTTCCACTGTTTATAATATTTTCATCATAGACTAGGTGAACACAGGTTAGATCTGTGTGGTATTATTCAACACTATTATGCTCGAATGCTCCTATTCAGTTTGTTTCTCTCGAATAATTTCCAATCACAATTCTGTGTGTACCACATCTCCCGTCAGTTCTTAAAGTTCAAAAGTTCGCCGTCGGCTTAAAGTTCAAATGAAGTGTGAGATTGATTCAATAGAATAATAAATAATTAATTCTCTATAGAATACTGAGAATTTATCATTTTCGATGTATTTAAATTAACAATAAATAATATTGATGACGTTGATGATGATTATCATTATTGAGTAAATGTACGGTAACTCGCATGAACGTATATAATAGGCTATTCCTTATTAATATTCCTCTAGTTCATAACAGAACATACTTCCAAAATCATTTATTAGCTTCAGATTTCTATCTGAAGAACTCCAGATAAGTGATTAACTACAGCATACTGTAGTTATATTGTTGCATACTTATCTGAACTTTCCTGAACTTTCGGTGTAGCCTACGCTATTAAATGATTTCTTTTCCTATTCATAGAAAAGGTAATTTAATGAATTTTCGATACCCAACGTCTAACAGATTTGGTTATTTGAAAAATACCGGTACAATACAACAGGCAAGTTGAATTTTATTGTAACTTAATTACTGTATAGTGTACACATTTTGATCCTAAGTAATATTCCACGTATTGGTAAAATCAATATTCCATCATTCAATATTTCATCATTCAATCGATGACTAGAAACAACAACAAATTACATTCAACTGTAAGGAGCTGGAATATTGACTATACTTGTCGGTGATAGAATTAATTAATTATCACAAATCAAATTATTCTTGGAGTATCTTTTCGAGCTATGATAGCCTGAATTTTTAAATTTGACTGATTTGAGCTATAACTTAATTTATTCATTCATTTTTGAATGGATAAGCTTGGATGCCTTTATAGATAGCTTAGATGAAGAATAGCATAAATATTATAGTTTTGAATCCCACTTTAACAAAGTGTCTCTTCTCAATTTCAATAATGAACCTAATATGTTAGGAGTTACGTACTGTTTTGCAGAGTTCCAGCTACATAATCAATCCAGTGCATGTTTATTCATTCTCCATGTATTTGAAGCTACAGTAGAACTCCAATTATCCGAATTAATGGAGACCGGGACCCATTCGGATAATCAAATATTAGGAGTTTTTTTAAATTTCCATTGGAGAGAAAAAAGCTACGTTCTGATATTGCACTATTTTTTTATTGAATTTAATGAAAGAAACATAATATTTTCACATGCTTTAAATATGAATAAAATGTACTTATGTACAAGTTTAGAAATAAAAATATTGTTTTTTAAACATCTTCATCAGTTTTCGGGCAGCCAGGTCACGCATTCCCTTGACGGTGAGCAGTGAGCAGTTTTTTCGTTTTTAAATGCTCTTGGATTTTTTTATTTTCCTATCAAAAGAAGTGGTAGTTTGTGATTTCCAGTGGAGTTGGCACAGCTAAGCACTGTAACACGTTATTTACTGACCTTTTGTCCAGGGGCACTAGATTCCCTTTTAGAAGCCAAATTGGTTTTGGACAAACTTTTTTCTGAAAGCGATTAGTTAGAGTTCGGATAATTGGAGTTCTACTGTAATTGAATATTTTTCAAAATTATAACTGATAAAGGTCTAGTTTTCCTATTTTATTCATATACACACTTATTGTTTTGTATTTTAATCACTTCCAATATTAATGTAAGCCTTGAACAATCTTCTTTTCATTACTGATGTTGCAGGCCAGTTTGTTGCCATCTCACAATATTCTCACATGAAGCTGTAAATTATAACATCAATCACAATATTTTGAAACACTATTCATGCTTACTCCTCTATTTTTCTCGTAAATCCCAGGCTTATGTGAACAGTTTGAAGCGTATTGTGATTATAATGCTATCAAAATTTATTGGCTAGGTTCAAAAGTAAGCGGTATAATGGAAATAGTTGATTGTCATAAATAATGACATTCAAGGTATTTTCGGGTTTCTCTGACCAACAAAGCGTAGGATTCCAGCGATCTTGAGCTAGCATTTGGTCGATTTGTGATTTCGATTTCGTAAGACACAGAGGATGGCCCCACTGCAAGTGGGCTACCTTGTTATTTGAGTCGCGAAGATGCTCGTACAACACTTTTTACGACATTGACGTCTTGGAGATGCCGAATGATTTATGGCTGAGTGGTCGGCCTTGAGAGGCGGTCGGATGTCACTGTTCGGATTATCGCGAGTCGGTGAAGATGTCTTTCCTCTCCTTTTCTCTGGGTGAAGCAGATGTCTCCAGAAACAACGACCTCTTTGTCGCCTGAGCGGTGAGTCTGTGAGCGCCCGGAAAGGTCACAGGAAAGGTGAATTATATCGGGTTGAACATGAAGGCGTTAAACTAAAAAATATCAGCGATTTTCATGCGTATTGAGGAGTCATAATAGATGAAAGATTGTTCAAACTCTTTGGGCCGGTTGCACAAAAGTTTCAACTATGTCCTGTTTAATTTCAACTGTGATTAAGTAGTTGAGACAGTAGTAAGTTAAGACATAGATTAAAGCAATCTTAAAATATAATCAATCGTATAAGTTTTCTCAGGTATTGGTGATTAAAGACGCCTTCCTCTTCTCTGATTGTTTCTCTTGGAATTCAACCGTAATTTGATCATCGTTGAAAAGTAAAAGTCTTTGTGCAACCATTAACCTATAATAATAAAATTATCTATAATAATAATACTATTATTATAATTTATTATTATTTTCAGCCAGAATGAGTTAAGTGCAACAACTGGAGATTGAATACAATTTGTAGGCTTATTCAATTCTTCCAATGAATACATTTTTTGTAGTTTCTGTTCGCGTAATTGTTTATTTCTTCTTAGATTTTAGACATCTTCCGGAGCTCAGGTGATCCGATGATGTCAATTTCCAGGATGAGAAAAGATAGCATAAGAAGATATCCCATGGTATAGGGGCGTTTATGTTCCAGATTTCACTGCCGATAGTCCTAGTAGCTCTTTTTAGAACTAAAGCGTCTTAACGTCAAATTATGTGACGCTGGCAGTCTCTCATCCTGTGCCATTCTTACATTCTCACCCGGCCAAAACAGTAACAATAATAGACAGTAACCGACAGTAATCGGCTCGAGTTAATAAAATATCGGCTTGAAATTTGGAACATAAACGACCTTTAGCTACCATGATATATCTTCTTACGTTATCTTTCCTCTATGGTGATACTTTCATACTCCTGAAATGAATTAACCCACGACTTAATCGAATGATGGCCCTGTAAAAGAGGGGGAATTACATATCGAGCGCGGAAGTCACTTTGCATCAAAACTGAACGATCTTTTAAAGAACCTATTGGTCTTGAAACCAAAATAGAAGGGAAGGGAGAGGATTGACCTGATTGGATGGGGAGAGCGAGTTTTGAGAACTTACCCTGTCAATGCGACTCCTCCAACTCCTCTATCGGCTCTATCCACACAACCGACCTCATGGGAGTTTTTCAAATAAGTGAGTTTCTCTTACTCACCCTGCTGAAGTTGGCTTTATAAGGAGGTTGAATCTTGAAGCAGGAGTCATCTCTCCAACAACGCCAAGAGAGGTAGAATATGATATTAAACACTTGAACAGAATAAAAACGCCAGTTTCTGACTCAATAAGTAGAGAGATTCCACAGAAGCTCCCAAGAAAAGCAATATTGTAAAGCTGTGAAATTTTTCAATACTTCATTCCGATTGAAATATGTGCCAAGTTTCTGGAAGGTAGCTGATGTCATCATGATGCCTAAACCTGGAAAGCCACATCACGGCTTATCCTCATACAGGCCAATTTCACTACATACTTCCAGCAATATAAAAATTATCTGAGAAACTTCTACTGAAAGGATTAAAGCCTTATCTAGATGATAATGAATTAACCCTCAACTGGTAATGTGTCACACTTGTAACATATCTGGTGATGTTGGGTTTGGTAGACCCCTTTCGATAGCGAATTTCAATAAAACGATAATTCATTTGAAAAAAAAAATAGTTTTGTACTAGTGTATGTTACAAGATATACAGACACTGTGGGAAGCAGGGTGATAGTCTTGTAAGCTTAAACCCATCACTGAATATTAATTTTTGTATAGGTACTCAATTATAAATGGGCTTCTACTGTATATAGGATGCTTTGCTCCTATTGACGAATTGAATTCTGATGATTATTCGACAGAATGAAATCTGTAGATGCTGATAGCCAATCGCTAACTTCTCGTTTCACTTGTCTAAAATCTGTTTGTACCAAAGTCTGTAAACTTTTAAATGTCACGAGATCCAATCAGAGAAGACTTCTCAGGAAAAACCCACTCTGATTGGTTCTCATAGAATTTAATCATGATTAAAATTTAACAGGTTTATGTGCAACCAGATCTATGTAAAAGTAGCCAATTCTCTCCCATTGGTTCTTTCTTCCAGGAGGTCCTGATTAAGAGTCCATTCATAACAATTAATATAACATTTATTGAGGCTGATTTCCCGTGTCCTAGTCGAGGAATTAGCTTTAGTATCATTAAAGTGAGATCATTTGAATGTGAATTTTCATAAATAAGAATTGAATCAATCCAATCAATTTGACAATTGACTTCCACGATATGATTTCATTTAAAGTGAAATTTCAATTAGAGTATTCACATAATATACAAGTTATAAAGTAAAAGGTGAGTATCAATAAAGGCAAGGTAAAAGGGGAAATTGGGGCCCCATTACACCATAGAGGATATCTTTTTGGTGGAATTATTTGGTGGATCTATTTCCTCGGATTTTTTTCATTGCTAAAGGCCTGTTTTATAAGAATTGAATAGTATGTGAAAATTAAAACAGTCCTGACTCCTGAAAGATGCTGTTAGTTGTCCACGTTTAGACAAGCATAGACGTTGAAATACGAAGTAGATAAAGCAAGAAGTGAAAGATTTAGAGTAAAATATTATGAAACAAGCTTCATCAAAGCAATTTAATTACCAGATTCTATTAATTGTTAAACCATAAATTGTCATACATATTCATTACTCTCACGAACACAGAGAAGGAAAGTTATTATACCTACTGGATTTAGATGGAAGGGTAATATCAGATGGAACGAAAAATATATCAACATTTTTTTATTTACATGATATACAAAAGTATTTCATCGATTTACACATTTTTCATCTCATAAACTGAGAAATAAGAGCTTGAACTTCTTAATAAATTCGACTAGAAAAAAAACATTGAGTCAAGAGTATTTTTCGTCAAACTTCAATAACTAATCCATAAAAGAAACTCAAAAATTATAAACAAGATCAAAATAGTTTTACAACAATTAGATCGAAAAATGCAAATAAAAACGTTTTACTCAGTTCATACACTACTCAGAACGAGACTTTATATGTATAATACTATTAGTCTTACAATTGAAATAATTTATTAGCCTAAACGCTTTCATCATGAAACCCAAAACTGTGATCAATTGCTATGCATTAATTTTCGGCTATAAAACCCCTGAGATAGAGCTACATAGACACACATAAAAAACTTTACCCTGCAGGAACAGGAGCTTCAATAGATCAAAAAGCAGTCTAATTGGATAAATCGAAAGATTAATAGCAAATACAGACGTGGATGAAAGAAACTATACTAAACCTTTTTAGTATTATGATAATAGTTAAACTATTATTCATTATGATGGCTTTATTGTGACTTTACACTGGTTAAAGCTTAAAATAATAATAAATACAATGTGTTCAAATAAGAATTTAGAGTAATAATAAATATATACAGGGTGTTTCCGAACTCCCTACTAATATTCTAGGGCATTGCACCTGCGTAAGAAACATAACTAAATATTTTCAAACAGTTCGAAAGACCTTAGTTACTCACACAGCCAACAGCCACCATTTTGATTTTTAACTTAATATTTTTCTCTAAATAATGGCTGAAACCGTATGGGGATGAAACATAAATGATTGTGCAGAGTTTCATTCCCGTATATTCGGCCACAGTTTGGAACAGTTTGGAAATTATATTCAGTTATGTTTCTTATCCAGGAACAATGCCCTAGCTTGGAATATTGGTTGAGAGTTCGGAAACACTCTGTACATACTCACTGATCACTTTGTTCACTCCTTGATCTACCAATAAATTTCAGCTAATTGAGTTTTCAACCACCGGGTAAATACTGAGATTCCACATTTTAAAAAGAGCCATTTTGAAAATGTCAAAAAGAGAAACAAGAGACCATGACCATGCACGAATTATATTCAAACTAATTTACTTTTTTTCAAAAATTGATATTATTTACTTAACTTTGTTGAGGAATTCACTTCGAATAGGTAATGAAATTATTATAATAATAATAATGAAAAATGAATACTTGAAAACTCCTTCTTAATCAATTGATTACTTTCAACAGTGATATGCATTCCACGTTTCTGAAGTGAACAGTTCAATTAGAATTAATTCACATTCAATTTGAGATTTCATTAACTCATCATAATATCATTAATTCAAATTTAAAATTTAAATTATTCAATCACTGAAAACATCACAGATTAAAACAGCGAAATTGACATAAATATATTGAACAATCAGTTTCACAACGTCTACGACAAGTTCGTGATATTTGAAATTGTTATAAAAATGCGAATTCCACTACAAAACAGCACAAAAATAAAACACTTGAAACTAATAGTATTGTAGTATTTAGTATTACGTTTTTTCTTTTAATAGTAGATTCACAGTCTGTCACTTATTCTTGCCGTATCCATTTGAGTTTGTCCTTGCTGTGTCGTACAGTGTGATCAAACGCACAGTTTTTGTTGGAACAGTAGGTTCCAAATCTACACGGCTGCAATAAACAAAAAGTTTATTTTTAGTAAATCACTCATTGTAAGCTAGAAATATAGGATCGGCAGAAAATAACTGCCTAATAAATGAATTGCTAAGACGTAGATCAAGGCTACAGTTAGATTATGGAGAGAGTAGGAACAAAGCCAGCCCCTTCTGAGGTTCTCGAGGTTCAAATAAATTTTTATTTTTTATAATATATAGTACCAAATTTTTTATGAAAAGTTGTCGAACTGTTAAAACCTTGAACTCCCTGAATAAATCTTTTGTTGGAAAAAGTCTGGGTTTGCCTAGAATAGTTTTTAAAAGATGTTTTTGAATAATGCATTCAAAGCTCCCCCCCAAGCCCGTATGCCATATTGAAAAGCGGATTGAGCATACGAATAATAGATTAGTTTTAGCTATTTTTATATTGCTCAGTTGTCTAATTTGGTGAAATTTGTAGAAAAGGAATTTTAGTTTGAAACACATGTTATTAATTTGATTATCCCACCTTAAGTGTGGATCCAACAAGATACCCAGGTACTTAACTTTTTTTCTTTTTGAATTTTCTGACAAGAACAGCAGCTAAGAAGTCTATGGTCGTTACAGTTTAATCGATGGATTTTTATACTGTCTATTGTTCGTGGTTGAGTAAGGGAATTGGGTGAAAATAACATGAAGACGCTTTTAGTTGTGTTGAGGGTTAATATGTATTGATTAAGCCAAGAGAACGCCAATCTGAGTCCACTTTCCGCTGCAATTTTTACATCATCCCATGAGTTTTCAGTGAAAGTTAGAGCAGTGTCGTCTGCAAATGATATTATATCACAATTTCTTATATTTAATTTAAGGAGATCATTGATATAGATTAAGAACAAAATGGGAGATAGGACAGTACCTTGCGGCAGACCAAAATCAGTGAGTTTCATATTGCTTGTGTTGAGTATCTGAGATCGATTTCACAGGTAACTATTGAATAATATTAGTGGTATACCCCTAATCCCCAGGTGTTCCATTTTTTCCAGAAGTCGTTTTTTAGAGATAGTGTCAAATGCCTTGGCTAAATCCAAGAATACTGTCAACGTTTTTTTCTTATTATTAAAGTTTTTTGTTATAATTTGTAATAATCTGGTGATGGCATCCTCTGTAGATTACCGGCTGGAATCCATACTGGTTTTCATTAATAATGTTGAATTTATTCAGATAGCCCAATAATCTTTTTTTAATTATCTTCTCCATTACTTTGGCTAAATTATTCATCAGACTAATAGGACGGTAGTTGGTAGGGTTGGACGGATCAACTGATTTATGGATAGGAACAATTTTGGCAACTTTGAACTGTCTCGGAAAATGACCCACCTCGAAACATTTGTTGATGATACGTTTGAGAGGTTTTGTAATTGAGGGAGCAATCTTCTTTAGACAAGTAGCTGTTAGATTGTCCACTCCAGGAGCAGAATTACCTTTGAGAGAATTTATTGTGGCCAATATTTCCTCATCATCTGTATAAGCCAAAAAGAAGGAACTATACGATGGAATTGTAGTATCAACAAATGTATGTTGTATAGGGTTATCATTAATTAGTTTATTGGCATACAACTCACCTACATGTGCAAAATGGTGATTAAGAACATCGGACTCAATCTTAGGCGTACAAGTCTCTCTTTTAGTGTTGAGTAAATCATTTATACACTCCCATATTTTTTTCTAGTTTCCTTTGCATTTCGATAGTTTAGAAGTCATATTTACATTGTTTAATCATATTATTTAAGATGTTTCTATGATTTATATACTGCGATTTTAGAATGGAGTTGAAAGGCTGTTTTTTAAGAGTTTGGTACATGAGATCACGTTTCCTTATTGAAATAATTAGTCCAGTTGTAATCCAAGGCTTGAGAGGTTTCAGTTTGTGGGGTACTAGTTTCACATAAGTTTCCTTTTTTATCTCTGTATTTAATCTGTTCATGAAGTAATCGATCGCGTCATCAATACTCGAGTCAACCAATGCATCCAAATCCGACCAATTGCAATTTTTTTAATTCTTTATTAGATTATTATAGTGTAAAAATTCCTTGTTATCTGTTGTTTGTTGTGTCATTTTTACATTTTCATACAAGCCCAAATTCATGCAAGTTAAATAGTGATCAGTTACACTTGTTTTTATTACCGAGCCAATTGTTGTATCACTGGAAAAATAACTATTTTTAAAGAAAAAGTGGTCTATACATGATTGGGAACCGTTTGACTCACGCGTGGTCTTGTTTATAAAAGATTTGGAACCATTTGAAGAAAGTAAATTAAAATATTCGTTTGTTACGTTGGTGTTTCGGTTTAAATAAATGTTGATATCGCCAGTTATTATTATGTTCGGACTGTTAGTTTTGTTTAGGTAATCAATGCACTCATTCAAACTATTCAGGAAAATAGTTAGATTAGAAGAAGGTGACCGATATATAGCGACAATAGTTAATCTGATATTTGATTTCTGTATGACATCAAGTATTAGAGAATTTGATTCCAATATGTCATAGTTTATACATTCAATTTTCAAGATATTTTTACTAAACACGCAAATTCCATCACATTTATTTAAGTTACCCGGAACGCTTTGAACCGAATAATCATTTAAATTATAATTGAAAAGGTTATTATCAACAACCCAGGTTTCGCTCAGGACAATTATATCAAATTTTGTTTCACAGTTTTGTATAATGTAAGCAAAATCATCAAAGTTTCGATTCATGCTCCTTATATTCATGTGGCAAATATTAAAAAAGTTGTCACATAATTTATCAACATAATCATGAGGCTTAAAGTTGAAAATATCATCTACTTCTATCGTTTCATAAGATTCCAATAAGAGTTCATCTTCAAAGTTGTTGATCAGTACCATAGAAAATTTTAAGAAAAGGAGAGGTCAAGGAGGTTGAGGTGAGAAGAAGAAAAAAACTAAATTTAACAAAAAATGTCTTGGTGGCGCAACGAAGACCACAAGAAACAGTAAGAAATAAAAAATGAAATGTCTTCCTATATTTTTAGTAGAGTATCAACGTTAGTAGACAAAAGGTTGATCACTCACAGGTGTATGATTCAAAGTGGTGGGGGGAACGCCAGCGTGACGTCACGTGTAGTAAAAATGTTCTAGAGTAACCACACTGAGCATACAGTTTATTCACTGTATCTTCAAATATATCGTCGTATAATCTCCTCAAGATTGACCTAGAACTTTAAAATTATCCATACTTATAGCGAATGAATCACCGATTCTAATGATGTTGTTAAATATTTCAGTTCATTCAACTTTTATGAATAAAATGAAGTTGAAAGTTTTTCATGAATCTAAAAACGTGACACGAAAAAGTTAATAAGCTGGAAAAGCGTTAGTAGACAATGTTATACTATTATAATTTCAGATTAACCCTTAAAAAATCTTGATAAACCAATGCATCGCAATAAACCGATAAACCGATCCCGATAAATCCGATGAATTTCATTCATTGTAAATGCACTGAACACATGCTGGTATCGAGCACATGTTCTACGAGAATCAAAATATCTCATCGCCGAAATTCACAAGCTGATGTATAGCCAACTACAAAATATAAACACGACCTAGAAGATGAAGAAACCTTAAGGGTTTGAAAGGGAAGGTTAGGAGGTGGGGTTTTTGCTTCTATATGGCAAAATGATTGTATTATTCAAATGTTTTAATAATTATTGTAAAGCAGAAACAGAAAGCTTGCATGTCAGAAAATGTTCGTGTTATATAATTTGACTATACGACACCATATGATTTTCAAGAATGTGATATTCTGCCTACTCTGTACTACAGCCTACGTCACGGCTGCAGTTCCCCCACTCCAATTGCATTTCAACGAAAATACTATAGATGAGTGACCAACCTTCTGTCTACTAACTTTGGTAGAGTATGCTGTAATGAGAATCATATGTTTATTTGTTCTGCAAACAGCTGTTTAACGGCTTGATTTCATGCATGGAAACAGCTGAGATTGAATGACTAGCCGATGACGAAAATATTATAACATAGTCTAAGATAAACTACTATTAATAGACGAGTGGTTTTTGCCAATATGAACCAACCTTAGGGTGGAAGAAAGGACAGGCGGCATTGTTGCAGTTGGGGAAGAAGCGGCAGTGCGTTGTGGTGGCTGGAGTGACGTGGATGGGGGTGGCGAGGGGCAGAGACAGCTTGGAGGGGGGGTGGCGGTAGGCGCAGTCGCGTCGGGTGCAAGCCACTCCGAACTTGCATGGCGGGGTGCTTGAACAGACACTGATCGCCGTACTTGCACAACGGAAACATGCTGAAACAAATCATACACAAAATAATCTCATTCATTGAACGAAAATACAAATATTGATACATGGTCATAAGTACACACAGCTATTTTTCCATTTATAAAATGAAAATAAATATAGTACCCATAATGTTTGAAAGACCTTTTTCGCCCCACTTGGATGTAATGAGCTGGTTTTCGTGCGTCATATGGAGGCCGAAAATGACTGTTTTCTGACCAGGCCGGTAAAAGTTTTACGGCCCTAGGGCTGTAAAATAACCTTGAAGTCAGCTGATTCTGATTTGATGTGAACGTGTTTACAAAATGGTTTATGAAACGGAATCAGTTTATGCTTCTAGAGTTGAATAAGTATTCTGCAATAAGATAATATCATTTTATTTGGATGAATAGATTTATATATTATAAATTATTCAAATTCGATTTTCAGAGTAGGATAGAACTTCTAACCTAAACTTCCGAAGTCAACGACAACAAGCATTGTTGACGTTGACATTCAGATTGGCCAAATTTCAGTGCTAAAACAGCTGATCAAAAAATTTTTCATTATTTGTGTTTATATTCAAGAATCAAAACATTTATAATAAAATCATCTTATTGTCAATTGGAAGAATAAAAAGTATAAACTCAACCTCTTACATAATTGAACATAATCTTTTAGGTTATTTAGACAAATCAGAATAAAAAATAAAAATACTTGGACAATTTCCTGATATTCAGATTACCTCAGATTGCTAGAGCTATGACCTTCCTTTGCTTTCGGAAGTGCCTAATAAACAATAAATTATTCTCATATTTATATTGTTTATTTTTCTGTGTGGCGAAAAATAACGTTCTCACCATGGGCAAAAATGTGTTTCTGGCTCTCAATCTTTTCTAGTCCTCGGCCTACGGCCTCGGACTTGAAAACCGATTTCGAGCCAGAAAAGTCTCATTTTCGGCCCTAGGTGCGAAATATACTATTACATCTTGATAAAAACACAATAACTTCTGAAAAATATTAAAAAATTAAAATGCATTATATATAAATAGTATAAGGGCCGGTTTCCGAGCTCGGGATATATAAGATCTGGACTTACAGAATCCAGGACTAAAATAAGCGCTCGGGTCTAAATTGACTTTCTGAGTCACGATTTTATCTTCTAAACTCCGGAGTCTATTGAGTTTTCGACTTATTTGAGTCCAGGACTTTAACGCAGTAAACATGAGTTGTATTGTTGGCATTATAGCAAAACGCATAATTCTGATACAATTTTATTACAAAATGAACTTTTTATCTACTCCAAAACAATAACTGAATTGTGTTTGGACGATTTTTGATAAATCCTTCACTCGGAAAGAGGCGAGAATCTAATTCACGTCCTGGACTTATAAGCCCTTCACTCAGAAAGCGAAATTATGAACTCCAGGGTCTAACGTGATCTCTAAACTCCAGAGTCTATTTAAGTCCTCGACTACGTTAACGCTCTGACTCGGAAAGCCAATTTTCTGACTCCAGAGTTCAAAGCCAGTTAAAGTCTAGAACTTAGCTAAGTCCCGAGCTCGGAAACCGGCCCAAGTGTTTGCAACGGTTTTATTCGGTCTATAAAGCACTCGTAAAATGTTTAAGACACTCCCTTCTCTAGCTCGTGTTTCAACTTACATCTATAGCCAGTTTCACACATATCGAATTTGGACGTTCGATTTTTTGCCGTCCTTATGAATACTATCAGATTAAACAAAACTTGACAAACATCATCAGTTTGACATCATATGTGTAATATAATAGAACTCATAAGGACGGCAAAAAATCGTACGAACAAAGATCGATGTGTGTGTGTAGCTAGCGTTACTCGTGTTTTAAAGACCCTCATTATAAAACTGTTGCTTAGACTACTATAATACTTCCAAAATTGTGAATATATTGACCACAGAAAAGAAAAACGACGTAAGTCGATTGAAGCTGGATTTCCACACACCAGTGACAGTGGAAGTGACCGGAACTGTAATGCCCGGTTGCAGAGTCGCAACATAAAGTCACCCATAGTTAACAGAGCCATTAGTTAACAACTCGCCCATAAATAGATGTTCGTTGCAGAGTCGTTTGCCAGACCCCTTTTAACTATGGCTCTGATAAGGCACACACATAAGTCACACTGCTGCTCATACCACTTTTTGCGTGGTATGCTTCTATCCAACTAATGTAATTAGCAACGGGTAGAGAATCACTGTGAACAGTTCTTCCAAACCTCCAGCAGGATGACGTCACAACATGGCGCTTGTTCTTATCATAACACTGCTGTCTGCTTATTTGTGTTGTTTATGTTTGGAGGTTACGAATCAAGATCGTAAACTGCAGACTAATTTGTAATTATTTCAGTTAGTTTGATTTTTGATAGCTAAATGAATGAATTAAGTAAAATAAAATTAGAGGTAGAAGTAAAATAAGTGTATTGTATTGTATGTATTATTGTATAATATTAATTTTAATTTTTTTTTACCAGAATTATTCATTGCCTTCTGGCATTTTGATATATCTTGGAAGCAAAGCAGCCAGTTTACAAGATATATTTCTAATGACTCTGCATACGGTGCTTATTATTAAAATTAATAATAATTGATTATTCAAATTTATTAAATTATACAATTTATCAAAAATTGTATTACATCTTCGTTCAAGCTACTCGAATAGTCAATGATATTTCATCCAGTTTATTCACACTTTATCTACAGTTTCAAATAATTAACGTTATTATGTCATCAATTATTATGTATGACCATTTTCCTCTGTCTTTTAAAACATGCAAACAAGTCAACATAACCTTAAAATACACTTGGCGCGAATGTATAGTGGGTTTATAAGCACGATTTTGGGCATTTAAATAAAGAGCACTTTTAGTTATTGGTAGCCTCAGATGACGTCATCTGCTTGTAGGTTTTTCGTCTCTGCAACGGAAAAACCTGTTTGTTGGCGCGCTGTTACCTATCGGCAGAGCAATAGCTAACAGAACGTCTCTGCAACGAAATTGGCCTGTTAAATAGTTAAGTCCGCGCTGTTAACTATGGGCGACGTTATTTGTCGACTCTGCAACCGGGCATAAGAATATTATTTCCATCAGTTGCAATGGGATTATAAATACTCGCCACCAGGCCGTGCTCAGTGGGAACAGTCCAATTGGAGATTATATTTTAACTGTGACTGTTGTGTGGGAATCCAGCCTGTTAAAACAAATTTGTAACTGCCATCTTCATGAATTGCTATTTCTTTAAAATATTATTATGACATGACACCATAAGTGTGGATGTTGACTGAAGATTAAGGTGAGAGAGCTTACTTGCACATGGTAGTGGGATGGAAAAGTGCTCTTACTTCCATCCCACTACCATGTGCAAGTAAGCTCTCTCACCTTAATCTTCAGTCAACATCCACACTTATGGTGTCATGTCATAAATAATATTTTAAAGAAATAGCAATTCATGAAGATGGCAGTTACAAATTTGTTTTAACAGGCTGGATTCCCACACAACAGTCACAGTTAAAATATAATCTCCAATTGGACTGTTCCCACTGAGCACGGCCTGGTGGCGAGTATTTATAATCCCATTGCAACTGATGGAAATAATATTCTTATGCCCGGTTGCAGAGTCGACAAATAACGTCGCCCATAGTTAACAGTGCGGACTTAACTATTTAACAGGCCAATTTCGTTGCAGAGACGTTCTGTTAGCTATTGCTCTGTCGATAGGTAACAGCGCGCCAACAAACAGGTTTTTCCGTTGCAGAGACGAAAAACCTACAAGCAGATGACGTCATCTGAGGCTACCAATAACTAAAAGTGCTCTTTATTTAAATACATTCGCGCCAAGTGTATTTTAAGGCTATGTTGACTTGTTTGCATGTTTTAAAAGACAGAGGAAAATGGTCATACATAATAATTGATGACATTATAATAACGTTAATTATTTGAAACTGTAGATAAAGTGTGAATAAACTGGATAAAATATCATTGACTATTCGAGTAGCTTGAACGAAGATGTAATACAATTTTTGATAAATTGTATAATTTAATAAATTTGAATAATCAATTATTATTAATTTTAATAATAAGCACCGTATGCAGAGTCATTAGAAATATATCTTGTAAACTGGCTTCTTTGCTTCCATGATATATCAAAATGCCAGAAGGCAATGAATAATTCTGGTAAAAAAAAATAAAAATTAATATTATACAATAATACATACAATACAATACACTTATTTTACTTCTACCTCTAATTTTATTTTACTTAATTCATTCATTTAGCTATCAAAAATCAAACTAACTGAAATAATTACAAATTAGTCTGCAGTTTACGATCTTGATTCGTAACCTCCAAACATAAACAACACAAATAAGCAGACAGCAGTGTTATGATAAGAACAAGCGCCATGTTGTGACGTCATCCTGCTGGAGGTTTGGAAGAACTGTTCACAGTGATTCTCTCCCCGTTGCTAATTACATTAGTTGGATAGAAGCATACCACGCAAAAAGTGGTATGAGCAGCAGTGTGACTTATGTGTGTGCCTTATCAGAGCCATAGTTAAAAGGGGTCTGGCAAACGACTCTGCAACGAACATCTATTTATGGGCGAGTTGTTAACTAATGGCTCTGTTAACTATGGGTGACTTTATGTAGCGACTCTGCAACCGGGCATTACAGTTCCGGTCACTTCCACTGTCACTGGTGTGTGCAAATCCAGCTTCAATCGACTTACGTCGTTTTTCTTTTCTTTGGTCAATATATTCACAATTTCCAAATTGTGAATATATTGACCAAAGAAAAGAAAACGACGTAAGTCGATTGAAGCTGGATTTGCACACACCAGTGACAGTGGAAGTGACCGGAACTGTAATGCCCGGTTGCAGAGTCGCTACATAAAGTCACCCATAGTTAACAGAGCCATTAGTTAACAACTCGCCCATAAATAGATGTTCGTTGCAGAGTCGTTTGCCAGACCCCTTTTAACTATGGCTCTGATAAGGCACACACATAAGTCACACTGCTGCTCATACCACTTTTTGCGTGGTATGCTTCTATCCAACTAATGTAATTAGCAACGGGGAGAGAATCACTGTGAACAGTTCTTCCAAACCTCCAGTCGGATGACGTCACAACATGGCGCTTGTTCTTATCATAACACTGCTGTCTGCTTATTTGTGTTGTTTATGTTTGGAGGTTAGGGCCGTCCACGTCCGTCTTGGCAGTTCAAGATCTAGCCACATTTACACCAACTGTGCAGCCAAAGCAGATGCAGAGAGGAGTTTTTTCCATCCACTCTTCCTTCCAGCTTCCTCCTATGGAAAAATTTTCATCGCTCAGTTGCTCTTCCATGCACGCGCATGGGTGGATGCCTTGACTTCAACCGACCCAAATCCAGAAGATCTCCATGGATGATTGGAAGTGCCCTGCTACTCTTAATCTTTTCGTAATCGATTTCATGGACAAGAGCAGAAGACCTACGCAACCCCGGTGGAGCGATATTGCTGAGAACTGAGAGCCAGTATATGGGGGGGGGCTTCTAATTGTCCCAGTGATTAAACGTGTGGTTCAGTTGTGCATTGACTCTATTCACATGGGCACTATTCAACCATATAGCAGCACAATATTCAGCGGTGGGATACACCAAACCCAAAGCAGAACAGCGCAAAGTTGTAGACAAAGCACCTCATGTAGTGCCACAATTCTCAATGTTCATTCAATATTCAATAAACTTGTATGTTTTCTACTGTTTATTATTTGGAATCTTTAGTATTTATTATGCTGGATCACTCCTTCTGTTTCATATTCTTGTAAAATTAAAATACTTGGCAGAAGCCAAAAATTCATGTTTCAATAATTTTGAAATACGTTGCGGACATGCAACAATTCTTAAAATGATAAATTCTTGTAACATGAGTATATTAGAATGATAACTACCTGCAGGCTAATCAGGGAATCTAGTGAAAATCACATAAAATTGAGAGCAATAAAGGGATTGATTATTTATCTCTTTTTTGTATAGGGCTACTTGTAATATAAATATAAAGAAAAAGAAAAATCTCAGTACCCTTTTAGAAATATTTTATCACAACATGTTTTGGACATTTATGCCATTCATAGTGATATCACTTGAAAATGGCATCAATGACCGAAACATGTTGTGATAAAATATTTCTAAAAGGGTACTGAGATTTTTATATTTATTTGGGTTGGCACGCCTGATGTGCTAGGTGAAACTGTGGTTAACGTCGGCTCTGAGTTAATTTTCAATTTCAAATAGTTTAAAGTTAAATTGATGTTGTTTTTGCTATGAGTGAAACTATAAGTTGTGTTGTGTTGTAGATGCAAAATAATTATAAATACTTTTCATCTTATCTCTTTGTAGTGTGAAAAGTTTGTTACGACGGTGAGGTTAGGTTGGGTTTCTTGAGTGACTTATTGCTGCTGGGAAAAAGTTGGCGCCTTTTTGGTCCCACCGGTGTATTGTGATAAGTACAGTTTTGTTATCGATTCTTTGACTGACTGTGTAACGGTTTGGATTGCTACGAACATTTTTCACAACGGCGATAAAGGATAAGAGCTTATCAATGATAGTTATGGGAGCGGTACACTGTATATAGTGAGCTGAAGCATTTACGGAATCTTATTATCTCATCTCCTGTTTTTGTTATCTGTCGTTCGAGTGTCAGCTGTGTTATTGACACTTGTTGATTCCACCCATTTCGTAACTATAGACTATGAACGATTAATAAATAATATGAACTCAGAAATAAAATCATGTAAAACATCCAAGGGCAACTCAGCGATTCTGTATAAGGGATTCAAGTTCAGAAAGGCTTCAACTAGTAAGGGTGATGTTTGGCGATGTTTAGCAAAAGGGTGTTCTGTCTCACTCATAACAAACAACGATTTGTCTATTGTGCGGGATGTTTCGGGGTCGCACTCGCATGACTCGGTGGAGGACAACGAAGATAATGTGTTACTGACTTCAGCACCAGACACACACGATCTTTCCAAGCAGACAGATCTTGAACGGGAGAACGAGCGATTGAGAGCGCGGATGGAAGTACTTGAGGAGCAGTGGAGCGCCGCTATAAATCGTTCAATGGAGCTGGACATCCGTCTCATGGAAATGTCATCGTCCGAGTCGCAAGTGCAGAAGAACGAGGAAAATGTTTCTCCAACGTCGCATGGCAGCGCCCTCATCGACCGATTGAGCGCCTTTCTCAGATCAGAGCTCCTTGCTGATGCTGATATAGATTGTTTTTGTAATTACCTTACTGAATCTTTCCCAGGCAATTACATAGTCTTACCGGCAGTTACAACAATGATTATTAACGATGAAGGAGCGGATTTATCGTTTCTGAATAGAATAGTTGAGCAGAATAATGTTATTGTTTTTATCGTAAATGATAGTCTTCAAGCAGGATCTAATAACGGATGGTCAGGCTCACATTGGAGCATATTACTGTATGACAATGCCCAAAAACGTTTTTATAGTCTAGACTCAATGGGTAGTTATAATGATAGGTTTTCCACAGCATTGATTGGAAAAGTGAGCTCTATATTCAATACTAATGAACTGATTAAACTGCCCTGTATTCAACAAACTAACAATTTTGACTGTGGGATATTTGCTTTGTATTTCATAGAAGAGGTATTTAAATTTCGCAGAATAAATAGGGCAAAATTTTTTAAGGAGAGCCTATTGGGAAATTCTCATTTTGATGCTTTTGGGTATAGATGAAGATTGCTTAGTAACGTATGTAAGTTTTTAAAACCCAAGTCAGATACTTACGTTAAGTCGCATGTATCATCACACAGATCGACGATTGATGTGGCTAATTGTTCCACTTCTGAGATTACCGCAAATCACGCAAATAATTATGAAATTGATCAGAGGAATCTGAGGGCGGATAGGAGAAAACGTACCAAGGGAGTAGTGAAAATTTTTGGGAGTAGCCATGGCCGTGACATTGTTAATTGCTTTGAATCTGATTTCAAGCATTCAGTCAGTGGATTAGTTAAACCAGGGGCGAAATTCAATTCGATTGCAACTAACATCATGAGTGATAGTAAGGATCTCAACAAAAGCGATCATGTAATTATTATGGGAGGGGCCAATGATGTATATGATGTAATGATGTATATGGGCAATCAGTCTTCAGTCTTTCTAAAAGGTTTACTGCCTCTTCTTCATGTGATGAATTTCACAAATGTCCTTGTTACCACCGTACCTATCCGATATGATCTTCCTGACTGGTCCTGTGTGAACCGCGAGATACGAAAAATCAATGGTAAAATAAAAAGATTTTGTGACAAAATTAATCATGTACGAATTATTGATATCACTGACCTTGAGAGGGACAAGTTCACAAGGCATGGGCTGCATTTAAATAGAAAAGGAAAGATTGCAGTCGCAAAAAAAAATGTTATTAACGAAACACATGATAAAGATGCAGCCATAAGTTTAGGATTTCATAGCTTTATGCGAAACTAGATTACGGTTCTGCTTGTGGAAAGCGAGAAATTAAACGATTAGTTAGGCAGGACCAAAGAGCTCAATTAATAGAGAATAATATAAATAAAACAGTTAACATGAATTATAGGGATGATTATGCCATATCTTGTCAGACTGAAAAATATAATAATTCGGTCAGCTTTACAACTAATAGGCCTACGTATAACCTCTATGATTTTCCAATTGGTAGTACTTGCAACAATCAATTTCGGTCTAAATCAAAGTCAGCTTCTCTGATGGTCAAGGTTGTCCACCAAAACATACGTTCGTTGAGCAATAAAATAGATAGATTGGAAATATTCATTGACTTGGAAAAACCAGACTTTCTCATACTGACTGAGCATGGCCTAAAAAATAATGAACTGGGTTGTATCAATATAGAAAATATGCATCTCATTGATTGTTATTGTAGAGTTAACAAGAGCATGGGTGGTGTTGCAATTTTTCACAAAATAATCTGCAATAAACAGCTCCGAAATATTTCTGAACTAAATGTGAGTGATCTCTGTGAGGAGGGTTGCATCGAACTAGCATGTTGTAAATTCAATATAAATAAGGAACCATACGTGCTCCTAGGTGTTTACCGGCCTCCTAATGGTAACATACATTTGTTTTTTAACAATTTTATAAATGTTTTAGAATATCTGTCGATCAATATTGGAACTAAATTAATATGTGCAGGAGATTTTAATGTTGATTTTTTGGTTGACTCTTTACAACGTAGAACTTTCTTGAATATTTTGGATCAATTCAATTTGGAATATAACGTCAGAGTTCCCACTAGGATAACAGTAACCAGTAAAACGGCTATAGATAATATAATCACCAGCTCTACATTAATGCATAAGAATATTAACGTCATAGATTCTTGGCTTTCTGATCATACAGCCCAGTCCATTGAATTGCATCTAACAAAAGATATTCGTATGGGCCAACCAAAGAATGTTACACGCACCACCTTCCGTAATTGTAGTGTTCATAATCTGGCCAATTTGAGAGCGGTTTTGTCTGGAATAAATTGGAATTTCATTACCGAGGAAAATGACACAAACAGAAAATACGGGTTATTCCATTGCACCTTCCTCCACTACTACAATATTCATTGCCCTGTCATGACCAAAGCTCTATCCTCAGTTAGGAAGTCGCGTAGTACTCATTGGATAACACAAGAAATTAAGCAAATTGGACTATTGCTTAAATTTGCAACGGGAAATGCGCATTCTATTCCCAATTTCAATTTATCCCTCATTAAAAACATAAAAATGTATTACGATCAGTTAGTAAGTGAAGCTAAAAAACGTTACTATGGAGATATGATAAAAAAGTCATCAAATAAATCTAGAACAAGTTGGAATTTAATTAATCAATTTAGAGGTAAATGTACTGGAAAGAAAATTGAATCTTTAGCGCTTGATATTGAAAACGTACTTATGACTAACCAAGAGGAAATTGCAGCTGAATTCAATAGCTTCTTTGCGACTACTGCTCAAAGAATAAATAAGAAAATGAAGAAAACACAACACTTATCTAATAGTACTCCTGATAGCGTTCCTAGCTCCCATATTTTGCCGCCTGATCACTTTATTCTAACACCTACAAATGAAGAGGAAATCTCACGCATAATCAATAACTTCAAGCCAAAAAGTAGCACAGGACATGATGACATCCCGTTGAGGGTATTAAAGATCTGTTGTGAGGCGATTGCCCAGCCGCTTGTTTGCATTATCAACTCCATGTTCGAAAGCGGGGTATTTCCCAAAATTTTGAAGATTGCCAAGGTACTTCCACTTTTCAAAGAGGGCAGCAAACATGACATTAACAATTATAGACCTATTTCGTTATTGACAGCTTTTTCAAAGATTTTTAAAACGGTGATTCTTACTAGACTGGTGACTTATCTCTCTGAACATAATCTAATTTCACCAAACCAGCATGGATTTGTAAAGAACAGGTCAACTAGTACAGCCCTCATCGAGGTTTTTGAAGGTATAATAAAAGATATCGAAGGTGGCAACTACACTTCTGGAGTAATGCTCGACCTCTCTAAAGCTTTCGAGTGTGTATATCATCAGTTGCTTTTGGAAAAGTTAACTAGGCTTGGTTTAAGAGGAAAGGTGCATGATTTAATAAGATCTTACCTTTCTGATCGGTATCAGTATGTTTCAATCCATGGTAGTGACGGACAAACAGCTTCAAACCTAATCAGAATATCATCAGGGGTACCACAGGGATCTATTCTGGGACCACTTCTCTTTATACTGTACATAGATGACATCTGTTCACTTGTTCCTCTTAATAAACTTACCTTATATGCGGATGACACATCTTTAATTTTTTCACACAAAAACTTGAATGAGATGGAGATTAATTGTAACTTGATATGCAATAGAGTAGTTCAATTTTTCAACTCACTTTCCCTCACAGTTAACTCAAAGAAGAGTAGTCTCATTGACTTCAGCCGAAGACATAACGCTTTTGAACCTCAGTTGTACATAGGGGACGATGTTATTAGCAATACAGAGTATGTAAAATTACTTGGTTCAAAGTTTGATTCAAAACTTGCATGGGATGAGCATGTAAATTTTATTATCGACAAGGTCAGTAAAGGCTTATTTGTTATCAGAAACATTGTGAGACTTGTTCCAATGTCAGTTTCAAGAATGGTATATTTTTCACTGTTCTATTCACATGTGGCTTATGGCATAGAGTTGTGGGGAAGCACTGCAGAGTTACACTTTTTAAAAATATTTAGACTACAAAAAAGAGCAATCCGCTACTTGGCGGGGCTGAAGTCCAATGATTATTGTAAACAGGCTTTTGTTGACTTAAATATACTTACGCTACCATCAATTTATATATTCAAACTCTTAATTTTCACTCACAAGCACTTATCAGATCTGAATACAATTGCTGATATCCACACTTATAACACCAGAGGGAGGAATAAACTGTCTTTGAGACAACACCGACTGCATCTGTACGAGAAAATGCCCTCTTTTATTGGAGCGAAATTGTTTAACGACTTACCTACCGAGCTGCAGTCCTTGTCTGATATAAAAATTTTCAAGAGTAAAGTGTATAAATTCCTGGTTTCACAAGCCTACTACAGTGTGAAGGATTTTAGTGATAGGAGGTAGCATAGTTTGTAGGTAGGCCTACTCTAGTCTTCCATGTGTGCTTTTTATTGTGTATTTATTATTGTTACTTATTAAGACCTGACGTTATTCAACTGTATATTATAAAGTGTACTGTGTTGAATAAAAAGATTATCTTATCTTATTTTTCTTTATATTTGGATTGATTATTGTACATTTGTATTTATTACATGATGAGATTCCAATGTATAAATAATGTACAATTACGACTCATAATATAGTTGGGAAGTAGTCGTAGCATGGTACATTGAGAAGACGTAGCAAACAATACTTTTGTTGAAAATACCATAGGAATTAGAAAAATGTCAAGTGATATTGAACATTTTGAGGTTGAGTAGTAGAGAGAGCTTAGAAGTCCTTTTACTCAGCCAAATGAATACTATTTTTCATTTCAACAGTCTTCCAGAGCTCAAGCTTACTTTTCTGGAAATGTAATTCAATTAGTCTATATTATTATAAACACTATTAATACAGAGTCCGGCAGTGAATCGGGCGATTTTTAAATAACTGTTAAAAGTCAATATAGTTGTGAACAAACCTTTCATTTGTATCACCGTAATGTACATAGAAAAGCATTATTATTTAATTTACAATATTGTTCATTCCTTGAAAATTACGTCGGCAAAGTGATGTCCTTCTCTCGCCTGGCGTTTGGTAATAAGCCTTCACGTCTCCAAGTCTCCATTGCTACTGGAATTCGTTGAACTGAATATACGTCTTTTACCTTCAGCATTCGACTCTTACACCCTCCCACCCTCCTTCAAGTCCTTACACACTAGCATTCCACCAGTACACTCTATTCGCTCTGACTCAGTTGATTCATTCTCAGCCTCCACGAATGCCAGGCGAGAGAAGGACGTCACCTTGCCGACGTAATTTTCAAGAAATGAAAAATATTGTAAATGAAATAATAATGTTTTTCTATAAATAAAAATATAAATCTGACTACCATTTTTAAATTATTTCATCACGACATGTTTCGGCTACTAATGCCATTTTCAAGTGATTGGAAAATAAATAAATACTAATGCAAGATTCTTATTTTTTATCATATGTTAGTGTATTCATATGATTTTATAAACTAGGACTGTAAATTTTGGATTTAAATTAGCATGATTTTATCCAAATCTAATTTTATCCAAGTGCAAATTTAAATCCAAAATTTACAGTCCTAGTTTATAAAATCATATGAATACACTAACATATGATAAAAAATGAGAATCTTGCATTAGTATTTATTTATTTTCCAATCACTTGAAAATGGCATTCGTAGCCGAAACAAGTCGTGATGGAATAATTTGAAAATGGTACTCAGATTTATATTTTTATTTATATTCAAAAGTAGCCCTAACGAGGAAAAAAGATAATGCTTTTAAACTATATAGATTATGGTGATACGAATAAAAGTTTTGTTAACAACTTCATTTTTTCAATTAATAACTGAAAACAGTTATTTCAAAATCGCACGATTCACTGCCGGACCCTGTATTTCATCAGATGCAATGTATTTGAAGAAGGCAATAAACTTTTTCATTTGAAATGATAATCACCTTTTTTGGTAGGTGGTTTTTCAGGTTCAATGACGGTATTAGCCGAGCGATTTCTCTTCTCCGATTCCTCATTGTAGTTGTGATCGTAGCGTGGGGATTGGTTGAGGATGTCATCTTCGTCGTCGTCACTCAGGCAAGAATACATCGACGAGTTCAGACCGGCCAAAGTCACCACAAACTTTGTTGGCTCATCCCCATCAACTTCCAATTCACTGAAAATAGAAAAATATCGTGATTGACTACAATGGAACAATGGCAAGCGAATCACATTACACATTACTTGGATAATAAATAAATAATTATTCTGTACCAACAACAAAAATAGTACTGTACTGTAATGTAATAACAATGAAAATTAATATTAACGGAAGTCTTATTGATATTGTGGACAATTTTAGATATCTAGGGAAGACGATCACATATAATCTTAGTGAGAAGGCCTCATGAAAGGCCAGAATTTCAAAGCTTTCCAAGGGACAGCATGTAACTAGGGACACTTATAAGAGAAAAAGTCTTTCCATTCATACAAAACTGAAACACTACAAGGGAGTTCTAAGATCATAAGCAATGTATTGCAGTGAAACACTTTTCAATATTGATGGAAATGGAATTAAGGAAACTATAAGAAGAGTTGAAAGACGGATTCTTAGAACCTGCATAAACAAAAAACATGTAGTTGACAACCAGTTCAGACTCCTTCCAAGGGAACAGATTTATAGAGAAATCGAACCAATAACTGACGCAATGCGCAAAAAGAGAATTTCTTTCTTTGGACATATTCTTAGAACACCAGCGAATCGATTGTTAAGAAGTCTTATTGAAAAATTCATGAGTGCGAAAACAGACAGAGACACAATTCCTTGGCTTGTGGAAATAAAAAAGACATATCGGAACTAACTATTAAAACCTTATTTAACTACTAAATTTAACATTCAAGAACTTAATTCAACTATTATTTAAAAACCGCACAAAAATCTATAGGGAAACCATCACTGACAGAACGAGGATCTTATCTTTAAAAACAATTAGGAGAAGGGAGCAGGTTTGTTTAGATGAATTGAGAAAAGAAAGATCTGACAGAATGAAAAGGTACTGAGAAGAAAGGAAGAGATTTGAAGCGAATAAACGAAGAAAGAGGACTAACCAGAGACTACAGTGATCCTATGTGGTCATAAAATTGAAATAATAATAACAATTGATAGTACTGTATGCATTGAATTTAATTTATAGAATGTTAGATACTATTCTAGATCTAATAGTAGGACTATGTAGATACATAGACTACACAGGGCTACTTTTAATATAAATAGAAATATAAATCTGAGTACCCTTTCAAATTATTATTTTCGTCACGATATGTTTCGGCTACTAATGCCATTTTGAGTTGAAAATGGCATTAGTAGCCGAAACATGTCATGACGAAATAATTTAAAAGAGTACTCAGATTTATATTTTTATATAGACTACACAGATACATAGAAGGGGCATCTTGAACATCGTCACTTTCCAGCCATTTATTGTATGTTCTTTCCAATAAATAATTTGAATGTGGCCTCCTTAGAGATTGTGATAATGAACATGCATTCACTCTGGTCTACATATGACATGAACAATCAACAATACAATTCCTTTTAGCGTTTTTGGAATCACGTAATTTTTTTAAGTGGAGAATCACGTAGTAAAGATTATATAATATAAAATTTTAATTTTAGTAATCTCAGCTGCACAATTAACTCATTAATATCGGGGCACCGAGCTTCGCTCGTTATTTTTATTAATTGATGAAGAGAACACAATTCTCTAAAATGATCGTGTTTATATTTTACAGCTGGCTATACCTCAGCTTATGAATTTCGGGGATGCGATATTTTGATTTTCCACAGAATCACTAGCTCATCTTTACTATCCACAGAGGACGAAAGTCTCAGCTGTTTCAGCCAAGGATGAATTATCCTTTTAATGTCGTTCAGCGAGTTTTCCCAAGGATGAGACCTAGTGCAATCGAATTTTTATATCATAAACCTACTATGTTCCAAATTTCGTGAAAATCGTTAGAGCCATTTTGGAGATCCGTTTAACATAAATAACCAGATATAAATATACAGAAATTGCTCGCTTAATATAATAGGATGTGTAGTAGTGCGAAGTACCAATCATAAGCAATCATAAACTATTTGAACGTTTGTAGAATTTCGTAAATGGAGTAGTTTTAGTTTATTAATAACTAGCTGGTAACCCGTGCTCCGCAAAGGTCTAATTAAAAACTTGACAAACTGGACCTACTGAGATCGTGGAGAATTAAAAATAAATTTACCTCGGTAAAATAAGAGTCAAAAAGCAAAATTTCACGTAAATCAGTTGAGTAGTTCAGGCGTGATGATGCGTCATTCGTGAATTTCCTATCCCGTACGTGTATAAGCCAATTCTTCACTTAATTATATTATAGATTTTTACATGAAAGTAAAAATGATTGAGAGAGAAAGTACAGACGAGACATAACTATTTCTCTCCATAACTTGAACCAATAGCAGTACATGCTAAAAATAATTTATCTGCAAGGTTTTTCTGTAAAGAGTATATTGTTTTGGTATTGTAAGAACAGTTATTGTTAATTTGAATAATGCAAAAATGAAATGAATTTTATTTTTATTTGTTACTGTACCAGCATCACATGATGAGTCGCAGACGACATAATTAATAAACGAAACTCACCCAGAATTCGGAGTGATTTCGAGAACAGGCTCTGAGTCCTGACTCAACTTTGACTCGTTGTGGCCATCTTGCAAATCGTCACTTTCCAGCCATTTATTATCTTCATCATCCGCTTTACCTGAAAAAATGGAATAGAAATTGTATTTTTTATATTTCACTATCATAAACTAAAGTATATGAGCAAGCTCCATTAACTTTGACTGAATGTGTTATTACAGTACCGATCAAATCAGTTCCTATTTTAGTAGTGAAAATTCATCTTCTGAAGAAAAATATCACTGATATTAATGGTTGAAATGCAATATTGATAGGATCGATCTATAGTCAATGATTGAAGATTATTTTTCCTGGCAGGATCTCTTAGTTTTGTAATGGCGAAAGTTATAAATTAGCAGAGTGAATAGACTTAATGATTATTAAATAGAATTAACTTATACGTGGTACAAAACCCAAGACCCATAATTCATAAAATAAAACTAGCTGATAAACTACAAATATTGTCCATTTATACTCATACGAAATTAAATAATACACATGTTTACTAATTAATACTCATAATATCATATATGGAATTAATTAATTGATTAATACATATGAAGATACGTGTAGTGCTGTTATAGTAAGGTTAACACGTCAAACTGGCATCATTGAATGAACAGGGAGCATAATATGATATAATGTATATTATATATTATCATAGAGAAAATATACATATACATTCTCTATTCTACAAAAACACAAAAAAATATACATTCTCTATTCTAATGCCCAGTTTCTAGGACACTCATTGAGTCTAATGAACAATCTAATTTATAGGTTTATTGGTCCATTAGATTTAATAAATATCCTAGAAATTGGGTCTTATTCTATCATATTGAAATATAGGGACTGCTGACATTTTAAAGTGATGGATTAACCAATGCCGCCGAAATTATATATTTTCAAGTATTTAAATAGGGCTACTTGAATTATTTAATTAATCTGGAAATAAATACATAGTACCCTTTCTTGATTTTTTTCATATCAACACTTTAAATATGAAAAATCTGGTGTGGCGCACTCACACAACTTTCCTTGCCGTTATGAGAATTGATCACCTGACCCTAGTGTTCACGCGCATCACAATTCTACTTATAAACAAAGATCTGAGCCAGCTGGTGACAGGACAATAACGCTGGAGACATACGAGATCTGCTATCTCTTCATTTAATAGAATCAACAGTTTGCAATTGGATAATCACATATTTTCTCGAATTTCAAGCTTAATTTCAATTTTAGGTGAAAATGTTACTAAACATTAATAGTAGGGATTTTCATGCTCAATCTTTTCTACTCATTTTTTTTTTATTTGTTACTGTACCAGCATCACATGATGATGAGTCGCAGACGACATAATTAATAAACGAAACTCACCCAGAATTCGGAGTAATTTCGAGAACAGGCTCTGAGTCCTGACTCAACTTTGACTCGTTGTGGCCATCTTGCAAATCGTCACTTTCCAGCCATTTATTATCTTCATCATCCGCTTTACCTGAGAAAATGGAATAGAAATTGTATTTTTTATATTTCACTATCATAAACTAAAGTATATGAGCAAGCTCCATTAACTTTGGCTGAGTGTGTTATTACAGTACCTATCAAATCAGTTCCTATTTTAGTAATGAAAATTCAAAAGTACATCTTGTGAAGAAAAATATCACTGATATTAATGGTTGAAATGCAATATTGATAGGATCGATCTATAGTCAATGATTGAAGATTATTTTTCCTGGCAGGATCTCTTAGTTTTGTAATGGCGAAAGTTATAAATTAGCAGAGTGAATAGACTTAATGATTATTAAATAGAATTAACTTATACGTGGTACAAAACCCAAGACCCATAATTCATAAAATAAAACTAGCTGATAAACTACAAATATTGTCCATTTATACTCATACGAAATTAAATAATACACATGTTTACTAATTAATACTCATAATATCATATATGGAATTAATTAATTGATTAATACATATGAAGATACGTGTAGTGCTGTTATAGTAAGGTTAACACGTCAAACTGGCATCATTGAATGAACAGGGAGCATAATATGATATAATGTATATTATATATTATCATAGAGAAAATATAGATATACATTCTCTATTCTACAAAAACACAAAAAATATACATTCTCTATTCTAATGCCCAGTTTCTAGGACACTCATTGAATCTAATGAACAATCTAATTTATAGGTTTATTGGTCCATTAGATTTAATAAATATCCTAGAAATTGGGTCTTATTCTATCATATTGAAATATAGGGACTGCTGACATTTTAAAGTGATGGATTAACCAATGCCGCCGAAATTATATATTTTCAAGTATTTAAATAGGGCTACTTGAATTGTTTAATTAATCTGGAAATAAATACATAGTACCCTTTCTTGATTTTTTTCATATCAACACTTTAAATATGAAAAATCTGGTGTGGCGCACTCACACAACTTTCCTTGCCGTTATGAGAATTGATCACCTGACCCTAGTGTTCACGCGCATCACAATTCTACTTATAAACAAAGATCTGAGCCAGCTGGTGACAGGACAATAACGCTGGAGACATACGAGATCTGCTATCTCTTCATTTAATAGAATCAACAGTTTGCAATTGGATAATCACATATTTTCTCGAATTTCAAGCTTAATTTCAATTTTAGGTGAAAATGTTACTAAACATTAATAGTAGGGATTTTCATGCTCAATCTTTTCTACTCATTTTTTTTTTTTTTGTTTAAATTGTATCTGAAGCCTGATAATCGGGAATCTAAAATCAAACTTTGCATAGATGGGGTGGAGCTCCTGAAATTTTTACAGATATTGGACTTGTGGCAGTTGATAGAGCTTATCAATGACTATTTTAGGTATAAATTTAATCACAATCGTTGGAGCCGTTTTTGAGAAAATCGCGAAAAACCCTGTTTTTGACAACATTTTCTCCATTTTAGCCGCCATCTTGAATTGCATTTGATCGAAATAGTTCGTGTCGGATCCTTATAGTGTAAGGACCTTAAGTTCCGAATTTCAAGTCATTCCGTTAATTGGGAGATGGGATATCGTGTACACAGACGCACATACACTCATACAGTCATACACACACACACACAACACACACACACACACACACACACACACACACACACACACACACACACACACACACACACACACCACACACACACACAACACACACACACACACACACACACACACCACACACACACACACACACACCACACACACACAACACACACACACACACACACACCACACACACACCACACACACACACACACACACCACACACAACACACACACCACACACACCACACACACACACACACACCACTTTTTTGTATAGAAATTTAGAAATTAGGGTACCCTAATTTTTTTCGGAAAGCAATACTTTCCTTACCTATGGTAATAGGGCAAGGAAAGTAAAATTACTATTTTCAGCTTTCAAGACATTTCAAGTTGGTGTCCTTTTTCAAAATCTAATCTAACTAAAAGAATCTGAAACTAGTAGTGTTTATTTAGGAGTTTATATAAGAACGTTTTGAAAAGGGTACTATGTATTATTTCTATAATAATTAGATATATTTTCAGTTCAACTTACAGCTTCCACTGTTGTAAGACATCGACCGAGATCTGTTAGACGAGAAGGACTCCGATAGTTTGCTCTCTTTCAGCTCCAAACTGTCCTCCTCCAAGTCACACTCATAATCGAGACGCGAGTCGACACCAATATCAAGCTCCACCTCATCGTCATCCTGCACATGTCTCAGTTCGTGCTCTCTCGCTTGCAGTCTTGTTCTCTCTGTCGACAGTTCTGTTTCCGAGTCCTTTCGCTTGGCGTCCTCTACGATCGACCTCTTCTGCATGGCGCGACTCTGCTTCAGTCGCTCGTAGGACTCATCTCGACCGTTGCTCGGCACATACAGCTTGTTTTCCTTGTCCTCTGTGATCACCAACAGAAAAAAATCAATAAGATTATCTAATCAAGTATGTTAATAGAGCTAGTAAAATTTTTTTATTAATATAAACATAACTCAAATTCAAATTTATTTCTCAAAAAACATACACAATTATAATAATATAATATTATAGCATCTGAAAATAATGCAAGAAAAATACTATTAAATATATAAAATGATTCCAAAACTGCAGTATATTTTTTTTATGTCCATCTATGTTTAAGGAGTAGCCTACAAGGTAAAACCTGTGCGTAGACCTAAGTTGCAGTAATATATTTATTCAATATAAACTAAGAATTAAACCAAATTAAGAACAAAGATTAGTGGAATTAACACACAAATATAATTTTGTAGATTAGTAGATGATGAAATTAGATAAAAGTTAGTAACACACAATAATTATTATTCTATGATAGAAAAAGAAAACATAAAACAAGAAACAGTTGGTGCCTAGAAGATTTTTTCTTCAGTTTTATTTAATCTTATCCATTCCTCAATCTCGCAATTTAGTTTTTTGCTCCGGCTAGTATTGGCAACAAAATGAGTAGGAACAAGATTTATTAACCTCTGTGATAAGTGAGTGAATTGTCTTCTACATACATTCAAATCTTTCCTGTCTTGATGGAATGTTTCTCTGGTGGGACGTAAATTTAAATTCAAGTTTCTTTCACGAAGAAGAAATTTATTTTTATTCTTTTTAATATATACTATCAAGTTTTTTATGTACAGCTGTCGAACAGTTTTCATTGAATAGATTGCTTGTAGGATAAAGTCTGGGTTTGCCTAGAATTGTTTTAATAATATATTTTTTAATTATGAAAAGTTTTTCAAAATGTGTGTTCAAGGCTCCACCCAAGCTCTTATTCCATATTGTAAAACAGCTTGTGCATAAGAGAAGTTAGATTAATCGAGCTATTTTCAAGTTATCTAGTTCTCTAATTTGATGGAATTTATATATTATAATATTTTATTTTTAAACTGTTTATATGAATGTTCCATCTCAGATATGGATCCAACAGTATTCCCAGGTATTTTACTTGGTCTTTTTTCGAAGATAACTATAGTCCAAACGACATTACTTTTGAATTGGAGGGATATGCACAGAAGAGAAAGGTAGGGATACAGCGGTGAAGATGTTCTAAAGCGGCCAGCATTCTCTACTTTCCGAGTGTTCAAGTGCTCATGGTACACATATTGAGTACCCTCTCTGAAATCACAGAGACGACTGAGTCTAATCGACAAATTGGCAACTGCGCTTCTATGACACTATTCATCACTGTAGTTGGCTCATCTCCCTCCATTTCTCTGCCCCGCATATTCCTCCAAGTCAAAGTAATTTTGTATGGACTATACAGAATAGTATGACAATTTTTACATACATAGTATGACAATAATTTGTTGTCTTTTTATTCAATACATAGTACCATTTTTTAAACGCTTCTATACAGAGACACTTATACAACACTTATAAGTATTTATATAATATTTCAATAAGAGGGTACTATGTAGTTATTTCTATATCGATTTATCAATGAAATTATGTATTTTTTGTCATAGTCATTCAATTTCAGCTGTTTTACATCCATGAAATCAAGCCGGTAAACAGCTGATTGTAGAACAAATAAACATATGATATTTATTACTGCATACTATACTGTAATAAAATCATATGTTTTATTTACAGTAGAGTATGCTTCCTAAAGTGCGAGATAAATAAAATTACTTTTAACACGGCTCTTTCTCGAAGACGGAAAGGTCCGATGCTCTATCCTCCACTAATCACTCCCACTACCTAGCAGCATTCTCCTTCTTTTGTGTCTGAGTGAGAGAGCTTTGTAACGCGAAGCGGCAACACTCCCCTCCATCTATTGCTGGCAATGTTCCAAGTAGTGAACTGGTCAGCAGGTATATTGGTTTGTGTATGTTACGGAGATGTGTTCATCACAAGAACATGAAGCAAAATGACACGGCGCATCCAATTGTGCGCAGGATGTCCGTCTGTGTCTACGCTACAAACTGTGGTGGGAGAAATGGGTTTCTCCTCTTCATGTTAAAAGTAATTTATCTCGCTCTTTAGTTCCGAATTTGGAACAGCAAAACTGTTCCTAAAGCCGCCTTTTAGCGCTCCAGGTAGAAGTTTTGTCAACTATAATCAAGAAATATTCCTCATTCGAAACTTGTGAACTAGGTTATGTTTATAGAATACATGTAGTAATGTCAGCACAAGCAGGTAATGTTTTCTGTTTCTCAATTATTCATTTCTAGATTATTATGACAAAAAATAGTGTAAGTTACTTGGACGTGAATGTCTTTTGCAGTGCTCGAATGAAATTCTAGTCTCGGCTAACGCCTCGACTAGAAACATCATTCTCGCGTGCAAAACGGCCCTTCCCGCCCTTGTGACTTAAGATATTATTATTATCGGCAGAAAAATCCTCTTTGCAGAGAGATGTTCAGCCTCGCCTATTACACAGTAGCAAAGGTGCCTACTGTATAACTTTTTCATTCAATTTATATTCACAAGCATATTCAATATCACCCAGGATATCTAGAGTTGAGATTTTGAGAAAATATGCAAATTTCCTAGATCAATATGTAAATTTCAAAAATATGCTAGGAAACCTACTTGAGAACATGGTACGCCATAGTGGAGTAGGTCAATTTCCACACAAAAAAAAAACTGAACATGTAGAGGACACATTATAAGACATTTTTTGTAAGTAACTATTGCATGTAATTGTAATTTATCTAATACTTTCTGTAATTGATGTAGTAGTTTTTAGTTTTTTTGGAAATAAACATTAATTTATTTTTTCATTAATTTATTTAATCGAGTTGAAGCGAAATAGTATACAACAGTTTAGTGACCGTATAATTTTAGTAGCATATTGAAAGTTTACATGTGACAGTTAATGATTTGATGAATCAATAATTGAGATAATATTTAAAATGAACCCTACCTTTTGTGATTGGTTGTACCCTGCTGTTTGTGAGAGTAATGGTGATTTTCTCTGGTGAAATCATTCTTCTTAAAACGGAGTCTTCTTTGCGATTCTGTTGAATAAAACCACACTGATAATAAATATTTATTAAGAACAAGACATAACATTGGGTATATTATATTACTGGTACAGTATTTTAAAATCTAAAACACGAAATATGAACAGCTCTATGCATAACATACTAATATTGATATTTTTAAAATTTCAATTACATAATAATTTGACAGCCCACTTAATGTGCAGGTGATACTAGGATATGACTACGACAAGCTTACTACATATGGGGATAGCTTGGAGCTGTTTCTCAAGCTATTCATCAATATGAAAACGGTATTTCAACATTTGGAGCGTTCGCACAAAAACCTGTTCAGTTTTAATCATGATTAAATGCCACGAGAACCAATCAGAGAAGACTTTTTGAAGAAAATGCTTCTCTGATTGGTTGTAGTAGCATTTAATCACGATTAAAATTGAACAGGTTTTTGTGCAACCAAGCCAAAGTTATTTTCATTGATTATTACTTTCAATTACTCATCTGATGTGAATCAAGTTGAGTCAATTTACATAATAAGAGCAATTGGCTTTTGATCAGGTTTCCAACGTGATTAAAAGACAAGTCTACAACTTTATATAAGATTATACAATTCAAAGAAGGATTTGAAAAAATAAATTCTCAGGAACAAAACAACACTTTTATTCCAAAGACGTGATTACAAAGACAAGTCTACAACATGATATAAAGTAATACAATTTTAAATAGAGATAAAAAAATTGTTTAGAAACAAAATAACACTTTTATTCCATGACCATGTAATTATCACAAAAAATACAAAATAATGTAGCCTAAATTAATTTAGAAAATATTCAACTCATTTCACAATCAATAACAGTCAATAGTTTCCAAACAGCATCAATGTCGTATTATGAATTATGACATTAAATGAAATAAGGATTGCATAAGGGTGATGTCACACCAGGCCGGACACGATAAAATTGGACGAAAAATGCACTGCGCATGTACAAAATGCATGGATGCGTCTGGTGTGACATAAAATCCAATGCTAAAGTCTTGCCACACGGTCGGAGCGGGCATTTTGTCCGTTCGTGTCTGGCTTGGTGTGACATCACCCTTAATGTTTCTCAGTTGGACTGCACAAATAAACGAGCAGTCTATCTGGAGATAGTTGAAAATAGTGTAAGGCCCGCCGCAAAGTAGACCCACGAAAAGCAACCCACGCCGTGGGATGTTTAGTAAACCATTGTTAGGCTTCACTAATCATGCAATGAATAATCCACTTGACAGCTGATTGATTATGAATAATTCTATGGCAATGATTTACAAAACATCCCACGGCGTGGGTTGCTTTTCGTGGATTAACGTGGGTCTACTTTGCGGTGGGTCTTTTATTAGTACTAATGAAATGAAAATTTTCAAATACAATAAATATCCAACTATTTTTATTATTAACTCCATTGACGAAAAATCAAATAGATGAAATATTGTATTGAATTGATTTTAACTAGGGGACTGAGGATTTGAAATCGATTGAAGTGTAAACCTTATCTGAATGGGGGCAAGAACGGTCAAGGGAAAACAATACATACGTGAGACCCTTCGGCAGGTAAGGGCGAGGGCACACTTATAAAGTTTTGGTGAGGAATAAAACACAAGCATTAGATATATCTACCTGGCACACTGTCAACTGTGATTGCTCTATTCTGTTCGATGAATGCAGTTAAGCATTAATAGCCCAACTATTTGTCCGTTTCAGGTCAGCTGAGATAAAAATACGATATAAAGTTTAAATTTCGTCATAGGAGAAAATAAAATTTCTTGAGATTCAGTAGAAAAAACAAGTAGAATGTAATAGAATTAGAAAAAAATCAAATATTTAAAATTTCATGTTCTAAAAATTTGTTCAATGAATGCAGTTAAGCATTGATAACCCAACTATTTGTCCGTTGCAGGTTAATGGAGAGAAAAATACAATATAAAGCTTAAATTTCGTCTTAGGAGAAAAATAGAATTTCTTGAGATTCAGTAAGACAAGTAGAATGTAATAGAATTATGAAAAAATCAAATATCTCAAATATCATATTCTAAAATTAGTTCTACATTTTATCTAAAATTGTTCTATGGTCACAAACCTTGTTCAATTCAAATCAGATTTATTTTCTCCAAAATTCAACAGTTACAATGTATGTTACAGTATGTAACTCACAATAAATAACTTCTATTAACACCAACAAAAACAACTAAGGCTAGTGGAAATGAAACAAGTGGCATAGGTCGTCGACACAGGTTGACAGTGTGCTAGGTGGATAGGAAACGCTTGTGTTCTATCCCTCACCCGAAAAGTTGAAACAAAAATGTTGCTAATGTGCCCGCACCTTTTACCTGCCAAAGGTAGGTGTGTGTGTTTGTGTTGTTCTCCCTTGGCCGTTCCATGCCCCCATTCAGATAGGTTTTACACCCATTGAAACATTTTTGGTATTTGATATTCACATTTACCTGAAGACTAGATTACATAGCGTTTTCGAACAATGATAATATTATATTTTTACTAGCCTAAGTTTTGAAAATGTAACTTTACGACAAAACCGATAATATAGCTGAGAAATTCTTTCTAGAAAGGCTAAAAAACATCAGCAATGGTAGCTAGTGTAAGTAGAGATTTAATAATATCCTCAAATTCATCTTCAATAATAATAATACCTAGTAGAAAGTTAAAAATAAAAACGTTTCCGTTACCATTTTATTATTCAATCGAAACTCACTAGAGGCTGCAATAGATAACACCTAAAATATTTCAGAAATTATACCAGATAACAGTTTCAGAAAACATGAGCTAACAATGTTTATGAAATACTGTATTTCTAAAGATGGCGATGATCACCAATTTATTCACAGTGATTTACCTCATAATTCAAATTACTTTGAGGGAAACAAAAGTATAATTGAGAATTAATTTCCATAGACATTCCAATTTTGTAACGAATCTTATTCATCACCATAGATACAAAATAATTATTTCATAAACGATTTCGCAGCCAGGAATTATAGAGTAACACTGATATAATTTGATAATCTTTACTCCAAGTTACTGAGTTAACTCTTCCCGTTTAAATACAATTTGTAAATTCAATACATTCAATATAATTATCAATTTATACATTTTGTAACGCACTCTATGGATAAATAGTATAATCGTAAACTGAGTTATCACTTTCTATTCAATTATAAATCATCATTATTTATTTATTGATTCATACAATAAGTACATCATAAAAAAGATAGGGAGAGAAAAATAAGGTAACCTTGGGCTATTCCTCTCCCAAATTTAGATAAAGTTACACATAGTTATAATAAAATGTCAATAGTTTGAGCACTTTAAACAACAAAAAACGAGCACTAGAACACTTCACAATCAACTCTTTTTACTGCAGTATTTCATCCACTTCTCTAGAACACACAGTTCATCATCACTAGCATTCTGCTGACGTGCATATTTGAAAGCCACCTTGAATGCTTTCGCTGCCATCCCGTGACTGATTTTCGCGTTTCTTTCTTCTTCCTCCTCCTCATCTGATCCTTCTTCATGATGAAGTTCCAGGTGCACGTCATCAACAGACGAGAGGGAAGAGAGAGAAAAAGACAACTGTGATCTCTTGAAATCGGTTTCATCCGCGTCCTTCGCCGAAGATTTCCTCATTCTTGTTTTCTTCTTGCATCCACCACTGGCGTCGTCCTCCTGTTGATTCCAATTTTTCATCTTCATCTGTCAGTTATTATTTGAATCACAAGAATCACAATCAACACACGTCATAGCTCGAATCACAATTTGAGCTCACTAAAACGACACAAACATTAAAGTAGAAACATAGAATTGGTAACATACTGTCCGGTTATGCCGATTTAAATTTCGTTCACATGATCCATCCCTATCAGTAAATTCATCCCGATTTCCAAATACCTAAACACGTGCTGTTTCTAAAATATTGTTGAATCAACATTTCCTAATCCTAACACAATATGGAATAGCAACATAATTCTTGATGAGCATTAAGAGAATCCGTTGATCATGGGATATTATTTTCTAGCAGCATTAATTTAACAACTATAGAAACATCAGCATTTGGCACGTCATTGAATACTATCAAGTGGTTTTAATATCACGCCTAGAATTCTGCAAATACTGAACAATTGAGCCACTGAACATTTCTTATCCATAATCAAATTATTTACAATAAATGATAATTGAGATTTCTATATGTAAGTCTGAAAAATCAATTCTACTCACTTCAACCACTACCTCCGTAAACAAAGCCGTAGTGATATATATCAGCTAGTGTTTTTATTGGTGTAGGAGCCCTACCTGTGCTGACGTCACACGAATGCACTACGGCTTTGTTTACGGAGGTAGTGCTTCAACTTAACGAAAAATCACGATCACAGTTGAAACTCATGTTTGTCAATTATCTGAACAGCCACTAAAGATAGAAAAATTTTAACGTATTACTGGATTTATCGACAAATTTTGCATGAAGTGAAGCCACAATATTATATTGATCAAACACTGAATATCAGACTATGACGCTTATTGAAAAAACAATATGATCTATTTCGGAGATACTTAAGGAAAGGACATTGGCAGTTTCTAAAAAGATCACCTTTAATTAATGTCACTGATGTGGTACTGGGATCTTTTTTCGGGAGATATTGAACAATATTCAAGCTAAATGTTATATCACACTGTGAAATAAGATTTGATTTTTGATTACAGAAAAACTAGAATTACAGTTGTTTGGCAATTTTCAATATTCATGTTTATTTCAGCTTTTGAAACAACTTGTTTGTATTGGATTCTTTTTCTCGGTCAGTTTGTATCATATGATCTATCAAGGTACCTTGTAGAAATTCTCAATGCATTGTAACAATGTAGACAATATCGTGCATTACAGAAGCCTGAGGGACATAAAAAAAATGTTTAGAACTACTAGATCTCTTCAGAACGGAAGGAAGAACTAGAAACCTCTAAGGAGAAAACTGCCAATTTTGACTAAATATATAAATATTTGACTATAGTCAGAGAGATATTATTTTCAACACCACTCATTCTCGAAGGCAGAGAGGCCCGATGCTCTTTCCTTCACTAATCACTCCCACTATAATGAAGTCCACGTTATAATGGCAGTGTATGATTGATAATAGTGTTGTTATACTTGCCTAACATGCAACAAAAAAGATAGCACTATCTCTCTCTAGCTTTGCAATGTTGTCAGTTTGCCAGAAATATTTCATTTCACTTTTGACAGTGACTGTACAGAAGTAGACAAACAATACTCAGCCGCCATGTTTTATTTTGATTTATAACAAAATTATAAAGTAGAGGAGTCGTATGATTGATTTTAAATGTATTTTTGAATAAATGAAATTATTTTTAGATATTACCGTATGAGAAACTTAAAATTCAACTTTAAAAGTTAATAGCTTTGAGACCATCCGAGACTTCAGTTTACCGGAATAGGTTAGGCCTACACTGGTACCGGTATAAATAATATTGAAATGTCATTTCATCATTATTTCCATTGAAATTATCTTATTATAGATAGAATTTCTGTTTTTCTATTATTTTTTAAAGAAATTGGAATAGAATACCTAGCGAAAAACTTAATTGCTGTTGTTTTGAAGTTCAGATTGGTGAATCACAGCTTTTCAAATTAGCCGCCATTTCAGGCTTGTAAATCTGATCTCAGTTATGAAAGCAAAGTTTAGAATCAAATTATGAAAAAATAGATTTTATTGATGAATTTAATTAATTCGACATAGAATTTATAATTTAATCAAAGGAATTGAAATTAATATCAGATAAAATTTAATGGGATGAATTGAATAACAGCTGTGTACACTCAGTGGCAAAATGGAGTCAATTCGGCAACGTTGTTCTCGTATCTTCCTTCACTGCCATTATAACGTGGACCTCACTATACCTAACAGCATTCTCCCTACTTTTGTGTCAGCATCCAATTGTGTGCAGCATGCTTACCCCACCCCTCTGTCCATGATTCAACTGTGGAAGGAGAAACTGGCTTCTCCTCTTCATGTTGAAAGTAATATCTCTCATACTATAGATACGTTCGAATAGATATGTGCAATCAAATATCTAGAATCGGTAAATATTGACTATATTTTATTCAGGTTGATCGGGCCCCAAATCAACTCACCGCAACAACAGTGGCTGAGGCGGCGGCTCCTCCCTGCTTGGCGAGTGACTTGTTGGCTTCGGCCATTGCCTTCAGAATGAGACAGGAGCTGGGCTGCTGATTGGGGGGTCTCACCGGCCGGGGCGTCACCTTCACCACGCTGGGCACCGCTTTCTCTCTCTCCCTCGACCTCTCTCTCTCGCCACTCCGCGACCGATCTCTGTCCGCAAACTGATACAAAACACACACTGAATTAACACAAATCATTCAATCGATGAGCTTAAACTACTGTAATTCAAGTGATATAATGAATTTGACACAAAACAGACACTAGATTAACACAAATAATTCAGTCAACGACCTCTATCATAGAGAAACAGTAGCGTAGGTAGATATCCCATGGTATGGGGAGTTTATGTCACAACTTTTACTGATAACTCAAGCAGATTATTATCCATTACTGTCGATTATTACTGTTTTGGCCGGGTGAGAGTGTATGAATGGCACAGTATGAAAGATTACCAACGTTACATAGCTTCACGGGAAAGAACTACGTGAACTATCGGCTTGAGTTAACATTGAAAATTGCGACATAAACGCCCTATACCATGGTATATCTACTTATGCTATTGTTATCTATACCTCTACCTAATTGGAGTGTTGTAGTGAAGTTGATTTTCCAAGTAAAAATGATGTTTCCGAATAATGTTTATGGTGACTAATCTTTTGAATAATACACTGAATTAACAAAAATCATTCAATCAATGAGCTCAGACTAATTCAAGTGTTGCACTGGAGTTGATTGATCTTCCAAGTGATTTGTAGAAGTAATGTTTATTTATTTATCGAGTCATGTACAATTATTACACTTATGTGAGAAGGCACAACAGGCTTATGCCCAAAACTGTCCCTTCTCAAATTTTTACTACAGACAAAATTAAATTATAGGTTTAGCTACTATCACTTAAGATTATTCATCTTTTGAATAATGTTATATTTGGACCCTTTAACATTTTCACACGAAAAACGTTTTTCATTCGCCTGTTTTTCTCCTCCACTATGAAATAGGTTGTATTATTAATTTAAATACATTGTAAAATATATTTTAGCCTAATGGATAATTTTGATTTGTTTTGAAATATTTAAAAAAAACATTCAAGAGACTGAAAATACATGAGATGCCATAAGTTTCTTCAGAAAGCCACAATTACTGTTCTTCACCACTATTTGGATCTTTGAAAGATCTGAACAATTCCATAACTTGAAGTTATAAGTATTTTAAGCTATATCCCCTACATTTAGAAAAGTACTATGGAGTATTTGATTTGCAGTATATACTTTTTGTTTCTTTAGAAGCTTTCATCTATCTTGATACTGTATATTATGATGATCTGTTCAATAATGAATAGAGAACTATTTGATTTTGTTTGATGAATTTCTTCAAGCCCGGTTCAGACGTGCACACCTTCGCTTCATGACCAGATTTATAAATATCTCGTTTCACCAATCATCAACAACAACTTGTATGATGAATTTGAACAGCCTTATTAATTGTCCAGACTTTATAAGAATTTATAAATTGAAAGTGGAATCTTCATATTTTATAATTATATCACTGTAACAGATTAATAAGAGTATTATTATTATTCGGAAAAGGCTAAAATTAAATAGATGCTCAATATTTTTGTACAATATGGTAAACAACTGTTGTAAACTATACTACACTATACTATGTACTCAACTATAGAGACTTTGGTCCAATGTATAAGAATATACTATATGGTATGATAATAATACATGTTCAAGGGCTCAAGTTACATTAAATTACTCACATTAGATCTACCGCCGCTCCTTGCATCACTGACATCATGAACCAAAGATTCGACCCGAACCACTTTGGAAGGCGGTCTCCTTCTATCGCTGGACAACTCGCGACTCTCACTTCGCTTCTCATTGTCTCTCTCACGTACTCTCTCCCTCATCCTCTCTCTGTCACGCTCCCTCTCCATGGTGCGTTCTCTCTCACTCGCAGGCCGTTTTGTCGGTGGTGGACTCCTATGACGTCTCTCAGTTTCCCGACTTCGTCTTTCGTCGGTAACTGCCGATTTTTCCGCCTTACGCTTGTTCAACAACTCCCTTACGTCAAAGACAGCTTTTTCCCGTCGGCCAGATTCAGAACCCAACCGTTTGTCTACGTCTTTTATTCTGCGATCTTTTTCTACCGGCGATAACCTTCTCTTTCTCAAAGCACCTTCATCCTTCAAAGATTCTTTGTCTTTAGCGGGCGATAACAACCTTACCCTCCTAATCTCCCCATCATCTTTCACCGGCGATGAAATTCTCTTCTTTTTAATCTCGTTATCATCCTTTGTCACCTCCCGTTCTCTTTCTTTCAACAAAGGTGACGATAATCGTTTCCTCCTCAATTCACTATTGTCTCTTGATGATTCCCTCTCTCTTCCTTTCGACGGCGGTGGTGACACCCTTCTCTTTTTTGTATCACTTTCATCTCTTAATTCTTTCTCTCGTTCTTTTGCCGGTGGTGATATCCTTCTCCTCTTCGTACCACTTTCATCTCTCGATTGTTCTTCCGATGATTTTTGTTTTTCTAAGCTACTTGACGCTTTTGAACTCTGTGAGTCCTTTATTTTACTAGAGTCGTGTTTGGAGGAAATTGATCGATCCGGTTCCTTCTTTTCGGTGGGAGGTTTGGTCGGCGGTGTGATTTTTGATGAACCCTCATCGATGACGCTCTGCAAATCATCAATTGGATCTGAAACATGAGAAGTGACAGGAAATTATTTATACAGAACATCATTCATAAACGTTCAGTCCTCAAGAGATGAAGCAACATTCTCGTTTAACCAGACTAACTAGTCTAATCCGTTCATTCAAACGGATTATTCAGGAATATAGAACAAATATGAGAAAATTATTCAATTTAAAAATTTTCCCCTATTCCTAAAAACCCTAAACAATCTTCAGCAATGATTTTTGCAAGAGTTATTCGATATGTTTCAAATTCCCCCAGCGCATGATGAATAATCAATATCACTTTCAAGCAAGGTGATACTGTAGTAAACAGAAATTCAACGTCATAATTTTTTTTTTGGATAGATTTGAATAATCTACACGTTAAAAACGAACGTAAAACAGAAGAGGTCTTACTACAAACTATAACAGACTAGAACTCAAGAGCAGTGTAAGAGACGTACTGTGCTAGCCATGAAGTGGCTCTCTAGAGTTCAGCTAGATACCTATCTAAAAGAGTAGAATCCCTAGAGTAGATTATGAATTACTTTACTGTAAATAACGAGAACTTTCTCCAACTATTCTAGATATACAGTATGACAATAACAAATAAAAGCCATTACTCTATGAAACAAATATGAAAGAAACATTAACCGGATATTTTTCAATTGAGGTGAGTGGTTAGCTCTAGTAATAGAGCTGCAACAAAGCTTGAATGCAAAACAGTTTTTAAACAATTCTAGCTCCAGAAAACTACTCTACCAATATAACAGTAAGTAAATTCGTATGGCCTTTGTTGGTGGGGAGTCCCTTGCGGGAAGGTCCCACCGCCTGAATATATAATTTAAGCCGTCAATGGGCCTTACGACTGTCATACTTCAGCCGGGACCGACAGTTTAACGTGCCCATCCGATAACACGGGAGTGATCTGGTTAAAAAACTTTTGGTTTAACAGTGATATACAATTAATATTGTCTCTGTCAATTAATATTAATTATGTCTTCAGATATAGGCCTAATTGAATGGAATTATTGATAAAATAGCTTAGCAGTATGATAAATATTTGATAGATCTCACAATTGTTTTCAAAATTACTTTTATAGGATGCATTTTTTAACAAAAAATAAATAAAAGCATTATAGCTTGAGAGTCAGTAAACTTTGCATTATTTCTATCATGATCCAGTCAGAAATTCGCGGAACCTGATGGTTCTACTAAGGAAACCCATATCGTTCAAGGTCCCCACGCAACATCTTGCCTAATCAAGTGAAAGGCCACAGTCACCTTTAAGGCAAGGCTTGATTTCTTCAATATTGGAGAAGTGAACTAGGAAGTGAATTTCTCATCCTTTTTTATAGGTGTTAAGAACATTTCAAAAAGTAAATTTCTTGAGCTTCTTTCATAGGTCTCAAGAAATCTTTAGAATATGCTAGATATATGCTAATGGCGAATTTATAAAAAAAATATAATGGTTTCGCACTAAATATGATGAAATTAATAATTTTAAGTAATTAAATTGATGAGAATATTCAATTTACCTGCTTCAATGTCTGCTCGGATGTTCAAATACTCGTGCTCTTCAGCACTGGGCGTTCTCTCTCGTTTCTTGCATTTCACATTGTCGGCAAGCTTTGCTTCTGCACTTTCGTGAACTTTTTCACTAGGAACATTTTCTGTCTTCACTTGTTTTGGTTGGCTGACTGTAACAATATGAATTGCGATAAGTTTTCATTTTCTATTTTATAACATGATGAGGAAAGTTTTATAAAAGATACTAACAAATTCAAAGGAAAGAAGAAGTTTTCAAAGTTAGCTCTGAGCTATCTTAGCTGAATGGTAACGACTTAAATTCAACAGAATTCAAATTAATACTCTATCGAAAAATAATTGACTTTTATAAGACTTATTTATATTTAGTTCCTTATCTTCTATTACTGTACTTCATTTTTTTAATTACTCATTTATACAACGTCTCACTGTTTAGGTATCTTCAAACCTAGCTAAGCTACGCTAAAATACATCCTAGGTCTCTTCAAACCTAGCTAAGCTACGCTGAAATACTTCCTATCTCCCGTATCTGCCCCGTTCACATCAGCGTAGCGTAGCTTTCAATGTTGGGAGATAGGACGGCTACGTCTTCTGGAGACGTATTTCAGCGTAGCGTAGAGTGATGTGGACCTTTAGCCACCTCTAAAACAAGGCCTTGGCCTACGATATTGCAACGTCGCAGTGTAGGCCTAGAATTTAATACATGATTGGTGAAAAAGATCAGCTGGTATTTTTTAAAATATTTTTCACTAATCATGTATTAGATTCTAGGCCTAGACTGCGACGTTGTAATATCGTAGGCCAGGGCCTTGTATTAGAGGTGGCTATGCCTTTAGTGATGTGAACCTAATGTGAAGAGAAAACAAATCTTATGTCATCAGTGTCATTTTGTGGAAAAATGTTTTAATAAGCATAAATTTGCATTTAGTGTTCATTCAAATAATTGACCTTTACGAATATTGTGATATATACCCTGTGTGGAGATCGTAACCTCCTGTAGTTTGCTCAATACTTGATGCAGCCATGTAACAAAGGGAACTGTACTGGAGCCTAAGAAGAGACTCAAATCTCTGGTCATCCCAGCTTTGGTTCGTTTATTGCTGATCATCAGCATTATGTATTCCAGCAGATCCATATCTGTAAAATCATCAATAGGATATTATAGTCTTGAAGAATACTCATCTAGTGCCTGCACACGTGAGTACTATTTTTAATAATTTTATTCAAATACTTAAATGTGGTGTCGTCAAAAATAGTTCAAAAACGAATTTGAAGAATATATTCCTAGATCCAAACTAAAACTTTGTAACAGATGAAGGAAGAAAAGCGAGACAACCATTTAGTAGTCTGAAATCGAAAGGCCGGTCCAGACGCTCAAGTTCACCATCAGTCTTCCACTCAAGAAAAACACGGATCGTTCGGTTCAAGCAAAAGAAGGATGTAAAATTGCGTCCACACGCATCCGTCTTTTGTCGATCCGCTTTTCCTATTTTTGTGCTCACAAGCTCAGTTATCCCATAAATCTGGTTGATAAGTAATAATTATATCGTATTCTTTCGCTGATTCAACTGGATTATGCTACATTTGTCTTCTAAACATGTTATTCTGAGTATTTAACAACATAATGACAGATAATAATATGACTGCTAATCGCTAAATGGCTTACATGCCATCTCGAGACACAGTGATTGTAAATGGATTGAGATTTTGTACATAGTGTTAATAATATACATTTTAATATATCATGATGGAACATCATAATATCAACATCAAATTCTAGAGTATCGTGAGAATCAAGAAACAAAGGGTTGAATGGCGTTATATACAATCGAGAAAAAAACTTGCTTATTTTCAAGTACTCGCAAGGCATTTTAATAACTTGAGGGCGCTGAATCCGAATCATGAATCACACTTTTCTTAGATTCGATAGATTCTCTATCTCCATTTTTACGCGATTTAGGTTTTGGTGGATAAGGCAAAAGACGGCCGGTCGGCTGAAAAAAAAATCCCAGCCGATACTCCATCCGTTTTACCGTCCAAACGCAATGACTTTCATGTTCCGACTATTGCTTGAGCAAAAGTTTAATTTAGTCAACAACAAATTTAAAATACTTATTTTCTAGGTTATTATTTTTCCTACTCGAGACAAATTTTCCAATACTCATCCTTCTGAAAATAACCCTCACGCTAAATAATGAAAATGTTATTGAATAGTGAAGGTAGGTTTTACAAATGATAACCTGAAATATGTATTTTGATTTGAAAATAAAATGTAAACTTTGAATTTATTTGACAATCAATGTACTGCCAACAAGCAATGAAGTAAAGATATGGATAATGTATGATGGATTCAAGATTAATGAAGAGAATATTGACGACGATTTCAACATATTAGACTGGCCACTAACGGTGGAACATGCATGACATGCAAACATGTCATACATGTTTATCATGCACATAGACCTAAACATGTTCATCATCTGCGAGAGGCTTTTAACATAAAATAAGCAAACAATAACAATAAATAAGCCACTGGAAAATTACAAATTATATTGATAGAAAAATAATTTAACATCGAATAGAGCAGCGAAGAGAAAACTATAGGTACAAGAAAATCGGAGATACAAAAACATAACCTCGAAAAATTTTGCTCGAAGCGTTTAGCTGTGATGACAACAATGTATGGCGACAATGAATCATGTATTTTCTACCGTTAGTGGCCAGCCTAAGACAAAAAGGTTGTGAAATTCTGAAATAAAACACCAAAAGCATTATAATAGACATAGGCCTATTTATAATTTCCCTATTACTCCACACCCTATAGCCTAACACAGTTAATAAGTAATGCTTGAGAGGCATTGGAACAGCTAGCAAAACTGTTTGGCCTACCTATAATATTATTGTAACATAATTTATTAAGAGGCAATTGATTATTATGGAATAACAAACCTTATTATGAATAACTTTTTATAAAACTAATAACAAACTAAGCTGAATATAAAAAACAGGATTTATAAGAGTTGGAGCTCAAGTGAAATAAATAAATATGAAACTGCCTATAAAGAAAAGTCATGAGAACTCAGATTTCTGTTGACATTAGAATGCCTTGACATTTTTGCAAAGAAATTTTATGCAATTTTACAGGTCACAAAAATATAAAGGAAAAATAGCTTTGGACTTACCTGCTTTGATTCCAAGTTCCATTAGCTTTGCCATGATGGCACTCTGAAATTGGAAAGATATATTAGATATCTATGATAAGGTCTCAGGTATAAAGTTTTTTTCAGTCTTTCTTCAAAATTATATCTTCAATATGTAAATATTTCCTATTTTAGTAATAATAATGTGAAATATTTCTTCTATGTTTGGTTTTGAAACATCTAAATTTGAAAATCTGCTTTGTAAAAATATTTAAGGACTAAAAATTGTATATGAAGTATTTCTTCTATGTTTGGTTTTGAAACATCTAAATTTAAAAATCTGCATTGTAAAAATATTTAAGGACTAAAAATTTTATATGAAATATTTCTTTTATGTTTGGTTTTGAAACATCTAAATTTTATAATCTGCTTTGTAAAAATATTTAAGAACTGAACATTTTGTGAAGTGAAGACTACACGAATTTGGGAGACCTTATACCTTATATTTTCTTCTTCAACCATTACCCACACTTGTGGGATCGATGGCGTCATTTCACAATAAAAGTCAAAAACAACAAAACACTAATTTATCAAGATGGCAGCGATCAAGATAAAGCACACTTATTTAACATCTAACGCATTGCTCTTTAACTTACTGGCAAGTTAGCCAGATAGTATTTGAGACAGGTCATCGTTTAAAAATTCCTTTACATCATAATAAGCCCTGGCTCTCAAAAAACCGGTCACAACCCTCTCGAACCTGCTGGTATCCAACTGCTTCACTTCTGCAGGTAGCCTGTTGAAGTAGCGGAGAGCTGCACTAAGTTAACATCGAAGGCCATGCTCTTTAACTTACTGGCAAGTTAGCCAGATAGTATTTGAGACAGGTCATCGTTTAAAAATTCCTTTACATCATAATAAGCCCTGGCTCTTAAAAAACCGGTCACAACCCTCTCAAACTTTCTGGTATCCAACTGCTTCACTTCTGCAGGTAGCCTGTTGAAGTAGCGGAGAGCTACACTCCTGTAGCATACCCGTGATCTCTGGAGGCGCACCCTGGGTAGGTCAAACAGCACTCGATGCCTGGTGTTATGGTGATGTACATCAGACCGAGTCAACAGATTTTGTTGATTGTTCTTGACATACATGAGGCAGAGAAGAAGGAAGTGGCTGACTACTGTTATGATACCCAGCCTAACAAAAATGGGCTTGCAATGTGCATGATGTTCGCTTGCAGTTATAATCCTAGCAGCCCGTTTTTGCAGCTTAAGTATGTCCACAACCTTGGCTGAATGACACCACATGAGTAGACCATAGGAGATATAACAGTGGAAAAGTGCATGATACACCATGACCAGATATGCCTCTGTCACCTGTCCTCTCAGCTTGAGCAACAGAAAACAGATTCGGGACAGTCTCCCAGTCACATGTTGGATGTGGCTTGCCCAGCTGAGTTTCGAATCCAATACAAAGCTCAGAGAGGAATTGCACAGGGTAACCTTATTTTTCCTCTCCCTGTTAATTTATGAAGTACTTTATGAATAAATAATTAAAATATAGATGTCAATCTAGTCCATTTATTTATTTAAATCCATTTGTATACGCACAAAACTGCACCAAATCTTAATTTAGACAATGTAGACTAGACTAAGTTAAATGAATAAACTTATTTCAATTACTGGGCAAGCTTGTAAGTTACAAAAAAGATTTCATCTCTAATTTTGGTAGGCTACCAAGGCTAAGTCAACTTACGTACAGTATTTTTGTGTGAATTATAAATTGATGATACCCAAATTTAAAAGTCTAACATATTGAAACTATTCGACCAATAAGAACCTTATTAATGATTATAAAAAATGACAACTGTTTTTTAGCTTTGGAAACATATAAAATTGTTTTATTTGTCCTAGATTTGAAAGGGAAAACTTTAAACAGAGGTGGCTTTAGCGGATAGGAAACCACTTATCTAATAAGCCTACGGCAATAAAGTTGGTCTAAGCGCTAGACGTAGCTAAGCTAAAACAAAATTCAGTTTGATGTTTAAACATTTGGTTTGTGAATAAACACGGTTGTTAATGAAATTTCCTTAAAAAACATAGCTCTGATTAACAAGCTCTCAAGCGATTAAGTTGATACTTCTGTGATAAATTACTAGCTTATACCTCTGATAAGTATATTTAGAATAATTCGCATCTCACTATCAATAGGGTGAGAAAAGCTTGACTGATTCAAGCTTAAAACTCCCAAAAAATATCAGTTTCAACAAATCAGTAAATCATAATTTACTACTGTATCATAGGCCTACTTACTGTTGTAGTTTTATAAAGTTAACCTAAAACCAATTTGGTAGCTGGGTTATTAAAATTGTTATTACATTCTATTATAGAGAAATAAAGTTATCACTAAACTGACCAATAAATGGTTCTGTAAATTTGGAAACCAATAATCAAGAAAACTCACCTTCATCTTGTGTGTCACTTCTTTTCCCAAACAATCCATTTTTGTGTGAGAAGAATATGGGATTCTCGAAATAATTAATAAACTAGAAGTATATTTCAGACTGATTATAAAATGTGAGTTTAACTAGATATTAATAAACAATAACTTTTTAAAAACTTTTAAATAACAAAAAAGAAAACAGACAGGCTCAATATTTCAAGAACTTTTATCTCCATTGCTCCATTCCATCGACAATCGACAATACGCCATTATCCATTTATCCATTTTCATTCGCTTTCACTGGGGAACGCATACTGCCAACATTGTACACCAGCTGACTCGAATTGTAATTCGAATTAACAATTTGAATTTGAAACTTCAAAATTGACAATTTTCAAAATAGAATAATTGTCAAGGAAGATTTTTATTTGGATTCTATCCATACTTAAGATCTATTTATATTTTGCAATTTCGAAGTTGCAATAATCAAATTCCAGACATTTATATATATTCTTATGATTGGTACTGTACAGCAAGAGCGGAAAAGTTTGAACTTCATTCATCAGTTTTCAAAATAGCATTAAAGTACATTAAAATTTGAAAAACGCCATAGGTAATAATTATTTCGCTTCAAAAAAAATTATCTGCTATAAATTCATAAGAGACCATTAATAGATCCACAAATTTTACAGAGGAATTGAAATTATGTAAAATTATTATTTATTCATGTACATCCTAAGTTATATAATTATAGCCTATATTATGAATAGTAAAAATCTTTGAAGAATTGAAAGCTATTGAAAAGGAAAGAATAACTTGAAATATGTTGAAGTGGATTATTCGTATTACATTTTACATGTTTATACCTTTCTATTTTTAAATTAATTTTATTGTACCTAGGTACCTAACACAAGCTGATAGTGTTCTAATATTATTATGAGAAATCTTGAATGTTGAATTTATAGCCCGCATTATTTTGATAAATAGAAAAATTTGCAATACAATGAAACCTCGTTATAGTACCATAAGGTTCATTTCAAGGGATAGCTAAAAAAATGTAGCCACGTAGCCTTCTTTCTATCACGTATGATGCCCACATGAGCCCCCTGTTTGTGCGTGGGTTATGGAAAGTGCGATGGTGAATTGACGAGTGTAAAGACGTAGACCTTTGCCCCACTGGTTGGGTGACATTATGTGAGATGGTGCTTTTGATATTTGCAAGAGCAGTTGCTAAAATCCCTAATTTGCGAATAAATTCACAAATAGTTAAGGCCGTCCGGCTCGCAAAATTGCTGGGTTCAAACCGCAGCTTTAGCTCAGTGGTAGAGACATGAATTTTCCAAATATAATTAATCACCACAGGGTTCAATGACTGGTGATTAAAAATTCTTACCGCTGCTTCTATGAAGTTCTTGAAGAATACCAATGAGGAAATCAAAAGAATAGTTGATGACTGATTATCAGTAACCATGTACACAATAGAGAATAATAAAGACCAACTATGGTTTTTTCTAGTGATCCTTAAAACGCTTGTCATGAATACAGGTATTCACCAATTTATCCTTCTAAAATTCCTTAGAACTTACAACGCCAGTTCTTGAAGCTCTCTGGTTCCTTATATGATATAACTGGAACCTTATTAATATAATTATCAATATATTTTTTCTGGCAGACCAATGTGACTATCATCAAAGGATGATAAGTACTGAATGCTGTTAACAAGATCAATATTAATTGATTCAATAATTTTATATGCTGCTGAATATTTTTTCTTGGTACGGTACCAAGACAGCTCAAACTGTATATCACGAGATGAATTAGGATAAAATAAATTTCTAGGATTTGTATGCTGACATAAAACACAAAATATATTCCCATAAAACAATATAATATATATAAAATATTCTATATCTATAATTTTCTTTAAATAAATTCTTTTATAATATTTGAATAATTATCACAAGGTTTACTAGCAATCACAATAGTGAGCTTTAAAGACTATAAATATATTATATTTAATACTGATGCTTGGACTTCCAGTCAATTCAGAATTCTACAATTTAAAACCTGTTCGGTCTATAGATTTGATATGACATACTTTGATCAATTAGCAAATAATAATTAATAAAATTGATATTTATAAAATAAAATCTCAGGGTTTTTAATGAGTCCGTGCCATGCATGGAAGTAAGCTTCCTACATATATCAAATAAATTCATAAAACGTCCTTATAAACTATGTGATAGCACTCAACACGTTGCGAATTTTTCTTGTCTTAAGTTAATTTATATAGCGCTTTGACTAATTCCCCAACTATGAACAGAAAGGCCTTATAACGAGCTCGTTTGATCTACCACTCACATTAATGATGTTCTTGACGGTCTCGCAGAATGAATTAATTATTTCCAATAATTAATTATGCAGGTCCCTTTCGTCTCTGCTGGGCTCGCGCGTGGTCCAGGTTTCTTATAGATTTCTTTCCGAATTAAAGATATATTTATGGGAATTGGTTACAATTAAGAACTCTTCAACAACACTGAGTTCACAGATAATTTAACATTAATCACAAATATTTCACATTTAAAAAAGGGATAGGCTTGATAATTTTAAAATTTAAAGGAAGAAAAAACCCTAAACTCCATGTGCATCCTCTCAGGACGAGATCACAAGCCAGAAGAAAGTGGTTTTCAGAAAAATTTTATCTCTTCCTTGAACGATTTGTAAGCTTCTTTTTGATTGGCTTTTAATTTAGTAAACTCAATACAATTGGTTGCTTCAGAATCAGGGCTTCTTCAACTTTATAATAGAAAAAAATAAATAAAAGTTTTTATATAAATATATGGAGTGATTGTCTTAAACTATTTTGATAAATAAATCGCGATATACGATGTTAACAAACAATATACATTTAGTTTTTTATATGAGTTTTGTATACTCTTGATTTTCGTGCTTTTTAGATTGTAATAAATATTTATACAGCAATAATAATTGTCCGTATTTCTATACATAAACCTTCCTTAATATATATAATACATCTTTTGTGAGTAAACAAACGGTTGCCTGCATTCTTTTTACTCTGCTTTTCTCATATCAACGCCTTTGAATTCTTTTTTTTCTGATATCCACCGTTGTAGAGTTTTATTTTAGCTTGTACTGGTGATGTTTAGGCTATATAATGTCAAGACTAGCACAACTTGTTTGCATGTCATGTTTGTTTTATGCTCCTGAATTCTCCATGATTTATCAAAATGTATAATGACACGGGGTTATAGATTCATGTGAAATGTAGGCTACTACCACAGAATACAGCAGAAGTTTATATTTATTTATTACAGCAGGATATTATGGAAGTTTTCTCTGGTACTACGTAACAACAGGGATTTTGTGTGATATTAAGGGATTCTGCACACTTGAAATATGAACTATTAAAGGCGTGTTTATTAAACTATTACGGGGCTCCAGGCCAAGATATTGTATACTATAGTAAATAGAAATATTAATTTAACATTGAGCTACATTATAATTATAATATGGACGTTTCAAAGGAAAACAGGAAAAAAGTAGGCCCACCAGAACGGGGAATGTACTAAGATATATCAAGGTTCTACTGTATTTCCGAACCATTATTTCTCTTTTCTATATACAATAGGATTTATGAATCGATCAGTGGAATATGTTACAGTGGTAAGGAAAGGATTTCGAAAATGAATCACCAATGAATCATGACATTATCTATATAAATCAAATGATAAATCTATTTACATACAAATCATAACGTAAATATGGTACTTTCTTACAATCTGAATAACTTAATATAAATTACGGTACATTACAGAAAAGAATAAACATTGAATCATTATAAGTAGGCCTAGTTTAATAGCTTATTATGCTAATATTAAGGGGAGTTGATTTTCTTGGCAAAATAAACATAGGCTTTCAATATAAATACAGTATAGTAACCAATGAACAATTGATTATACACTAACTTGTAATCCCATATTTTTGAAATTTCTCTTCACTACAGTAGCCTACTGTTTAAATTTATTCGGATTCGTAATCCACGTAAAAAATGGAATATACAAAGAAGTATCAACAGTAGAAATTTTATTATTCAAACAATCCAAGTTGAAAATAATAGAATTCAAAGATAAAATTATAAATAATAATGAATTATTATAGTTATAAATTTACTTTAATCCTTTTTCAGAACCCTTGATCACAGAGAATAACTACCGTACGGTATTATAAGACAGTTACTCCATGCGTTAAACCCTTAATGAACTGTATAAAATACAATATTTGCTGATCTAAGCCAGATTATTGAAATAAAACTGAAACTAAAACATTGTCAAAGTAAAATACAAATCTGTAATTATAATGTTATTAATTGAGATGTGTATGTGAGTAATCAACAAGTAGCAATGAATGACCATCTTAAATTTTCAAGAAGTATTATTGAAATAAATCCAAATTAAATACTTTCAAGAAGTGTATTAAAAATAATTTTATATTGTAGAAAAATTGAAGGACTGTCAGTAATATGTAACCTGAAAATCATCTTATTAGAACTGATCTCACTCTAGATTCTCAATGAATAATCAAAAGCGAGATAAATCTTTATATATACAATATTTATTAATCTACTTCTCATTTCTGATAAAGTTACTACACTCATACAAAACACTATAATTATAGGTAAACTTATGATAGAGTACACAATAAAAATTCAACGATCATGATGGACGGCAGTGAAAATATACCATACATTCAAAAATAAAAACTTAAAATCTATAAATTTATTTTTACAATATAACAATACTATTAAAAATATTAATGGAAGGAAGGTATATAACTTGGTAATTTTGTGTTTGACTCATACAAGTGTCTTGAATTTATGATTTTATGATGTTATAGTATAATAATGAACTAAATCTCAATTTGTGACTTTTCCAGTTGGTATAATCTCAATAATAATATTGGACATAATATCAAGATGTAAACATTTGAAAAAGATTCCACTTCTGAATAAAATCTTGATCAAATCAACCGAAATTTTCATGAAAACATACGAGAGCCAAGTAAATTCACATTCATAGACAAGCGTTAAATGAAGAAATAAGTTACAACGGAGAAATTATGAAGCTGCTGATAGAAAGGTAGAAAGGAACCAAACTTATGTCCGTCTTTAAAAGCGTTTCTGAAATGATAGTATACTAACAAAAATAATGGATAACATAGATATAAGTATATCGTACAAAAATAAAAGTAGGTCACAACTAAAGTATACAAAAATTATACTAAAATTTCTGACTAAACAAAACTTATTACATCAAATGCTTACACCACTGATCACTCAATTCAAACAGAATATGAACAATAATATTACATTGAAACACATAAAATGTTTTGATCCCTTGAGATAAGATAAGTATATTCTCTTAACATTGGAGAGTCCAATTATGTGGTTGAACATCTAGGTGGTTAAAAACGTTTTCTTGCGTATTCAACACCTACTGGTGCTTTTTAATGAATTGAATCCATAACTTGATAAAAACACACACAATAAGTTGTCTAGTTCTAATAGTCTACTAATACTTAGTTTAGTTTAATTTCAACTGCCAGTATTAGTTCAATTTTCAATGGGAGTTCAATCTTCATAACTTGATAAAAACACACAAAATAAGTTGTCTAGCTCTAATAGTCTACTAATACTTAAGAGTTTACTTTAATTCAAACTGCCAGCATTAGTTCAATCTTCAATGGGAGGCGTTGGTGTTATTAATAAGGAATGTTGACAGATTTTAAAGTGATTCTCACTAAAGTAGTTTATTGATGTGAAACTAAATGAAGTATAACTTGACAACAGTATGTTATTTTTTATTATATTTGGAGCTTCCTTGATATCTTAAAAACCAATCAATAATACAGAAACTACCTATAGGTTCTGAAGATAATAGATAGTTTGCCTTTCCGATGAGGAAACTCCAAAGTAATAAGGCTCGTTTTAATTATTGAATCTAATGAACCATTGAACTATTGATTGAAAATAGATTTGATTGTAGCCTGTATCAAATTTCATAATTGTCCTAGAAATCGGACATAAATGTTCAAAAATAATAAATAGAAGTTTTTATTTTGAAAAGTCAGTTTGTAAAGCTTGTTTGATGTCTTGTTTATTAGACCACCCTCTTCAGTAGAGCTGTTGGAGTCGTATAGATCTCATCCGTTCTGCGTGATTTGACAAATGCAACAGTGAGGAAACCAGAAGACATCGGTGTAGAGTCGGTTGCCGCCTCCCTCCAGGGCAACTAGACGCTTTTGCACATACTGTTGCTCACACCTTGATGTATAGCCGTTCGGCAGACTGCAGATGCCATTGCACTGTTGCGATCTGTGGAAAAAACAAATTTAAATCTCAAATTTTCTATTTTATTCTTCATGACGATTTACAGAATAAATCACTTATTTTATGTTTTCACAACATGAATTAAAATTGGAACACAGCAGAACTACAAAATTCTGTAAATTATCATACCATATCGTGTAGTAGTTTCTATTTCAAGGTAAAAAGAAGGAAGAAATTATTTGAACGATAACACAGAACAACAAACAAATATAGTACCTTTTAATAGTATAAAACCACTTTCATTTCTTGAAAAACAATAACTCATTCAAGTAACAAATAAACTATCAAAAAATTAAATTTCACTATATATTTAAAACAATTATTCCATCTTCTGGTACAAACATGAAGATATATGAGGAGATATCATATCTATAATGTCTATGTTTGTAACAAAAGATGGCATAATTGCCGGAATGAATAGTGCATTTTTCAATAGTTTTCAATACTTTTATAGAAAGTTGTTTTTGAAGAAGTAAAAGTGATTCTATCCTATGTATATACCGCACTATAAAAGGGTAACTTACTATTATTCATTACTATTCTATCATTGAAAAGTAGCCTTGAATATTTAAAATCATTGATAATTTGAACATATCGTCGATTTAGAATCGACGTATGAATACAGAGAAAAAAGTGTGATTTAAAATAGTTATTTTTAGTGTATTCGAGATTTAAGGTATATTGGAACCCTTTTTATTCGATTTGACTCGAAACGCTCATTTCAAATAGATATAAAAAATAATTTTTTTTCTCTGATGGTATGGTAATTGAATAACTTCATAATTTGAATAATTTCTATGCTGCCTTGAATAAAATTCATTGTACAATAAATCTTGAACTGATAATTATTATCTTCCAATGTTGAAAGCAGCGAATGTTGAATTGTCATAAACTACCATAAAGTAGAATCAAAAATGATAATAATTATATAAAAATTATGTATTACTATGCTATAGAACCTTTTTCTCAATTCATTTTAGACAGGCCAATTGCACGCCATCATATCGAGTAGACCATCAATATCAAACTTCTACTTTGACACTCTTGTCAAAATCACACTTGACACGATAGTGACGTGATTGGTGAAAACTAATCTTGCCTAAAATTAAATAAAAAAGGATACTAGTGATTATATGTAATTACACTTTCATGTACAACTATTGAAATGAATGAAATGTACCCTGTTATGTACCATATAATATGTTTGCAATGATATTTACCATAATGTTATACAACTTACACAATAGGCCTATGTATTATTGGTTAAGGGTATTTTTAGTGTATTCGAGGGTCAAGGAGAAAAGTGTGCACCCATTTCAAATGTGCAATTTTAATAAATTGTTTGTGTGCTTACACGCAGGTCTCACTGCGGACGAGTTGTGTGTAGCGGTCCTGGTCGAGGTTGACGACATACATCCAGTTGCCCTTGTTGTTGAGCGCCGCCTTCGGCATAATGAACTGGCTGCGAGTCGGGCACAGCTGGGTGGTCGTCGAGTTTGTCGTCGGCTGCGACTGACGCCGCTGTCTCAACTTGTCGCCGTCGTCCAGTTTGCTGCCTTCCGATCTCGAATAACTGCAAAATACGACAAGTGGCGTGAGAAACAATCGTAGAGTGTGTACCAATGTACCTAGAAGACATAGGCCCGGTTGCACAAAAGCCGGTTAAATTTAAACGTGATTAATTTTACGAGAACCAATCAGAGAAGGCCTTTTTGATAAGAAGGCTTTTCTGATAGGTTCTCGTGGAATTAACCACGATTAAAATTTAACCGGCTTTTGTGCAACCGACACATTGTATTCTATTCTAAAATACAATGTATTCCAGGTAGGCTACCTTGGCGTCTACGGTACCGAAATGAATGAGTTTGGAATATTTTTTCCAAAGTAGTGTTCAACTACTTCTAATGTTGCATTCAATCTTCATTGTAATTAAGAAGTTCTCCCAATATGTGAAATTTGTTGCATAATTAGCTGTTGTACTGTAATTTATTGTAGATTCGTGTATAAACCAGAATGTATTGTGACTTACTTGAATAAATAAAAATTTGAAAAAAAACTGCAAAATACGACCAGTAATGACAAACATACAGCATGTACGGTACATAAATGAATATTAATCTATCTATATAAATGAAAACCGAGTCTCAAATTTTGACATTCAATAACTTTATGCGTGCACCGAATTTGATGATTTTTTTTAAAAGTTGTGTTCGTTATGTTCAGGACCAGGTTTATGGCCTATCAAATTTATAATCCGACTTCAGGACTCTTTCCTACGGTCCTTCAAAATTTACATGTAATCCTTATGGAAGAAGATTTGTGAGCTGGCCACACACAGAAATAAAAATCAGCTGTTATAATCATTGCGTCATACAACAGCTGTTGGTAGATAGTAGACAAGAGTGTATGCTGCTCCATAACCGCCCATGTATTTTATTCTAAACGCCCCGACTAAAAACAAAATGACTGTTCTGTGTGTAACCATCCAGTAGTGCGGTTTCAGCTTAAAGACTTACATGCTCTAAAGACATTGCTTTGTTTCGAATGATTGTGCTGTTTTCGGTGTTCAGAATTAATTGATTGTTAGTGAATTATTTATTTTGCAGTTGAAAAATTATCTATATGAATATAATGCCGCATCGCGCCTCCTCAGGTGTGCATCCAGCTGAAGTTTGTCATGAGATGCATTAAACTATTTGGCGGTACGAGGTTCGCCGGGCCAGCTAGTTCAGAATATTTTTCCAAAGGTCCATCAAGAGCGGCACAGACAAAATCTGAAATTTGTCATTGATCACAAGCCGTGGGAAAGATATATTCTCTGTCACTGATATTCAATATAATGTCACTGATAGTAGATGATAATTCTGTATCAAACAGAGCAAGAGAAACTTAAATAGAAATTATGTACAGTCGTAAAAGGCGATTGGGCGGGCCTCGCCCGCCTCCCAGCCGGAGCACGAAGCGCAGAGGCTGCTAACCCACCCCACTGGGGGTGCAGCCGAGCGCAAAGCGCGAGTAGAATATAATAAAATGATAAGAAGTAAATGGTTTCCTGATAATATTAGAAATTATAATCAGTTGCGCTGTAGGTACCTTCCGTGATAGAGGACACCTCAAAACAGTTTGTGATTCATAAAAAAACAACAAATTCAATTTTCTAGATGTCACCTACACCTTCGCAGTCAATGGACATATTCAACATTTCTGATGCAATTTGTTGCATAAGAACGCGATTGGTTGGCGTTTTCAAGCTTTTTGGAAAGGCATAGTCTCAAGCCCAAAACAGTTTCCTATTCTGATTCATACAATAGTTTGAATGCTCAGGACAACTATCAATAATTAATGGTTAGTATTTCTTCAACAATATCATTCTATTACCGTTTCCACCAAGTGTTGGGATTGTACTGAGCGACCAGTTCGGGCTGAAGGAGAGCTGAGTAGACGAGGCCGGGGTCGTTATCTGGTATATAGGTCTGCGGCGGGAAGAGTGGGTAACGCCGATCTGGATATCCTCCTACTTGAGGCTGAAACAATATCAATAAAAGTTTTTGAATAATGTTCTCATCTCATTAATAGTCACATCCTATCAATTGAACAGTCAGTGGGTGTAGAATATATTAATATATACCTCATATCTACCACACAACATGCAATATTGATCTACAATATTAATACTCTTGGTAAGGGCTACTTGTATTCACATACAAATTGAAAAAATCTGGTGTGGCGCACTCACACAACTTTCCTTGCCGTTATGAAAATTCATCACCTGACGCTAGTGTACACGCGCATCTCAAGTCATTTTTATGCTCAATCTTTTCCACTTAATATTTTTGTTTAAATTGTATCTGAAGCCTGATAATTGGGAATCTAAAATCACACTTTGCATTGATGGGGCGGAGCTCCTGGATTTTTTACAGATATGGGACTTGTGGCAATTGATAGAACTTATCAATGACTATTTTAGGTATGAATTTGATCGAAATCGTTGGAGCCGTTTTACATTGAATTCGATATACATTGAATAGTTCCTCGGCTGTTGTGAAGTTGATGTTGTGTTATATTGAATGAAAATACTTTATATTGTCAAACCACTGATTTATTGGAACTATTTGAGATACAAGTTATTGTTGTTATACCATTATCAACCAAAGATTTAAATTAAGCGGTTTTCATTATTTAATAAACATTGAATACATTTTACTAATAAAATTCACAGCCGAATTGCATAAATTTGCCAACTCACCTGGGAATAGTTGATCGAATTGTAGATTGGTTGGGGTTGCGAAAAGGGTGCGCCGTAAGGGTTGGGCCGAGGAGGTTGGGGCGGGGGTGGACCGTACGTGTAGTGGACGTACTTCTTCTGGAAGTCGGGATGACCCCAGGGCGGGTGGTAGACGAGGGGTGGCGGGCTGGGGGTTGTTGGTTCGTCTTTCCTGTAAATAATAATGGGATAGAAAGATCATAATGAGACAAATTCGTACACCTAATACTAACAAATCTGTTCTGTTATATTGCCTATTCAGAAATAAATTTATTCAACTCTTTATCATTCTGTAACATTCTAGAAACATTCTAGGTACATTGGTAACTACAATAAAATGCTATTACAAAAGTAAAAAAACTTGTAATTTTTCATTACAAAAACACCTGTTTGTTTTACAGGCCAATATGACCTAATATCAAATTTTTAAGATTCAAGTCATGTTTATATTAATATAAGCATGTAATCAATGAGTTGTATTCGAAAAGGCTTAGAAGAATGAGCTTTCAATGCCTAGTGATAGAAATAATGACCATTCCATATTTTAATATTCCATTAACAAAAAATATGTATATTTTCATTGCTTGCTTCATGAGTGGTGAAAACTAGTTTCATAACATTGTGGACAGAATGCAGGACCTGCCTAAATGCTACAAGGAGGAACATGTCATTTGTTTCACACAGATTTTGTCTATTTTTGCCAACTCGACCTTCACCACTATTTAGATTTTCCACTCTCAGATCAGACGCTAGTCATGATAGAATGATAAGGGATAATTATTCATTTGATTGTTTAAAAACAAAACTTAAATTACTTTGCCTTGAAATCTTCTCTGGATTCATCGCTGAGCAGAGTATTGTAGTCGTACGCCAATCGTTCAGCAAGATATTGGATCAAATGCCTGAAACAGATGAAATAAAATAATAATATCATTTCCGTATAAATAACAATCATAAAATACAGTACAGTTATATGTTTTTGGGATGTTTCTGATCACGAAAAACAGCATATTTGTAGGTACCGTATTCGTAAATAATTAGTTTAGGTATTTATCCAAATGTAATTTTTTCCTTATTTATGTCCACATTAGCATTTTGCTTGTGTGTGGGTTATGAGAAGTGCGAGGGTGATTTGATGAGATGACCAAACGTTCATGCTTATTCAATGGGATTCGCCTGGATTCGAACCCGCGACCTGGTAGCACTAGCAGGCTGAAGGGTGCAACGCCCTAGTCGTCTCTACTTTCCTGCCCGGCAGGATAATTATGTATCCACAAGTATTATTGAAATATCACATAATATATGTCATCACATATTTTCACAAAAACTATAATGATGACATTCTAGAAATAAATAAAAAACTACAACAAACTAAGTGATTATAAAAATGCTCATCTGATATATTAATATAAAAGTAATGCTTGTTTTTTGTACAATTTTAACTTGATCTAAGTTGAAGAAGTACCGCTTGTTTTTGGTACAGTACCTACATGATAAATTCTTTCAACAATGTTAGAACGAATTCACTGACAATATATCATAATTATAACATTCTCAAAAGAAATATGAGAAATTCAATACAGTAATATATTCCTTTCTCCTGAATCCTCTAAACCTGATATTGAAAACACTATTATACTTATTGTTTTCCATTTCTTAACACTTTACAGTTGTAGAACACACTCAATTGTTTAAAAATCAGCCTCCAACAATATTGTGCGGGATAGCTGTCACATAAATATGGTCTTGACCAATAGGTAGATACAAAACTGATTTATGCATTTTGTAATGAATACTGTGTTCAGTTTTGTGTAAAAGTATGATAGAAATCTGTTCATTTTTCGTAAAACAACAGAATGTGGATGAATGTCGACACAATAACAATGAAATCAGGTGATTCAGTCTGAAAGTTCAAACACATAACGAGGACACACTAAACGGTGTGCAATAGAGAACACGCAATTAATGCGGTACCTCACTATTCATTGCCACAATTACGTTAATTTTATGAGCTGGCTAATTTTCACAAGTTCTTAAAGCGAGGATAACCGTCTGTTTAGCAAATTACATTCAAGATGTTATTCTGCTGGGAATCTGTAGATGGTTTTAACATCCATATACGTCTCGAAAACAATAAGCTAATAAATTTCGCAAAGACAGTTTAGCAGAATCCTGGAACATGTGTAAACCTGTTAAAACAATGTTTTTTGTGTATACATTCATAGACAAGATAAAGATGGCAGAAATCAAAATATTCTCAACAAAAAATCAACTGCACTTTGAAAAAGTTCAGCTTTCCAGTGTTAGACTGTGTTTGCAGAGAGGTTAAGTGACTTGTGTGTCGAATATATAGAATAAATAATACTGTAATTGATCTATATCAAAATGTAAGAAATATAACACCGTGGGAGTGTATTAGTATATAAATTTTTATAATAATAGAGATAGGAATAGACGCAGTTCTAGGTTTGAGAACTGTTGAGCTCAAAGGATTAGACTGGAATAATGTCAGGTTTTATTATCAAGCTTATTGAGGATCCCGGCTAACTGTCATAAATTTTATAAACAAATTTATAATTAAACGCCAACGTATAGTAAACAGAATACAAGTACAGTATATTGATTAATTTCGATCATCTCTAAAAGTATTCCGAGAAAATTGAATGTTCAAGAAAAATTACCACCCTCAGACTTTTTATGACTCATCTCTATCAGGAGAAAACTGAGAGACCTTTCAACTTGCTGGGAAAAACTCCAATCACTTCAGAACATTTTTACTTGAAACTGACCTATGGTCGAAACTAGTCGTTAAAATATTTTAAGTTTTTTAATAAAAGGGTATTGAAAGTTTTTATATTTATATTTATTTTTACATGGAAATGGATACGGTCCTTAGAAATGTAGGCCTACATACTAAAAATTCTACTAAGAACTCGAGAGAATTCTTGAATAATTGATGGACTTCCTCAAAATTATGAACTAGCGAAAGCCAAGGGCAAATTCTATACTGGAACACTTCAAATTCAACCACCTAAATTAATAGTGAAGGTTTATTCATCGTTTTAAGAGAACACATTATCTGTGCAGTTGGAAACCAATTGAGACTGACGTTCATGTCCTTATTCAATTTGAAAATAACCCTTCACAAGTTGAACTGAATTGTTCAGTGCAGTCTGTTAAGATCACAGAGAGGCCTTGAATGGTTATATCGATAGCAACAAAATCAATTGAGAACATAAAAAAGAAACCAATCTTTACCGTTCTCGAAACCCGATTAATAGTCCTCCCACACGAAAATATTTCAATGCGTTCAAATACAACCAGCTATTGAATGTTTCCGTGTAAGGTATACCTGAAATATATATTACAGGTGTGTACTGAGAGTAGCAATTAGAGCACTGCTAAAATTTCTGAGAACAAAACAGGATCAGTTCTATTTCTTTGTTCAACATGCTCAACCAAAGTAGGCACTTCCATCATTGTCTTATTGTTATTTTAATCTTGCAAATTATTAATATTAGTCTACCAGCCGAAATAAACAACGGCAATCACAGTCGTAAAGTGTGTGCTAGGTGCTTCCTTGAGTGAAACCAGTCTATTAAGATTATATATTATACAAGGATGGTATATAATATATTAGAGAACTGTATATTGTAACAGAAATGGCAAGTCATTTTCATTGCATATGTAGAGAAGTATTTCTCGGGTGCGACTAAGACGGTTCAATGTCATTAACTAGACCACATAACAATGGCTGACAATAATAATATTATTGTTAAATAGCGCTCTATATCCTGGTTTGATTTTGACAAGTTGATGGCAATAATGTGGTACCATCAATGAGATTTTTATGTTCTATGGAACTTGGTGGATATATAAATGGGATACAAGATTTAGGAGTGTGTATACAATGAAACTGTACATTGAAGGGTTTGAAGGGTTCAATGACGTATTGAGCGTTTAATTGAACTTGATTTTTTATATGATCAGATTTGATTTCCATAACGGAGAAAAGAGGAGGTGAGCTGTGCTATAATCATAGAACTCATACTGTTGCAGTGTGATGTGTAGAAGTAAATGAACTGACTCAAATTGAAAAATTTATAGGTGTTTTCAAAGTGACACCCATCATAAAAATCATATAGTTGGCAAGGTATTTTCTCTTCTTTATTTTCATTTGCGTTTTTTTTTTTAGTTGTCTAACACCTATTTTTCCCTTCTTGCTGTTCTCACCCATTACATGGATAACCATTGCTGGTAAGGTATTTTAACCCTCCTTTTTCTTATCAGCAATTTTTCTTCTGTTGTTGTTTTTCACACCTATTCCCTTTGTGATAGTAGTTTCGGTTGTTATAGGCTACTATTATTAATCTCTATGGGATCGTATTGTCAGTTCAAGTGAATTATTGTTATTAGTATAAATTTGAAATTGAAATGCTCAAACTTGTCAGTAGACAAATAAGAATGATGATGTCTTCACTGACTGCTGATACCCCGATACCGTATGTGTCGATTTGAAAATAAATTTGAAATTGAAATTTTCTATAGTGAGGTCCACGTTATAATGGCAGTGGAGAAAGATAGAAGAACAACGTTGCCGATCCTCACTGCCTAGTCAATGCCTTCTTGACGGTAGCTGATACAGGTTTATTAATGTAATATTAATATTGTTCGTTCTCGTTTAAAATAATAAATTACACTTATATACACTTAATCTTCACCAAGACCAGCGGAGCCGGATAGGTTGTGTCAACATAATAAGAATATTACTTTTCTTGTAGCTAGTATAAACTTGAGTATAAACTTGAGTTATCAAGATGGCATGGTCACTTCAAAGAACTCATGTAACCCATAGAAAGGGTTTTCCTTAAACCAACACTTGAGCTTAGCCTTGAAGGCTTGGGTACTCAAGGCTGTTAACCATCTAGGCAGCTTGTTAAAGATTTTTAGCGCCACAGTAGGAAATGAGTCCCTTGTCCTACTTAGTCGGGAATGAGGCATGTCAATCATCTCAACCATTCCGAGTGTTATGACTATGTAAGCGGTTATTATATTTTATTAAGCAAAGAATTATATTTTTCAATAATTTCAAAACGAATTTTCATAATTAAGATGATATTTTGTTAATTAATTATTAATTCTACATTGTTAAAACCCGATATGGCAACAGAGCAACGTGAGAGAGATAGCGCTATCCGCTTACAAGGATAGCAATACCATTGCTAATCAAAACACTGTCATTATAACGTGAACCTCACTATAGAATTTTATGAGTAGGATGCTGACTAATAACTGCAGATATGTGTCGGTTAGAGAATAAATTTTCAGATTTGAAGGCTTAAATTTAAAATTTGACGAATAAGATACTGATTACACTGACTGTGTAATTTGTGTAATATGTGTAATATGTGTTGATTTGAAAATAAATTTTAAACTGAAAGCACAGATCAAACCTATATTTATGTCAATCTATTTTAGTCAATGCTAAAATTCAAAATTTGGCAAATTCTACTTAGACTATGACATTATACTGACTGCGGATAAGTGTCGATGGCCTCGCAGAAAGTGGAGCCACTCTGGGCACAGGACGGGGTGTCTCCGGGCTGTGCGGGAAGGAAGGGTTGCGGCCTCGCCTGCCTGCAGCCGCCGTAATGAGGGCACTGGTGCGGGTGAGGGTGCGGGTGATGCACCACGTGAGGGGGCCCCCCTGGGTGTGGATGGGGCACGCCCCCAGATTGTGCCAGGCCTAGGATGCACACCGTCAACAGAAGCAGGCGTCGCTGGTGGTCGCGCATCTAAAACCCCACAAAAAACGCCAATTAATTATTTAAATGATCAATAAATCAATATTTCTATAATTTCATACATAATTAAACAAATCGAAATTTTTATTCGCAATTCAATAGGGGTATTCACAATGTTGTTTTAGCCAGCTAAAGTGCTATTTGATAACTCTGGATTGTGAACGCCCCATCTAAAACCATCTGCTATTAGCCAACTGCAGTAGCGATCCAAGCGGATAATTTGTCTAACTCAAAGTTTATTATATCTCAAAATTAAGATTATAAACGTATGACTGCCGTTTTAACAGAGATTGCTACAGTTAGTGGACTCAAACCTGCGCTATCTGCTATCTCGTCTGTTAATGTTTTTCTAACGTACCACTATAGCATTGAGTTAACACAGACTTAGCAAATAGCTGGAGTTAGCGAATAGCTTGACTTAGCCAGCTAACTCCAACATTCTGAATACCCCTACTAATTGAACTATGTAATATTAAATAATATTGATTAATTGTCTTATCATATAGAATCACTAGTACCCTTTTATTTGATAACACAACCGGTTTCGGTTTCCGGTTTCTAGTCATCAAAGAAAATCAAGGGAGCCCACAGGGCTCAGATTGCAAATTCAAAGTTCTTGTGGTTAATAAGGGTGAGGTGGTTCAGAGAAGGTCTTCAGAATAGCGACTGAAAAAGCGTCTCCGAGTGGGGCGGCTAATACTAAATTGGGGAGGGGGGTGGTCAACCCTAATGAGAATAAAGAGTTAGTCACTAGTGATGTTTTAATATAATGAAACTTATCAATTAATCCTGTAGATATAAAATGATGAGTTATTAATCATATTGATTCATTTGTTTTAAATTGTGATACATAATTATTCTATATAGACAATATAATAGTCACAAGAGACAGCTCGGTCTTCATAATACTGCTACAATTCCAAGCTTTCTATCGTGACTGAGTCATCTATAATACCATACAATGCATTTAAATAACACATATTATGAAGTCAAATAACACATATAAAGAGTCAACAACATGGAATGATTATAGACTGAAAGCTATTGAGGGATACATTTATAGCAAATTCCATAAGTCACACGTGTGGTTTCCACATTGAAGAACTTCATGATTTCGCATTTCGTTATCCTTTAAAAACATCAATAACTCCTGGTAACTATACAAGTAAGCCACTCTGTAAGCCAGGGCTCTCCAACCTACGGCCCGCGGGCCACATCCGCCCGCGGATGGATTTTGTTCGGCCCACCGAGAGTTATTGCTACAGATTTAAAAAAATATATATTTATACACATTTTTGACAACAACTGTGAGTTCAGTACTCTTCTCTTACTAGCCACTACATTTATTAATAAGTGTAGAATTAGCTGTAAACAAGCAGCAATCAACCATCGCGAGATATTAGCAAATGGTCTGCACGGACTGTACATGTCTCTCCCAGAAAAAGACTCTAAAAACATAATAAACCGTGCTGAAGCTATGTTTTCTCTTTTTGGATCTACCTTCAAGTGTGAGCAGACATATTCAAAAATGAAGTTTGTTAAATCCAGATACAGATCTTCCTTGTCAGATGAACATTTGAGAACAATTTTAATGATCGGAACCACAAAGTTTGATCCTAAATGGGCGGACATTCTAAATGGAGAAGAAATGCAATCTCCTCACTAAAAATAAGTATTCTCTTTTAGCTTGGTAACTTTCTGAAAATTCGTGTATTGTCAAGTTGTCTTATTACTATTAGAAAAGTTATTATCATTTTGCTTAACTTGCTAAATTCATGCATTGTCAAGTTTTCTTATGACCTTTTTACACTCAATAAATTGGATTTTGTATTGAAATGGAATGAATCGGTTTGTTTCTTCCTGTGTTTTAATTAACCCTACTTGAAACTCCTCATATTATTTAAATGGAAATATAATAATTTTACACCCTTCAAATCCCCTGTCGTGTGTGTCCCCACAAGTCAAATTCCACGTACATCCTTGTTATTGGCCCTCCAAGCCTCCCAAGAATTAACAATGTGGCCCTTGAATAAAAAAGGTTGGAGACCTCTGCTGTAAGCCATTCGTCTTTCAATCTGATGCTACTTTGAATATTGGTAGATCGATTGGATTTTTTTTAATATAACTGCACATGTCTCCTGAAAAGTTGACTCAGTGGAATGAAGAAAGAAAAGTAGTCTCATTTCTACTGGTCATCAAAAATCGAATTGAGATCAATAAATACTAGTAAGAATGAAACATTTTTTACAAAAAATCACTCAAACAACACCTCTCAAATATTCAACACTGTAATATATAGTATGTGAAGTTGCTTGACTTTACCTTACTGTGATAGAAGAGAACGGGTAAGCAGAAATATAAATAACGTGTGAGAGAAAAGATTAACTTGGCTGGAGAACCAGAGGTATCGAACAACGAGAGAGTAATGAGCCGATTTTCATACTTGCAAAATAACCGAGCCACAATATCCTTCCTGATCTCTCTCTATCAGACGATCTAAGACACGTACACCCCATATTGTTTTCCACCAAGAAAGTGTCAGAATTTTAATAGCATTTAAGACAGCCACTGTTCGCAAACATTGCCAGTATCTTTGAACCTTTATTATTGTCATAAATAGTCTCATCTCTTTCAGAGCATTATTTAAAGTTTATCTGACCTCCAATCAGCCACGGTAGCTGGTTATCTTGTTTTTATTTGAATCCTATGTATTTAGAAGAGTTGTTTTTCTTCTCACTATGAATATTAACGGAAACGTTCAAGGACATACCTAATTTTGCTTGGATTAAATTCAATATTCTCACAGTAAGGTAGTATTCTAATATCTTGTTGAATTTCTGCACTAAGCTACATAGAATTGTTTGTTTCTCATTATTGGGGTAGAGAATGAATATATTAACTAGAAATGAATAAACCCAATTGAATCAGAGAGCCATTGGAAATGTAGGAGGGTGGGGTTCCCACAGTTCAGCTGCCCACAGAGGATAGTTTTGACGGAGGTCATTGAAATTCTTGGGGACGGGATAAAAAAAAATTCTGAGGGTTTCTCAAAAAGTTCGGAAGAATCTGACATGATAACTAACCATTTTTCCTTTTATCTTTTGTTTTTGAAATGCCCAATTTATTAGAGAGATGGTGTTCGTCATTGCATGGACTTGTATCACCTCTGGGAAATGTTGCAAACAAATTTAAAAATTACCGTACAGGTAAATCTTCAGAATTTCAAGTAATTTTCCTCTCCAAACATTGCGTATCCCACCAACGAGGCGAGGCGCAAAATATCAGGAACACCAGAACCGAGAATAGAGACATCATTATTTGGGAATGACATGATAATATACAGAGCAGTACTCCTCCTTTAAATCAATAAATTTGGGAGAGAATTTATTGCCTCTATGATTCATATCCTACTGGAAACCCAGAGACAATAAGTTGTCTACCTACAATGTAGTCTGGAATTATGTCGTCAACATTAACAACTTTATATGCAAATTGTAGTGGGCAGGTGGTTGACAGGTTGATAGGTTTTTGTATCAACTTTTAAAGAGCTCAATAGAAATAAGTACAGTAGTTCGGAGTATTTGACTACAATAATCTTGGTGACATTATTGAAACTATATGTATAATAACACTCATAAATTCTTGTATAATTATAAATTATTATCACGAATATTAAATTAAACGAATTGATAACATTCAATTTTAATAACATTCAACATAAATTATCATAATTTACAGTACTAATGTATGATAAGAGGAGTTAAAATCGTAAAGCAGCTTACTCAATTAATAATAAGCCTACTTTGAACAGACATTAGTTAAATATGATAAAATTATAATGCTAACTTGAGGAATTACGAATGCATTCAAGTTTATCTACGTTTTTCTACCTTGGAAGCAGCTACCACACATAACTTCATTTATATGACTTCAGTGAATTTTATTGATAGTAAATAGTAGCCTACTATTTCCAATGATAATTAAGAACATTTTCTTAGACGGGTAGCACAAGCTAAGCTAGATGATACCCTTTTATAGCAAGGTGCTAGAATTATAAATGAGAAATGCTACTGTTGAAATAACTAATTGACTAAGCTTCCAAGTAGAGCAGATGGTATGGTAGTATCAAGTGAGAGGAATAATATTGAACCATTTAATAACTCCAAGTTCACTACTGCTCAGTTGAAAACTGGTTTGTGAATTACTATTATTACTACGTTTATTATTACACAGTCACATTTCATAATACTCTAGCTATCAATTTTCACTATTTATTGACATGTTGTTTGTAGCTGTTCAAATATACGGTACGGTAAGTTGTTTATCAATGCGCATGAGTACCTACTGTAGTGCTCTAATTTGATCCATGGAAGAACTTGCTTTTCAACCGTTTTTTCTGATAAACCTTCCGGCAGTCGCGCTGTTGTAAAAAGTACAACAGTGTCAGTTTTTTTTGCTGCACAAAACTATTGGATGGGGTGGTGTCAGTGAATGAGTCACTTATGCATTCCAAAACTTTTCCCCCATCACTCCACTGAGTTACAGTATCAACCGAGCAATGGTTCAGTCTATAGGTGCCATTTAGTCGCAACAGTGCATAAGTCGCACTGTGCATAAGATGGGGAAAGACTGTATACGGGGACTTTAAACGAACCAATAACACATAATTGATGGCTTTGCTTATGTACCTTATTGGGCTATGAAATCATCAAAATGTTCATAGGCGTAAAAAATCCAAGAAGATGGAAAAAGTAATAAATTATACAATTAATTAATATGTTTTGACAGTAAACAGAGTACATAACACTTGGCAAATTGGATGTTGCAAAAAATACAACACGCGACTGCTCGTGTGATTGAGTAGGGCGCGACTACCGGAAAGTAAAAGTTATCTAAATATATGACTTTTGTAAACTAAAGTTGGTTTAGAAACATTTTTATCATGATCAATCCACATTTTTTAATCCAAAAATAAGTTTCACACACATCTTGTGTGCTTCACTAACTTCATAGCTGACATGACAAACAGACATATCTGACGAATCTATATAAAATGATGAAAGTCCATGTCATAAATGAATTATGGATTCAAATCTTCATGCTGATAAAATATCGAAATAGCTGAAAATGAACATTTTCATGAGGAAGAGGAGAGATGAATGAGCATTCAAAGTTAGTGTACACAAAAAAGTGTAGGAAGTTTGAATCCTAAAACACCATTGAAATAGCTAAGCAGAGGAATTAATAATTTGATTCTAGAATTACAGTAACAGTAGTACTATAGTACTGTACTTCGACTGAGGAAAGAACAGAAGGTTCTTCCTTTTCGAACAAAGGTTATTCCTCCCTTTTTCTGATGTACTACGCAGAACCCAAATAAAAATATCACAATTGAATAAAACAGAAATACCGTACATAATTATCATGTTGAAAGAATCTAGAATAACAAGAACAATTTTATATGATGAAGGAAGCTATAAATTGAAAGATATTTTTCAATATAAAAAAGAAGCAATAAAATCCATCGAGCAGTTCAACAATTGAAATACTGTAACTAATTCAAGGTGCCCTTTCAGCCCAAGTTCATTGTTTATACACTTGGACAGCAGTCAACCCGTGTGCAAAATGTGTAACAAAAACTGTTTATGGCACTTCTGGTGGGTAACATGGCGGCCATAATTTATTCTCAGTGGTCAACAGAGACAAATCAATCTTTTATGACCGTTAAACAATGAATTATGCTTGACGCGCCTCACTTGCGCTTTCAACATACGAAACATAAATTTGATGCATTACATGTATCACATTCACACTTGCACATGTTCACAAACACCATATCGCATTCTCGAATATCGTTACCTTGAAAATATTATAAATAATCATTATGGTTGGCTGTAGTGCAGTAAATGTGTTAAGTGTGAGTGGACATATATGCACCAGCATAGTTTATGGGATGACAAACTTCAGAGTTGTAATATAATTAATTGAAATAGTTATTATTCAGTTCATTTTGAGAAAGGTCTAGCCACATTCCTTTATTGGGCGTTTGTTGTTAACAATTGATATTTGAATAACTCAATAGCCCTACCATTATGATTAGTTGGTAGCCCTACTATAGCTCAATACCACCCAATAGTTGGGCGTATTGGATTATCAAATGATACAATACAAATTTAATCTGATTGAATTCCAAAAAAATGAAATGATACGACTTTTAATGAGAACAAGTAGATGTTTATTTGAAATGAACATTCTTCCTAAGGTTATTTTACAGTTTAATTTCTCACAAAACTCTCGGATACTCAACTCTATAAGAGAAGACACCACTCTAAAATTACTGATAAAACCTCTTCCAATATATATGCTAATAGGCCTATAAATGAACTAGATTATTTACTTCTACAGATTAATGCAATACACGGTTTTCAACTACGGTACTATACGTTATACATACATATCTTGTATAAAATATTACACATTTTAAACATCGGACTTTCCGACATGCATTCCATTTCCATTACAACATGCGAAATTGATAATCTCATTTTCATGAGAACTTTCACAATTATCGGATTTTGGCATTTATAGTAGGCTACCTTTATCTTCTCTCTCTTCTCTTCAACTTGCGGCTCCTCTATAGACCTATACCAAACCAATATACCGGCAGTCGTTTAATTCTTGTAATAGCCAATCCACGATTTCGTGTGCCGCTATAGTCACATTTCTACGAAACTATCAACAATCTGCTATTATGGTTTAAATAATATGATACCATCTGTATGAGTGCTTCAGTATGTTGTTTTCAAACTTAGCGACCTGGTTCAAGTAATTTTCAATGAAAAACAATTTTCTTCTATCTTGAGAACGTATTGCTATCGTTGGTTATCTTGAACTCATTAATGTAATTCCATGTAGCTTGATTACACTTTGATAGAGTACAGAGAAAGTACTGGAGAACAATATTTACAGTTTTCTTTCAATAGTTTTAGTTATAATCTCCATATATAATTACCGTATATTAGAATTTCGAGCCCCCTTAAGGCGGCAAAAGTCACGAACTTAACCAGAACTCAATATGCTCGCTAAGTGATAAAGCCTTACATAACCTGATGATACACACATGCTGATTAAAATTCTGTAGCATTATCATCATCACCATAGAAAGTAGTATATCAGAGAAGACTCATGAGCGTATAGAAAGCTGATATTGCCTTAATTTGAATACAATACGCCGGAATGAGCATAATTATCATTGGTGTTTTACTAGCTTGTTGACTAAGAAATGGGTTGGACCATCAACCTGATTCAAAACCGACTATCAGTGTGACCTTGTGGGAAGATGAGTGATACTATTCAATATGTATTGTATTATGACTGTATTTGTAAATACATACTTGAAGAGCACAGAGAATACATGAATACATGACGAGCTCTTATGCAGGTGAGAAGGTTCTGTAATATCTGATTCACCTGTTGACTGAAAACATCTTGTATTCAGGATTTTTTCTCAACAGGAATGTTATAATAGCTGCTAGTGTCTGACATACGCGTTACCTACCTTTGAAATTGTATACCGATATAAATGACGATATCGGTGAACTGTCGAAATGAAAGGTACATGATACATAACATGAAATCACTATCAAGATGACTGGACTGGATTCAATTATCGTGAAATCATTTCACTGATGACTAGACTACATTAAATTACAGTTGTCATACCGGTTGGTTGCAACGTTAATCAATATGGAGAAGATTTTTTTCATATCTAAGGAACGTTACCAATGACTTAATAGAACGAGTTGGTTTTGATGGCCTTGACACCTTGTTTAGGTCATTTAACTGATGGAATAATGTCGAAGAAATATTCCAAGTGAACTATAGAATGACTTTTTTATTTATGTTGACGTGGCGAAGTTTGGACAATATTGTCCACTCTACCACTTAACCACTATATGAGATTTTTGATTTCCAGAATAAATTAATTTCCAGCTCATAACAGTGAACTTGTTGATATAGCAATTCAATGATTCACCAATGAATAAATAGCAAATGGAAATGTTAATATCTTTAATATTCCATGGTAATTTTGTATAGCCCATACTCTGTGCAGAATTACTTCTGACTTGGGATGGACATGCGCAGCAGAGAAATAATACAGTGGGAGGGACACAGAGGCGCGATGTTGCCGTTTTGAAGCGGTCAGCGATTTCCAACAACTAGTGACTGTTCATGTGCTCTTGCTACACATGTAACGTATCCTGTCTGAAAGCGGTCAGACGACTGACAAATTGGCAACTGCGCTTCTACCTATGACTCGTATTAATCACTGTAATTGGCTGATCTCCCTCCATTTCTCTGCGCTGAATATTCCTACAAGTCTGAAGTAAATTTGTACGGACCATAGAGTTTCTTATGTATGATAAATGGGCATATAGGTCTACTAAGGTTTATTATTATGATGGAAATAATCTATTGTTTCTTCTATATTATTGAACAAGAAAACAAATTTCAATTGAGATAAGTGGTTTTTATGATTAACTTCATGGGAGATACCAATTAGACTTCTTGGAAGGCAGTCTCCAGACACTGCAGAGTAAAATCCAGCGTTTAATTTTAAAATCAAATCAAATCTTTATTTGTCCCAAAAACATAATTACAATGACAAAAATGGTTATAAATGAAAAAAAGTAAAGTACTATATAAAATGAAAAAGAAAAATACCATTAATAGGGTTATACATAACTATATTAAAAACGGGAAGTCCCTGCAAGGTTCGAGGAGCCTGAGCGCAGAGACCGAGTGTTCAATGCTTAACAGTACAAGATGGGAAAATAATGCTTAAAATAATAATGGGATATTATTAAGAAATGGGGAAAATAAAAAGTGAGTGAGGAAGGGAAGAGAAAGAGCAGAGTGAAGGCATAGGGAAAAGTAAAGAATAGTTGAAAATTACATAAAAAAACATGAGAAGTCTTTATACTAAGCTATGAGGAAATTACATTGCCAAAAGTAAATTGTTCGAGATTATCCATGTATGAATTTCAATTAGCAGTTTTCTATTTAATTTACTAGTGATAAAATGGTTAGGAATAACATTGATGAGCTTTGATACCTGATATAAATTTTTTTATTCTACAAATCACCTTAAAAAGATTATTTAATATTATTTTTATTTCAAAGTAATTGATGAATTACCTCATATTTCCTAAATGATTGTAATCAATATTCACTATTAACATTATTCAACACCTATCCAACATTCATATTGAATGAATATGGAATGATAAATCTTCATTCTATCATTCAAATTCTCATTGCATATTGTTCATATTGTCACTGAAAGTTCAGAAATGGAAGTGTTCAACCTCAGGTCACTGAAAAACTTTACAAATATACTACACATAGAAGCCGGAATTGAATTTTGATCATTCAAAGATTAATTTATTATATTCAAACTCAAGAACAAACAATTAATGTATAACTAGTTGATCAATGTCCAGCTACCGAGTTGCATTCATTTACAGGAACAAGATTAATTTAGCTGGCATTGACCCAGTCGTTAAACAATAATCAAACCCTTATTCTGAGAATAGACTAAATAGTTGCATATTTGCAGGCACATGCCGAAACACACTGTAGGTGTGGACAATAACCTTGCCAATATGCATAAATAAAACAACCTACTGTACCACAGCAATATAATAACCAATTGTCCGGCTGCTGGAAATTGGAAATCGATTAATCTGAAAGATTACAATGAACTAGATCCGCTAACGAGACAGGAATAATTGACCAGTTAGAGGTTTATTTATTGCGCAGGAAATTTTTAAGCTATATTCAATTGACCGTTGTGCAGAGACAATCCGGTGGAAAGGGCATTTGGGAAATAAATTTCAGCTACAACCACGCGTACAAAAGACTTTTATGCATGAAGAAATTCCAAATCTGATCAATTCAGGAAATTTGATTCAATCTTTGAACAATGTAGTCAGCAAACTGTATCAAGTCAGATGATATAGTAGCCTACTGACAACAGCGAAAATGGGCCTAACCAGTGAAGGACACATCGATTTCAAGATTTATAATAATTTATTATAATATCGAAAAATCTTAATATCGTTTATTAAATAGAACATTTAGAAAATCATGCATCAGAATAAGGTAAATAAAGCTAAGACCTAAAAGTCTACAGAAAGCTATAGAAAACTCATGATAGAGGGGGAATGGAAGATTGTAGTGGAGAAGAAAAACAAGAGGATGTAAGTCAGAATGCTGTGAAAGGGAAAAATGGCTGTGAGAGAACAAACTAACAACTGAAAAAGGAAACAAATAGGTATTGGTGATAATACTTATGAAGTAGTAAAATTAGAACTAAAACCCTGAAGTTATAGCATAGAGAAACAATAGCATAAGTAGATATCCCATGGTATAGGGCGTTTATGTCGCAACTTTTACTGTTATCTCAAGCCGATTATTGTGGATTTTTACTGTTTTGGCCGGGTGAGTTTGTATAAACGGCACAATATGAGAGACTGCCAGCGTCATATAGCTTTATGGGAAAGAACTACGTGGACTATCGGCTTGAGATAACAGAAAAAGTTGCGACATAACCGCCCTATACCATGGAATATCTACTTATGCTATTGTTTCTCTATGGTTATAGGTAGAACATAATATGAGAGGAAAAGGAAGAAAAGAAAAATATAAGAAAAGTTCTTGTTCTTACGAGAAACGAAAAAGACTATAAGAGCGGGAGATGTGAGGAATTCACGAAATTCAGTTGTAAAATTCATTTATTCAACATTTTTTTCTTATAATTTGACACTTTCATCATTATGATTCCGTTAATTCTCGAGAGCTATAACTTGAATCATTGACAATTCAAATAGAAGAAAATGCAAGAACAAAAAAATTTCAATTAACTTATTCAATTTGACGTTTGTCATCGAATATTTTATATCATTTTAGAAAATGTCATCACTAAAATACATTTTCACTCAAAGACTATGGAATAATTCAATTGTATTTCCTAGTTCATATTAAAAAGGCTGCAGGCGCAGAAACTGATTTATTCACCCCCTCCACAACAGTAATTCTCAGAAACTGAGAGCGATTGCTTGAATTTGACAACTCGATCTCCAAAACCAATTCTCATTAATTTGTGACACTCTCATTAACGCCAGTTAAAGCCCACGTCTGGAATTACCCGGCTTACAGGACACTGCGCTGCGCCGGTCAACAACTGACAACCGCCTGCTAAGTATCTCAAGGGCGATGCTTACATTTTTTCAACTCGGTCGGGTGCGTGAAAGTTGGAAGATAATCTAAATCAGAGCAACAACAGTAGCGCGTGCCACATTAAATGACAAGTCAAATAGAAAAAGAGAAATATTTATTTGAACAGGGCGGTACACATAATGTTCTGCCCAGTGTCCTAAACAATCTATTGTTTTATAGATTGAAGCAAATTTGGCCTTCACTCTGCATTTTTTCCAATGCTTCTCAACGATAATTAATGATTTGCCCAGTTCCAAAGCATACGTCAATTGCAGCCCGCTATGGTGTCATATAATTTTTCAACTTTTTTCTCACTCACTCTATCTCTTTCTCCCTTTTTTCCTCCTCACATTATACATCCCTTGGGCAGTGACAGGGGCATAACTCTCAACCCATGACCCTCTAACAATGACAATAATCTTGTTTAAATATGCGCTCTACTTCTGTGCAATGACCATTCAACGTAATCCATATTTTGCCTCCTCTGGTGGTCAACCTATTCATTAATCACACTTGGAAAGAGATCATGGACAAACTCTTAATAGATTATCAATAATTTTGTGCAGGTAGTTGTTTTAATGTGCGTCATTTCTCAGGTTGAAAGATTAGAAATAGAACTTTGAATATATTATTCGGTAGTGAGAATGAAGCGACAACATATACTACTCAGAGTTTATCTGTGATTGAAAATGTTACAGATAGACTGAAAATTTATCGTTCGCTGTTGAAATACCTACATGAAGAAGACGCTAATCAAACGTTCATCAAAACATAAGGTTCGCGCTTGTATAAGTATAAAGGTGCGTACAGATATACGCGCCGCGAACATGAGCAATTCACTTTTAATCAGCTGACTATATCTGTATTTTTACAGAAACTGTATAAGATATAGATATAAAAAGCTTTGCATCAGCTGACTAGTAGTTCTGTGAACAGTAGACCTCACGCAGTATCCTCAAGTACCTTATTGAAACTATAGACCTTATGGAAATACAGCAATAGACTGGCTTATCCACACATCTGTGTAATCACTTGTCAGCTGATTTATGATGAATAATTCTATAGTCTGATTTTTACTCTAATATTGGCGTATGAAGGAGGCTCCTTTTTCCTTTTATATTATCCTTGAAATGCAAAATTTCCAAAAAACATTGTATATACGTCGACGCGCAATTAAAAAAGAACATACCTGTCAAATTTCATGAAAATCTATTACCGCGTTTCGCCGTAAATGCGCAACATATAAACATTAAGAGAAATGCCAAACCGTCGACTTGAATCTTGGACCTCACTTCGCTCGGTCAATTAAAAGTGAATTGCTCATGTTCGCGGCGCGTATATCTGTACGCACCTTTAAATTAATGACTCTGTATCAACTCATTCTATGCTTATTTTATACTCATTTTAGCTATAAATTTCCTATATGATTCATTAGACTACTTTTATTCTTACAGAAGCGCAAACTTTGTTCAATATTATTGATCATAATTCAAGCAGTAATGAAGAGATCTCCAACAACAAATAAGTCACTGTAAACATTAGTTTACAATTTCTCATTTATTCTATTCATAGTCCATTTATCTTATCATACGAAGATTTTATTCAATTACCTATTTTCTTAAGAGTTTAATAATTTTGGAAAGACTCCAGCAATAAACGAACTGATTCAGTTATGATATAGCTTGTTACCATATAGAAGCTTTATTTATGGAATATATCAGTCATATATGAATGATATGTAACAGGAAATCAAGAGACATAGGAGGTGAGTATAACAACAAAAGCAATAAATCACAACACCGTTACTGCAAATGAACAACTTGTCTCGTGCAATGCAGTTCTGATTTGATTTTCTAAGTACACGCGACTCGGAAGACAAAAACAACTACTTACAGTAAATAATTAAATATATATTTAAGTCGCCAATCACATATTACAAGTTGCTAGACGTTGAAAAAGTCGACAACAATGCGGTAGTTGGCGAGTGCATTGTCTGGAGGTGACAAGAGATTTTATTATTTAGCCAATAAAGGAGAGGCTTCAACAATACAACGCTGTCTCACTGTGCATGATAGTAGAAGAATGTGAACTGTCCCATATCAGACACCTACACAGCACCTGAGAAAAATGATATTGATGACGGTGTGACAATATATTGACGTGTAGAGTAGCCTGTATTGAAGTGGAAGGTCAAATTGGTTCTCTTTTGTGTTGAAAGATCTCTCTTTCTGTCTCTTGAAAGATCTCCTATCAGACTGAACAGCCCTCACCATTGACAGATTTTTATATTCTATCCAAACAATTCTTGATGTAGGCCTAAACTAATAATTTTTCAAGTACCAATATGCATCGCAATAAGAGGACTGTCGATCTAATACCATATTGTAAGTCGATAAAGGATAACAATGGTAGCTAATCTCATGCCAAGATGCCAAGGTTCTGATTGATTGGATGTATTGACCTATTGGGGGAGTAGATAGAAAAGTTGAGATAGTGATCATTCAAAAGAACACTAGTAGAAAATCACATTTTGGTGACGAGTACAACATTTTGTATCATATTCACTCTCATTTTAATCGAGACAATTTATATTTTTTATAGAGTGGGAATCATCAATTTTATATTTTGTACTCCATTACTACAAAACCTATTATTGATATCACTTTCAATAATAATTAATAATAATTTCAATAATAATTTGGTTCTGCCTGTTATTATTATAATTATATCATAGAAAAGTCAAATGTGAATGTAAGAATTTGAAAATGTGCGAGTAATGATGAATAGATGAAAGTTTGAAATATTATTATTTTAAATTTACTTTATGGGAGTCATTTCCTTATAATCAACGAAATATGAAATGAATGCTATTTTCTATACCGTAGTGCTATATCCTATATACTTTATCGATATACTATTCTTATTCTTTCTGAGACTCACAGCTCAAAATCTCATCTTCAAGATGGAGAAAGTTTCCACATGGAATATTTCGAAAAGTTCAAACTTCATATAAAATCAATCATATTTGAAATGAAAGTTCTAAAGATTTTAGTAGTCAAATTCAGTTTGGAAAGTGAATAATATTTGGCTTAATGATTGAAGTTGGTCTTTCTTTAGAAGGGATATGAGAATAATCATAGAAATTTCACAGGACTGATGGAAGAATGTTGTCATTTATTTTGAAGCTTTTTAGGATGTTGAGGAATAATATATTGAGAAGATGTTGGAACGCCTGGGAACGATTTGAGACCTTTCAATATTTCTCGATATTTCAACCTTTTTAACCCGATTATTAATCTTTAGTGAGATTCATAAATCCCGATTAATGCATTATATTGAAATGACACTGGACACAGTGAATACGCTTATAACCCTGCGAAACGGTGGGAATTTTACATGGAGAAAGAAATTATAATTCACCACACCTCAAAATCGCCTCGGAATATTATTCTGAATAGAAAAGAGTAATGAACCCATTTAATGATCAATTCTCAAATTTTTCTAGCTCACTTACTCGAAATTAAATTACTGATGAGAATATTTTTTCCTTATTATAAAGGACAATATTATTACGGAACATCTAAACTCATGAAGTCAGATAGATAGATAGATTTAATTCTTTTGCTATCGGATCATACAGTCATCAGCAACGTCAGTAAAATATCCATAAAATTCAACACTTAATTATAAGGAATGTGTGAAAAACTCCTCCAAAGAATAGAAGGGGTTTGCACGCAGAAGATAAAATAGTGATTGGCTGAACAAAGAGACTGGATAATGAATGTTTTATTGACTCTGGCAACCTATTGCAGACCTTTGTTCCTGACGTGATGGGACTTCTGTACTTTCGTTAATCGTGTAAGGATAGCTACACACACATCGATTTTTGTTCGTACGATATTTAGCCGTCCTTATAAATTCTACAGATGATGTTTGTCAAGTTGCGTTTAATCTGATAGAATCATAAGGACCGCAAAATATCGTACAAACAAAAATCGATGTGTGTGTGCAGGGCTTAAGTTGGGTATCAAGTTTCTGTTTTGGCGCGAGTGTTATATGGATGAAACATACATCTTGTGCTCATTTCAGTCTTATTTTTGTGTATATACTGACAACAACAAAAATATATTGGTTGTAAACCGTAATATAGCAAGAGAAACAAATAACGGTTTACAATACTCCCTGAAAGTGTCCCCCACTATTATCCTCACAGCTTTTTTCTGGAGAAGATGAACACCAGAAGCATGAGTACTTCCACTCCAGTGTAGGATGCCATATCACAGAAGACTGTGGAACAAACTGAAATATGCCATACGCAAATAATCATATACGAAGTCAGACTATCCTCTCAAAATACTATCTAGCTAGCTTAATAAATTAGAGACCGCCCTTCAAAAGCAGCCTTGGATGTGTCACATCACATATGTTGCAATGTTAATTAAAATACCAGATCAATATGTAGACTGGAGCACAACCTTCTTAAGAAACTGAAGGACCGTAATGTTTTGAATTCTATGTGATGATCACTACGTTGAGATCAACTTCAACCTGCCAAAATTCCTCATGAATAACATCAATGCTTCTCATTGAAATAATTCTGACAGTTTTAAGTGAATCCAACTATAGAAAGCTCACGGCTAAACATACTTAGAGCCGCTTGTCCGTTCATTACAACTGATAACCAATAATTATGCTGGCAGCCCGTTAATTTGAAGACTAGATAGATAAATTGAAGAGAAGATGAATCGGTTAGCTCGAACGAGTACATCATGATCCATTACAATAAACGATGGTCAACACATCATATAAACATGGGATTGATTCTACGTGTATTACTAGTAACTATAAAAGCCTTTAGAGACTATAATTTATTGGTAGCTGAGTATATCAGTAAATAATATTCGACAGAAGATCTGAGAAGTCTTTAATTATTTTTGGAAGATTAGATTTGAAAGTGGACATAACAAAACTATATAGGTGGGAGAGAAAATTTCTATCTCATGAGAAAATCCGAAGCAATTGGAATCTAGTGATAAGTAAATAAGCGAGTCCCTCAACTCTCAAGTGAAAAGACAGATTGATGAATAATATGCACGAGTCTTGAGATATTTCTGAATTTTGTTTCTCATTTATTATTTCTATTTTCACAAGAAATCAAAGTGCTCCAAGAGTGCAATAAACCTTCACCAGTTTTAACGCTGTAAAGAGTGATTTCATCTCTATTGAGTGGAGAGATAACTCTCATAGTAATTCCAGGTGTTGAAATAATACATTTATTCAAATCATAGAGTTTACCTACCCATTTGTATCTATTGAGAATATAAGAGCATTCAATTTTTTTGATCCAATTCATTTTCAAGTTTATCAGTTGATATTTGAAATTCACTGAAATATTCAAATATTCACACGAATTTCCTCTCAAACTAACTTGACGTGCGTTTATCCAAGGGTGCCCACAGTGGAGGGGGGGGGTTGAACACAGCATGCGCACTTAAACTCTTGGGAGGGGGGGCACAAAATCAAATCTTGGGGATTGCAAAAAAGGTCAGCAGTGTTGCGCGATATTTTTGGATTACCAATTTATGATAAGATGAGGGTAGATTTTTTCTAGATCCATGGGGGGGGGGGGTGAACACCCCATGGTCTATCAAGTAAGATACTGGTACTGTATTGGAATTCCTCATAACTAATGATTCTGAAAACTTCAGAAACTATAGAGAAATACTTTTACTACAAGCACAAAAAAACAAGAAGCGAAATATTTCCGGTATTGTCGCTTGCTATTCATTCAAGTGTAATGAGCAATTGTCTAGAAAATCTCTCACTGTGTTTGAATCACACAGCATCGTCGAAGTACGTAGATGATCTAAGTACGTGTTAACAACTCTATTGCGTGCCATGTGAGAAATAGAGCTGTAAACCAGCAGTCACCGCTGAATCTCATAAATAAATTGCCGCTATATTCATATACAAGTGCTACCGAGCACAAGCTGCAAGCTACACAGATAATATCAAAACAAATAATGTCAATAGCTCAACTGGACTGTGGACAACATTCTTACCGCTTATACCCTTGTCGATTGGGTCAAGATATGATACTTTTATTTAGGATGTTTACTTTACTCTGCGATGCGAGTCAACTTACTTACTCTTCACGGTCAAACAACAGGTAGCCAAGTCCCGCTGATATAAATCAAGTGCTACTGTTAGTCTCTTTTCAATTTATGTATGAAGCTCGCAGTGCGATATACAATAAATTTATTAGCAAGGTTAAAAGTGACAGATTTGTAAGAACACTTCAATGTTGACAGAATTTTGAGGTGTGAGTATAAAGAAACTATGAATTGGATGATTTCAATGGCAAAGATAGCCAATTATGATAGTACATAGATCACAACTATGGAATGAGGTACATTTGTTACTACAAGGCTCGATATTCTAAACATGTTTCGTTTTAAGAATATGAAATTATTTTCCGTTTTGAAAAATGGATTGGAATATAATAATAATATTCATCCCTATTACATTGGATTGTTATTATTACCAGCAACAACACAAGTATTATCGACAAATCTATTGCGTGCCATGAAAAGAATAGAGCACAAAGAGTTAATATTGAATTTCAGAAGAGTTAATATAATATTAACTCTTCTGAAATTCAATATTAACTCTTAAGTAATTCAATATTCAATATTAACTCTTATTTAAGTGTTAATAATGTAGGTATCATAATATTTTCGTAAAAGAAAAGTGTGCAGTAGGTTAATTAGTTCCAGAATGAAAAGATATGAATTCAAAACTTGTAAAAATGCAGTTATAACGATCAAAAACCCTGTTCCAAAAGGTGTTTCACTTTTGACTATAATTTTGTGAATACTTTTAAAAAATTTGATCAACTCAGTCCACTACAATTAGTGGATTGAACTCACGAATGAGTTCCACGACATTTCTGAAACAAGTTTAACAATAATTGCTCGATAAAGTTTTGTTGACATTTCTGAAACAAGTTTAACAATAATTGCTCGATAAAGTTTTGTTGAAGTTGTCGAAAAATTTAGGTATGCCTACGCGGTAAGGTGCTCGTTCAATCAACTGTGCCAGCAAAATCATAAGCTTTCTATCAGCTTGCTACAAAGTGCAGAGCAGAGATAGGTATGTAGTGACTGTATCGAACAAAGCATGTATCGCCTACCAGTCAAGGACTTTATTAAGGCCTCTGCCAAGGGCGCTACCATTGGACGACAAACCAGCAACACCACATGACAATGGCTCCACAACTCCAGACATTGAAAGTGAAAAGCCTTGATTGCCAACTATCTTGCAAACAAACAAACATAAATCAATAATTAATATAGCTAAATTCGAATGATACTCCTTTCATTCCTGTTAATAAAATTGTTTTAAAGTAAGCTTGATGCTAGAGAAATGGCTAGTGCAGATAAAAATTTGAATAATTCATGGATTATTTTAGAAGTAGAATGCTGGAAAATGGCTTCTATAAGCTATTATAGCTGAGATCAGAGTTTGGAAAACATGAATGTTTTCAACTGTACGTAACTCCAAGCAAGGCGGACCCATTTTCAGAAGTGTTCTTACAACCTTATTTGAAGCATAGAAATTGAAAAAGAAAATTTCTAAAGGTGCGTACAAATATACGCGCCGCGAACATGAGCAATTCACTTTTAATCAGCTGTTGCCAAGCTTTTTATATCTGTATCTTACCGTTTCTGTAAAAATACAGATATAATCAGTTGTTAAAAGTGAATTGCTCATGTTCGCGGCGCGTATATCTGTACGCACCTTAAGATGTAGAAGATGTACGGCTATCTTCCTTTTATATGTTAAACTAAAAAGTTGTCTGTGATGAGCGACTCAGAAACCAGTGAGGTGAGTAGGTATTAACCAGTTGATTATTGAAATAGCGATGAACTATTGAAACAGTATTCGATAATATAAAGCGGCTCTTAAAATGTTCAATCAGCTCCCCAGATCTGTGAAGGATGCTGAAAAAATTACTCTCAAACGCACGATAATGGGGCGACTAGTAGAGCGGCCCATCTATTCGCTGACAAACCTGGAGGATGAGCCTTTATTCTCCAATGAGGTGGTCCATGGCCTCACCAGAATCTGAGGGGAGATATCCCTCGTGTTCCTTGACTCAGTCTGTCTGGTCATCCAAGCTAACGACGAAGGATTCAAGTATCAAGCAATAATATAGGATCACTAGTCAGACTTAAAAAGGGAATATTCTGAGATGAATTATTATAATAGAATGATGAAAAAAATAGGAACGTTCGATAACAAAAGATTGTATCATAATCTGATACATCGATCAGATGTACAGATCCAATGACGAATTGGAAGGAAGTTAGTTCACAGAACATGAAAAATTGTTTGAAATGTTGTAAAATGTTGATTAAATTTTAGTGAAAGAATTAACATAGAGAAACAATAGCGTAATAAAATTATGGTATTGTTTATCTATGGAATTAATCAAAGAGATCGCAGTAATTTCGTAAAATGTCTTACTTCGCATTTTAATTTCAATTGTACACATTTTTTTAGAAAATAATTAAATCTATCGAAAAAGAGCAGCAATCAGGAGTGAATCATGAATAATTAAATTTTATTATTCAACCTAGACTATATTATTTTGATAGGTACTAAAAATATAAGTGGGCTATCAGGAGTTGTTAAACTGGAAATAAAATGACGGTAAACAAGTGTTTCGCTTGTATCTCAATGCAATCGGATAATGAGCATTTAATATTTTTACTATGTGAAAAATGATCGAAATCATCAAAATGAATATTAATCGGAGAGTATTTTATAATTTCAAGATATTTTCACTGGAGAATAAATTAAAAGCTGCTCAACAGTAGCACCCACTATCTATTATAGGCGATCGCACATCAACTTGGGATAGTAAAAATATGTAACAACTCATGCATAACAAGACAAGAAAATTATTTTCTATCACTGATATGAACCTAATTCGCGAGGTCAGTACTCTTAGTTTCAAGGTTCTGTTTCCCACAGTGGAAATAATCCATGAAGTTTTCACAAGCCGATCATAATAAAGCCAGAAAATGTGGCGAGACTAGTAAAGATGTTGATGATGATGATGATGATGATGATAATGTATGTACTGATGATGAGTAGGAAGAGGAGAAGATGGGAAGGAGGAGGAGGAAGATGATGATGATGCTGATGAGGAGAGGAGGAAAAGGGAAGGAGGAGGTGGAGGAGGAGGAGGAGGAGGAGGAGGAGGAAGAGGATGATCAGGAAGATGATAACGATCATGATGACGATGATGATGGTGGATCTTCGGTTAAATTTACCCTGAATCTAAATTGATTGAATAAATTTCATGAGAGCTCTAGTTCAGGGTTAATACCGTGTAGGTTCAACCAGGCACTATAGGGTATTGAATTTTAGGGTATTGTACCTGGATGCTAGGAGACTACAAATGTCATATTTGAAGTGTCCAAAACTCAGCGGTTATCCTTATAGCTGCCATTTTGTTTTTTTCACTTAAAAATTTTTATCTCAAGAACGAAATGTTGTATTGATCTGAAATTTGGCATGAATATTTATGCTATAAAGACTCAACTATAAAAAATAAAAAAAAAATTTTCGTTGAAATTTTTCAAAATGGCGGCCATTTTAAATTTTTGATGGCGAATATCTCGAAAACCGTCCATTTTACAGAAAATTTACAAGAGACAAAAAAGTTAGCAAATTTTTTCACGATTCCAATGATACCTAATTTATTAAGATTGGTCGAAGAATAACAGAGAAATTAATTTTTTTCGTACTGCATGCATGACCACTTTTCACCATTTAAAGATCAATATTAATTTTTTAATTCCAGATGTATTTAAGATGAAGCTTTGAAACTCGGTATGGCTCCATATGGGCAAACAGATGATTTTACAATGGTTTTCAGATGATAATGTTTGTCTTGTAAAAGTATTGTTGTTTCATTAAAAGTAAAGAACCAGATGTAGTGCTTCCTATTTCTTAGTCTCACGTTTCCTAGGTCTTATTTCTATCTTAAATTTCCAGTTTCAATATTTTCTTACGTTGCTTCTACACAAATATTTAATTATTGTAATGGAATTTAGTTCGCTGGAGTACACCGATATTCACTTCATGTATGGAGCAGCTCTTGGCAATGCGACCGAAGCAAGAAGAATGTATGCAGCTGCATTTCCAAACCGCCGTCTCCCTTCCGACAAGGTGTTCACAAGAACTCACAATCGGCTGAGAGAAGTTGGTTCATTTGAACGGAACAGGGTAATTGCTGGTAGGCCTCGAGCAGTTCGAAATGTTGCTTTTGAAGAGGAAGTATTGCAGAAATTCGATTTCAATCCTAGAACGAGTACGAGAGCAGTTGCAAAGCAAATCAATTCAAGTGCTTCTTCTGTGTGGCGTGTACTAAACAAGGAAAGACTTCACCCCTTCCGCTTTCAAAAAGTTCACTCATTGGTTGAACGCGACTATGAGCCAAGAGTAAACTGTGCCCGTTGGTTTCTTCAGCAAGACATTATCCAACCAAATTTTCTAGAAAATGTGTTATTTACCGATGAGTCCAGCTTTACAAGAGAAGGAATCTTCAACTCTCGCAACAGTCACGTCTGGGCCTTAGACAATCCTCATGAGGTCAAAGTGCGTGGTTATCAGCATAGATTTTCGCTGAATGTTTGGACGGGTATCTTAGGTAATCGCGTGATTGGACCATACATTCTTCCTAATCGTCTGAATTCTCCCACGTACATTACTTTTTTAAGAGACATACTACCAGAACTTTTGGAAGATGTGCCTCTTGCAAACAGATATAATATTTGGTTTCAACATGATGGTGCCCCTGCTCATTTCGGAAATGTTGTTACGGACTTTCTGAACATGACCTATCGTCAGCGGTGGATTGGGCGGGGTGGACCAGTACCGTGGCCCGCACGTTCACCTGACCTCAACCCTTTAGATTTTTTTTCTGGGGCCATATGAAAGACCTTGTTTACAGCACGCCAGTAGAAAACGAAGAAGACCTTGTGGCAAGAGTGGTTGCTGCAGCAGGTGCCATTCAAGATGATGAAAATGCTTTTATAGCAGTTCGACGGTCCATGATTGAAAGGTGCAGACTGTGTAATCAAGTTGAAGGACGGCATTTTGAGCAATTGCTGCATTAGTATCAGTGAACCGATTTGAGTGAAATTAATATTTTTCAATGTAAAATAAAATTTGGAGGAAAGTTATTCTTGTATATTTCTGTAATAAGAACGGTTTTCATGAAATTATAAAAAAATTAATATTGATCTTTAAATGGTGAAAAGTGGTCATGCATGCAGTACGAAAAAAATTAATTTCTCTGTTATTCTTCGACCAATCTTAATAAATTAGGTATCATTGGAATCGTGAAAAAATTTGCTAACTTTTTTGTCTCTTGTAAATTTTCTGTAAAATGGACGGTTTTCGAGATATTCGCCATCAAAAATTTAAAATGGCCGCCATTTTGAAAAATTTCAACGAAAATTTTTTTTTTTTATTTTTTATAGTTGAGTCTTTATAGCATAAGTATTCATGCCAAATTTCAGATCAATACAACATTTCGTTCTTGAGATAAAAATTTTTAAGTGAAAAAAACAAAATGGCAGCTATAAGGATAACCGCTGAGTTTTGGACACTTCAAATATGACATTGTAGTCTCCTAGCATCCAGGTACAATACCCTAAAATTCTCGACACTACTTCTGAAACACTCTGTATATAAGAATACATGTGGTTCGATAGTCATTCTTGCAGACTATACCACCGCTGCGCACCAATGTAAACGGAGGGGGTGTTTCTTCTCTTCTATAATATTTACTAAAATTATACTGCTATCAAATCTCTGTTTGAATCCTTGATTGGTTGGGAGCTTTTAGTGGATTCGTTCATTCAAATGCACAGATTATTATCATTGTAACCTATTCCAGCAACTATAGTAACTACGAGCCAGGAACTTCAATGAAAAATACTTTTAAAATTCAACCTCAGGTTTATTGAACTCATTAACGAATCAATAGAAATCACGTCAAATTCTCCAACAGAGTTACTCAGTAACTGATTCAGAAAAAGAAGGTATATTCAATTTTAATCTATACATTTTGGGAACCTGCTAACTTGCTGCAACTAAATTCGGGCCTCGGTCATTCTATGTACTAAATTCCGAGCTAAATAGAAACAATAGTTTGGCACTCACCAATTCAACAATTTCAAATTCTACTTTTGAGAACACTTAATCCAAAACTCAGAAGTAATGAAACTCACTACATTCTACTTCAATTCACGCACACAACTAACCTTTTAATTTTACATCTACTGATTCTATAAATTTTAGATTACTATACAAACTACAACAAAACTACTGATAATGAAAAACTTTTCGATTTGTCCCTCTGGATGGGCAACAGACCCATTCAGAGGACCGAGGATCGCGCACCGTTACATGATTTTTCGTTCGCGTCTCAATTCGAACTGAGGCCTTTTCACTGAAAATTATTCCCCCTCCACGAGCGTTGAGCATAACTTCCAGTGGAAAAGCCAAAGCTGCAAAAAGATCAATGGTCGTACAATTTCCAAATACAGCAGCTTTTTCGACAAGAAATTGAAACTACATTTGAAAAATGCACGAAAATTGCTTTAGTTTCGACAACTAAGCAACAAGTTAGCAAATTCAAACAAGACAGAGTCAATTCTCAGACTAAAACGCAGGGTTCAAGATAGGTACAGTAAAAATCAAAGTTCATTCCTGTTCAAAAACCTGAAAAATGATATAAGATACACAAAAACAACTACAATACTACCCTCTCAATATCACACTATTACATTATGTGATCTCGAAAACGGCTCTAACGATTTTCACGAAATTTGGAACATAGTAGGTTTATGATATAAAAATTCAATTGCACTATGTCTCATCCCTGGGAAAACTCGCTTAAAAGGATAATATTCATCCTTGGCTGAAACAGCTGAGACTTTCGTCGTCAGTGGATAGTAAAAAGTGAGCGAGTGAGTCTGTGGAAAATCAAATTATCGCATCCCCGAAATTCATAAGGTGACGTATAACCAGCTGTAAAATATAAACACGATTATTTTAGAGAATATTGTGTTCTGTTTATCAATAAATAAAAATAACGAGCGATGCTCGGTGCACCGATATTGATTATTATATACTAGCAGTAGCAGGTAATCCGCAAGAGTCTAAAAAAACTTTACAAACTGAAAACTTGACCTACTGAAATCTTGCAGAATTAAAAATATGCCTATAACAATCCTCGGCAAATTAAAAAAACTATATGCAAAATTACAAGTTTCAAGTTGCAAATTTCAGTTCAGTAGTTCAGACGTGATGCTGCGTGAATTTCCTATCCCGTACGTGCCTAGGCCAATTCTTTCCTTTATCATATTCTATTAAATATAATGAGGAAATAAATATATATTACATCATAAATTTTTACTAATTTCAATACAGTATAGAGAAAACTTTAATCCTATATCACTGAATGGAGTTTGTAAATAGTAATTAGAACTCGCAACAAGCAACTAATAACTTATACCCCAACACATATAATTTTATGTGGGGTGTATATTTATTCATTGAATATCTAGCCTATTAATAAATTATTCAATGCATAAAACTTTTTGTTTTATTTGTATTAAATGTTATAGTATTCAATTTTTATTGTAATTGTTTTTTATTAATAAACTTTGATTTGATTTGATTATAGATAGATTATTATATTATTTTAGTCTTTATTCTACTATATGGTAAGCCTACAGATAATATATGGTAAGCCTAAAACAATATATTATCAAGTAGAAATGGATTCTAAAGAATCTACAAAGCTCCTGACTTTATTATTTTAGGATATGATAACCAAATACAAGCAAACCTGTAACTTGTACTTTATCATACTATTGATTAATTCGAGTTTAGGGTACTGTATAGTTGATAATAATTTATTTAAAACACTACAGTTTCAAACCAACAAAAAGTGATCAAACCGACTTCAAATTATGAAGAACAGCAAGACGATCTTATATATTTAGAATGGAATCAATAAACTGAAAAACTTACGACTTCAAGTGGAGTCCAATCCAGGAATCCAGAGACACGAAATTAGATGACAAATATTTAGTTACTGTTATATGGAATTTAATGTGAATAATCTTGTGAAGATGAAATATTAGATCAATTAATTTATAAATACAATAAGGAAACTTTAAGTACCCTTTTTAGATCAATTAACTCTAAATCACCACTGGTACGGTACTATAATAACTGAACACCAAGAACTACTTTAGAAGCACAATAGTACACCACCGTACATTTAAGACGCTGAACTAATGCGTTACACTGAACAGGTTTAGTGAAGAGATATGAAGGAGAGATGTTGCACATGTCATCCAGTAGTCGACTTCACGATCATGCTCTAAAATGATTGATGCGATTCCTTCACGCTGCGATTTAAATCAGTCGATCGGATTAACTGTAATAAAGCATCAGCTCCGTGGCAAGAAATTATAAATGATCGCTGGCATGTTCTTGATATCATGATTTGTTAGATTTAATTGGTTTGAGAATGTCTACGAACGAATAATATGTATATCCTACATGTGTAGACCTATATAGAGTATAACATTTTGTATTACAAGCCATAATAATATGTCCTTACAATTGTGTTTATATTGATATTTTAATAAATACTAGTATGAGTTCTACTGTATAATGTGAATATATGAGTACAGTACCGTATTATATAGGGTGATTCATAATACTATAGTAAAATAATTTGATACGTGATAGTAGAGGTAGAAATAAGAAAAAAGTTCTTATAAACATATATCCATAAACGCTTCATTAGCAAGCTATACAGAGTGAAAGATATCGCCCGGAGTTCAGTTCCTCTGGTGAAATACACCGATGCTGAATTGTTTGGGGACTAGTTTTTGAAAAACTTATGGTGGATTCATAAGGAAAAATATCTGAAAAATTGAATAAAACTAGTCTGGAAGCTGTAATGTGAGTAGTTTTCGAGAAAAAAGTCGAAATATGCAAAACATCCAAGTAGAAAAACCCAGACTTCTACGTTTGATGCCCAATAACTTTCTTTAATGACCAGTAGACAAATAATTTTTCGCAATGAAAATTGAAGAGAATTTAATTCTGAAAAGAATTATCTAAGCTGTGTAAACTAAATTTAAATAAAAGTTTAATAAAATGTATTCTTATGTAGTACATTACACCACAAAAATTTGCTGTTTCATGAGGAGAAAACTAATAACTCATAGGTTGTAGCTGATTGCAAATAAAATATTCGGTTTTTTATGAAAAGTTCTATTTTTATATGAAAGTAACATATCTAAATGACATTAAACTTATACCAAAAGACTAAAGACGATGTTCAAAGTGACCACCGTTGTTCTTAATGCATATGTTGAGACGTCTTCTCATCGATTGTCAGACCCGTTAAACATTTCAGGAGTCTGCTTTATAATTTCTATTCCGTTCAAAATCCTTAATCGGAGTTCTTCAATGATATCAATCGGAGTATTGTAAACTAAGGTTTTCAAGTGTCCCCGAAATAAAAATTCAAAGGATTTAAGTGTGGTGACCTAGCTGGCCATGGTACTGGCCCACCTCGGCCTATCCATTTATTTGGAATGCTGGAGCTCAATCTTGCATAAACCAAATGTTTTGGCGCAACTGAAGAGGTACATCTTCAAGTAAGATGAATAGCTCCTCTCTCAAAAAGTTTAAGTGGATTATGCCATTAAGCCTGGGAGGAAGCTCGATCAGAAGTAGATGATCTCCTATGATTCCTGTCCAAATGTTTTCTGAAAACTGATGTTGTGGACGATTAGGATTGATGGCATGAGGATTCTCATCTGCCCAAATATGTTGGTTATGGGCGTTAACGATAGTTGTTCTTGTAAAGTGTGCCTCGTCGGTAAATAGAACGGTTGTTAAAAAGTTTGGGTTAACAAGTTTTTCTAAAAACCTTCAGCAAATACCATCACGGGGAATACAGTCTTGTGGCAATAGGGTATGAACTTTCTGGAGGTGGTATGGATGTAATTGTTGCTCTTTTAGTATCCTCCAATTAATAGATTGATTGACATTAAACTGCACTGACAATTCTCTCATGCTCTTCTCTGGATGTTCATAAATTTCATGAAGAACGTGTTCTTCTAGCTCAACAGTCCTAGTAGATCGAGGTCTGCCTGCATAAATGTGCTCTTTGGACATCAAAGAGCCTGTTTCAGACAGACGTTGATGAATAGTGGCCAAAACTCTTGAACTTGGACATACTCGGTAAGGAAAGTTCTCTTGATACAAACGTCTTGCTTCAGTACTACAGTATTATAGTGTTCCATCCTATAAATTAAATGCATGTCAGCTAATTCGGAGTATGAATAATGTCTAAAATTACCTGCCATTTTTCAAAACTTTAACACTTAACACGAAAGCAAAGTGAAATGGTTACAAATAACTGGTTGCTAGATTAAACAAAATACACAGCGCGGCTACAGTAAGCCTAACTTTCAGTTTGTTGTTTTGTTCAACAGTGAGCTAAAATAATTCTGAAAATAATTTTCAGCTGATTTTTGTGGTGTAAATGTACTACATAGGAATACATTTCATTTAACTTTAATTCAAATTTAGTTTACACAGCTTACATAATTCTTTTCAGAATTAAATTCTCTACAATTTTTATTGCAAAAATTATTAGTTTACCAGTCATTAAAGAAAGTTATTGGGCATCAAACGTAGAAGTCTGGGTTTTTCTACTTAGATGTTTTGCATATTTCAACTTTTTTCTCAAAACTACTCACACTACAGCTTCCAGACTAGTTTTATTCAATTTTTCAGATATTTTTCCATATGAACCCACCATAATTTTTTCAAAAACCAGTCACCAAACAATTCAGCAACGGTGTATTTCAGCAGAGGAACTGAATTCCGGGAGAAATCTTCCACTCTGTATAGCTCGCTAATGAAGCATTTATGGATATATGTTTATAAGAACTTTTTTTCTTATTTTTACCTCTACTATAACGTATCAAATTATTTTAAGAATTATATATTAAGAATCACCCTGTATATTATTATGGTACCGGTGAATCAGTAACAATAATTTTATTATTACTTGTCCCTGGTATAGGCAAGTAGCACTTATTAATGGCGTTTTGCTGCTGATGGTATGAGTCTTTTATCACAGCAAGCCTAGAGATGTGATTCAGGGTGGTATAGTGGATTTGTGATTTTTTTATCTAGGCAGTGGGCCTACTTCTTGGGTTTCAAGATTATGGTTGGCCAATTAAAAGATTATTTTCAAATTGATTTGTTATTCCTACGGTATTATATTCATGATCATACTTAAATTATTGATTCATCATAATTAGGCATTTCTATAGTTCAAGATTATGTGCCGGTTACACAAAATCCGGTGGAATTTCTCGAAAAAAGTCTTCTCTGATTGTTTCTCGCAGAATTGATCATGTTCTCGTGAAATTAATCATGATTAAAGTTTAACCAGCTTTTGTGCAACCGGGCAAATGTATTTTATAAATATTATTAGGCCTATTAAGGTTTATTTTTAATTTTAATTTATTATGATAGCTGATGGCGCCTCAATATTTAAACTGCAGTCACGTAATGTTGCCAAACAATAATTAGTCTGTACTTTCTCAAGCTAGCATCAATTCCAATAATGTCCCAAGGTAATTTCAATATTCATTCTAGTTCTAGATGAAGAGCTGAATCTGAAGTAGATAATTTATCATAAGGGTTACTACACACTAGCCAGTTCATCAACCCATTCCTCTCTTTATTTCTGCGTGAAACAGAAACTGGTTTTGGAATGTTGTTTACATTGTTTACTTGACTATTTGTTAGTTCAATTCCTATTTCAACAAGTGAAGCTACAAATGCTCATTAGAAGATAGTTTTGAAGATTCATTGATATCTTCTCTGATAAACTATCACAGTTTTATTAGTGAAGAAGCATAAGATTAACTAGTTCATATTGGATTTAGAAGTCTATCAGTCAACAGATCAATTTTTGATTATTCAGATTATTTCAGCAGAAATATTATTATCAGTCTTGTTCAAGGAAGAAGATAATAATCATAATGGAGAATAATACAGGAGTTTGTTAGCTACACACTGGTATTGATTTGTATTTATTGATTTAATCGTTCAAAAGTCATCCATAATCTAACTCTAGTTTATTTCAAGAAATCACTATATTTCCAGTTGTGCATATTTTAGGACTGATACAGTTCATTGATCAACGTACACCATGCTGTTTATTCTCAACACAGCATAGCCTACATTTATTTATTCATATTTTTCACAAAGAAACACTGATTGGGAGAGAAAAACTAAGGATACTCCTTGTACTATTTCTCTCCCAAATTTAGATAACATTTTAACATTGGTTCAATAGTTAGATGCTACTCTAAATAACATTTGAACTCTCACTTTTATTGACAAAATAATCCAATTTGCGGATAGCTTGGTATGGAATTAGGTCTACTCATGTTTTCTAATCTATGTCAAAAATATTGTAAGATGATTATCAGGAGAAGAATTTGAAAAGAAAAATAATTCCATTAATATAAAGTTGCAAATCCGGGTTTCGAGAAAAATAGAGAAAGTTCTTTTCATCATTAGTCTATAGTGAGATACCTATACTTAAAACTGACAGCATGGTCACTGAAATAAGATCTATGCTTCTTATTCAACCAATGCTGAAAGTTCGAAGTGAAAATCTCTACATAGCAACTCAACCCTCAAACAACTCCGAGGAATCTAGGAAATTTAGTTTAACGTAACAAAAATCTATAAATGTGTATGTGAAATCTCACAATAAATTTTTGTGAATGAGCATATTGCAGCTTCTATTCAATTACATTAGAAATTTAAGCCTTGACTTTCATATGAGTTGTTCGTATTCAATTTAATGATAAGATTTCTACCATATCCAAAAGCCACAACAGTAAAGACTAAACTGTTTTTCTCTTATTTACCTCAAGTTTCCATCATTTTAAAATCAATCAGTTCAACAACTGCCTGGTGTTTTTGTTGAATGATCCATAGAGTTTGAACACCAAATAAGATTCCCCTTCAAATAATTTATGTTTTTGTTTCACAATCGCTTTCTATTTTCCGATTACATTAAACAATAATATACTTTTCCTACAGATACCTTGAAAAGTGACCATTTCTGCACTGATTGCAGGCCGCAAAGAATCATTTGCGTACTCCAGATTTGCAGCATGACAACGCAAAATAGTTAGTAGGTTATATGGAGCACAAGTGGAGGAAAATCATAATTAAGTTGGTAACACTGACTGTGGTATAGTGAGGTCCACGTTATAGTGGCAGTGGAGAACAGCGTTGCCTATTTATTATGTGCCTTGATTATAGTCATTTCAATGCTTACATACGATAAACCCCCTTCAAGCAGTAAGATAAACTTTCGATTGAATTACTAATTATTATTATTCAATTTTAAATAAATTGAGGTTTCTATTAATAATAAAATTACACAGAAAAACATTTGATGGATTTCAGGGAATTTTACCCATAATTACCCAATTTTCATATTCAATGGTAACTGTAGGAAAAATTTAATGTGAAATACGTGTGCAAAGTTCGTTTGCTGCACTCAAGAAACCATTATTCCGCAAACGTTTCTTTCGGTGCAGTAAACTATCACTTTGAGCACTAGTTGCACAAATAACTATTATGATGTTTTTGGATATTTTTTCAAAGCACATCCTTACAACTTACTCGGAATTATTCAGCAGAGTAATGAGTTTTTGATAGAGGCAATGAAGAATAATAATTATCGTCAATTCTTTTCTATAACTTTGACAATAGAAATCTCTCAGCACATCTATTATCGCCTTATGAAGGTGAATTTCTCTCGTATCTAATGTCTTATTTATGTTTATAAGCTCATTTTTGATCGAGTATTAGCCCATTGAATATATTCTATTTCTATTATTATTCTCTACAAAATTTGTGACCAATCCTTCCTTTTGCATAATAGATTTATTTATTTATCACATGTCTCCACTCAATTCTTGTTTCTTCTGAATACAATTGGGTTCTCTATTTATTGATATTACATTTCTTTACATTGTAATCTCTTTACAATCTGTTCTAAAACTAAATAAATCTTCTCGCCCATTCATGAATTGAAGCCGTAATAAGCTTCTCCAAAAGGTTACATCTGTACTTTCATCCTAGTTCCTAGCTTTTACAAATTAGTCTAATGCAGTGGAAGGCTATTTCCAAGCTGATAAGCTGAGATTTCGTTCTAGCACAGAATACAGAATACATTATAGAAGTTTTCTCTGGTTCTAGGCGTACGGTACGGTACAGTACTACAATTCATGAAGTTTTGAAAACAAGTACGGCACTATATATTCATGCAAGATTGAAAGTGCTGATTATAAATGCAAGGTTATTGCCAAGTACGGTGGACAAGCAGAGGACAGCGAAAGAAAACAAGAAAAAGAGAAAAGAATGAGAAAGAAGAGAAATAATAATGGATTTATTTTAGAAGATATTAGAAAGCCGACTGACTGATCCTTACCGTGTTTGCATTTCTAACGACAACTTTAGCCTACGCCTCTGCCATCATAATCATCCACAGATAATTTCCGTATACACTGTAGAACTATTATAACTATGTACTATTTTCCGTACTATATATTTGTTTAGTAATATTACCATCGTTTAGCACAGAGTTGCCAAAAGCAACACAATAAAAGCCTCGCGTGAAAATCTCTGATTTTATTATTCTTTTATAGATTTTATTCAGTGATTCAGCTACTAATTCCATTCTTGGTGTAGAGTCTTCAAGCAATTAGGTAAAAGTCAAGGAACCATGCTTTCACTTACTTATTTTCTTAGTGGAGAGGCTTCTCGATCAATGATAAGATTGAAACTTAGTGAATCATCATCATTTCAAATAAATAATTTGTACTTTTACAGTGAGTCCAGTCAACGAAATATTATAGAGGGAAAAGTTTGGAGGTAAACCTTACTATCCTTAAAAGAGCTGCGGGTTCAAAAATTGAGTTCCAAACTTTTCCCTCTATACCTTTTTTGAGCATTCATTGCCTGGACTAAGTTGCATCCAATCAAGGTGGAAACAAATCTGATATGCATAATTGTGAGTATACGTTATGTAAAGTATACAAAATGAAGAAACAATTCATATTTCATAGAAAATAGCTCGTGAACTATTGTAATACATAATTAAAATTAGTACCATTAGTACAGAATCAATTTCCTCGTGATAAAATTCAAAGATAAAATAATAATTGCATAGTAAATGAATTTAACAAAAATAAAAATGAATGCTAACAGGACGTTGTGTTCCCAAGCGGTCACCCATCCAAGTACTGACCACGCGCGATGTTGCTTCAACTTCGGTGAACGGACGAGAACCGGTGTATTCTACGTGGTATGGCCGTTAGCGAAATGAGAATTTTTGAAAGAAATTTTACAATGGTGTCATAGAAGTATCATTGGTTCCCCAAAATATCAAGCAAGGACCCTTTTCTGCTCACTATGCACTCACTATAATATTAGCCACTATAGCTGAAGTGGAGTACCAGTAATTAAATAATAGGCAATAACTCATTTTAAAACGTTTTTTCGCCCCACTTGAATGTAATGAGCTGGTTTTCGTGCGTCATATGGAGGCCGAAAATGATTGTTTTCTGACCAGGCCGGTAAAAGTTTTACGGCTCTAGGGCTGTAAAATAACCTTGAAGTCAGCTGATTCTGATTTGATGTGAACGTGTTTACAAAATGGTTTATGAAACGGAATCAGTTTATGCTTCTAGATTGAATAAGTATTCTGCAATAAGATACTATCATTTATTTGGATGAATAAAATACAGATAAGATATATTTATAAACTATTTAAATTCGATTTTCAGAGTAGGATAGAACTTCTAACCTAAACTTCCGAAGTCAACAACAACAAGCATTGTGACGTTGACATTCAGATTGGCCAAATTTCAAGTGTGCTAAAACAGCTGATCAAAAAACGTTTCATTATTTGTGTTTATTATTCAAGAATCAAAACATTTATAATAATATCATCTTATTGTCATTTGGAAGAATAAAAAGTATAAACTCAACCTCTTACATAATTGAACATAATCTTTTAGGTTATTTAGACAAATCAGAATAAAAAATAAAAATACTTGGACAATTTCCTGATATTCAGATTACCTCAGATTTGCTAGAGCTATGACCTTCCTGTTTTGCTTTCGAAAGTGCCTAATAAACAATTATTCTCATATTTATATTGTTTATTTTTCTGTGTGGCGAAAAATAACGTTCTCACCATGGGCAAAAATGTTTTTCCGGCTCTCAATCTTTCCTAGTCCTCGGCCTACGGCCTCGGACTTGAAAACCGATTTCGAGCCGAAAAAGTCTAATTTTCGGCCCTAGGTGCGAAATATACTATTACACTGTTTCCAACATGAACTGTATCAAAGACAAATTTTGAAATAATCATTATTGCTCTATTGGGTAGACAATTATTGCGATATCAAGAAATGAACTAATTTGACCTGTATAGTAAGCTATATATTATTATATTATGTAAATAACATGTCACTTGTCATTAGGATGGAGGCATAATAAGTTAATGAAATGGCCGAATAACAATTATTCAGATTTGGAGGACAAGGTGAAAGCTTGGACAAGTTGTAGGCTATAACCTTGTGAGATAGACAACATTTATCAGGCAGTAGTGAACCCGGATTGTATTCGTGCTATGATAATGTGCAATTAAAAATGCATTATGGAATACAATGTAATTTTGCACATATTTATTTATTTACAACAATATGGGAGCACACGGGAAAACCCAAAAATTGCTCCCCAATCAAAAAAAATTACAATAAGCACTTTACAAAAAAACTTAAAAATAGAGAGAAAGACATAAGGAAAAAACTATTTCATATTAATGTAGGTAAATCTTTTACACAAAAACTGACTTGGACTAGTCAAAACTAATTCAACGGATCCAGTATACCGAAAATTGATCTGCAAAAAATAGGCTACACAACACGTGAGGTACGTGGATCACAGCAAAAATATTTTGGATTTTTTTCAATAGTATTGAACACTGACTTCTAAAATGTATTCAAGTAATTTATTAGTTTTATAGGACTCACATAGCAGACAGAGAGATAGGCTACTTAAACCAATTAAGGTTAATTTATTCTCATATGAATACGATTTTTTCAATTAGTATAGGCTCTATGGATTATAAATAAAAAATGGGAAATTTTTGTTTAAAAAGTAGGAAAATGAATACGATAAAGAGTAGTGCAATTTATTACGTGTTCATATCTATCCTATTATATCAAGCGAGCAATTTCTGTATATCTGTTTATATTTTTTTATCTGGTTATTCATGTTCAACGGATCTCGAAAACGGCTCTAACGAGTTTCACGAAATAGTAGGTTTATGATATAAAAATTTGATTGCACTAGGTCTCATCCTTGGGAAAACTCGCTGAACGACATTGAAAGGATAATTCATCCCTGACTGAAACAGCTAAGACTTTCGTCGTCTGTGGATATTAAAAAGTGAGCGAATGATTCTGTGGAAAATCAAAATATCGCATCCCCGAAATTCATAAGCTGACGTATAGCCAGCTGTAAAATATAAACACGATCATTTTAGAGAATTGTGTTCTGTTTATCAATAAATAAAATAACGAGCGAAGCTCGGTGCCCCGATATTGATATTTCAAACATTCATTTTTTAAATTTCAGTTCGAATGGAAATTCAATAGATTTGAATAATTTGATTTTGAAAACGTTTTTCATTTTGGTCCATATACATCAACAAATTCCAATATGTATAAGAAATTCAATGGGAAATACAAAATACAGCCTGAGCATAATAGGTATATCCCTTCAACAATCAATGTTAGTTTCTTCAATTAATTTGATTAAAAACTGTTTATTAACCATAAAATTGGCAATTGATCATTGGCTTATGTTTGCGAGTTCTGTATGTCTGACGTATCCTTTTTAAATCTCGATTTAGATTATTGGTCTAAAAATCGAATACCTCCGCATCTCCTTCAGAGTTGTCTCCAAAGACTTTAGCGAGCAATTAAAAGTTGTGAACTGGCAATTTATCACCTTGATGAGCATCTCAGCTGGCCATTTAGGCTCACTTGGCGACTATTGCTAAATCGTTTGCCTTTCTCTTCCAGCAATTTTTTCTAGTGCCATCACATACTAGAAACGCAGTGTGTGCCAGAAAACTACTTCAAGCTGATGGTTTATAAACTATAATTATCGATTTCAAATCATTCACTATCCAGGGCGATCTATTTGAATCTGGGTAAATATGGGAGAAGGATTCTAGCTGCTTATTTGAACCTACAATTTCCTAAACTTAGGAAGCATTCAAAATTTCCTAATCTCTAGAAATTCAAAATTCACAGTATCTACAGTTTTTGTAAGGAGTGAAATCTTGGGAGAAGTCATAACAAATATCGGGGAACCGAGCCTCGCTCGTTATCCTATTATATTAAGCGAGCAATTTCTGTATTTATTATCTGGCTATTCATGTTCAACGGATCTCGGATCTCGAAAACGGCTCCAACGATTTACACGAAATTTGGAACATTAACATAGTAGGCTTATGATATAAAAATTCGATTGCACTAGGTTTCATCCTTGGGAAAACTCGCTGAACGACATTAGAAGGATAATTCATCCTTGGCTGAAACAGCTGTGGATAGTAAAAATGTGAGTGAGCGAGTGAGTATATGAAAAATCAAAATATCGCATCCCCGAAATTCATAAGATGACATAATTATAGCCCCGATATTTTTCATTTATTGATAAACAGGACACAATTGTCTAAAATGATGGTGTTTATATTTCACAGCTGGCTATACGTCATCTTATAAATTTCGGGGATGCGATATTTTGATTTTTCACATACTCACACGCTCACCCACTTTTTTACTATCCACAGACGACGAAAGTCTTAGCTGTTCCAGCCAAGGTTGAATGATCCTTTTAATGTCGTTCAGCGAGTTTTCCCAAGGATGAGACCTATGCAATCGAATTTTTATATCATAAACCTACTATTTTCCAAATTCCGTGAAAATCGTTAGAGCCGTTTTCGAGATCCGTTGAACATAAATCACCAGATAATATCTGGTTATAATATTATAATATATTTATATTATATAAATACAGAAATTGCTCGCTTAATATAATAGGATTGCATAACCTTTATTATTTGGACAATTTATCAAAATTATAAAGAAACGAAGTTTTGCACTGTGTTACTTGTTTTCTATTAGTGTATTCACTCATGAATGAACAAATACATATTTTTGACACTTGATAATGGCATAATTGGCCGAAACCGGAAGTGTCTTCGAAAAAAATGAAGAGTAGCCTACTGTACTAGTAATTCAATGACAAAATAAACAAACAAGTAGTCATAGATCAATGTTTAAAAAAAAATCTGGTGTGGCGCACTCACACAACTTTCCTTCCCGTTATGAAAATTTATCACCTGACGCTAGTGTACACGCGCATCTCAAGTCTACTATTCAAAGATCTGCCAGCTGGTGACAGGACAATAACGCTGGAGACACACGAAGTCTGCTATCTCTTCATAATGAATGATTTAATAGAATCAACAGTTGACAACCGTTTGCATTATTGAATAAACACATTTTCTCCAATTTCGAGCTTATTTCCAATTTTAGGTGAAAATGTTACTGAACATTAATTGTAGAGATTCTCATGCTCAATCTTTTCCACTCGATTTTTTTGTTTAAATTATATCTGAAGCCTGACAATTGAGAATCTAAAATCAAACTATGCATAGATGGGGCGGAGCTCCTGAAATTTTTACAGATATGGGACTTGTGGCAGTTGATAGAGCTCATCGATGACTATTGTAGGTATAACTTTAATCAAAATCGTTGGAGCCGTTTTCGAGAAAATCGCGAAAAATCTTGTTTTTGACAACATTTTCGCAATTTTAGCCGCCATCTTGAATCGCATATGATCGAAATTGTTCGTGACGGATCCTTATAGTGTAAGGACCTTAACTTCCAAATTTCAAGTCATCCCGTTAATTGGGAGATGAGATATCGTGTACACAGACACACGCACATACACTCATACACACACACACACACACACACACACACACACACACACACACCACACACCACACACACACACACACACACACACACACACACACACACACACACACACACACACACACACACACCACAACACACACACACACACACACACACACACCACACACACACCACACACCACACACACACACACACCACACACACACACACATACAGACCAATACCCAAAAGCCACTTTTTTGGACTCAGGGACCTTGAAACGTATAGAAATTTAGAAATTGGGGTACCTTAATTTTTTTCGGAAAGCAATACTTTCTTTACCTATGGTAATAGGGCAAGGAAAGTAATACTTCAACGGAAAAATGTTCTACCTTCTTGGTTTCTGGGGGCTTTGTAGCTTGGATTCATTTTTATTGAGTAGGCCTTCTAAAGCATTGGTGTTCAGTGTATGTGAACGTCTGACGATGTTATAATTTCAACAATAAATGATTGTCACAAGATGATACAACTGAATGCCTGATGATGAAGGAGTGAAGCCCATGACCGGTGTAGTGATAACGGAGACTAAAGTTGCGACACTAGTCCTATATTAAAACTACGATTATTCATAGTCTCAACTAGAGATACTATCAACTAGGTCTACATTAAATACTATCAAGGTAATTAGAATACACAAATTAATTAAATAAAGACATGGAAAAAGCAAAAACTTGGAAAAATGAAACAAAAAACAAATAAAACTTGCAAAAATCTAATGTATTCTTATTACGTTTTTATCACCTATAGTAAACTTCAGTTCAGACTGTCGGTATTGGTTGAGTGCAAAGCATTGATGTAATAAATGAGAAATTCTGACTATTTGTAGTGAATCTCACAAAAATATTTTACAGATTTAGGTTATTGTAATTATTATTAGTGTCAGTTGTACAACCGCTGTAGTTTGGTTGACAAAAATCGTGAATATTAAAAACAAAACTGAAAAAATTAATTGAATCCAAATACAAGACTCTCATCAGAATCATCAGTTTTTCACCTTGTTTTATACTTTCACTTCTTCAGTCTCAATTTTGTAGACTATAAGGAAATGTAATGCTTGAAGAATTTTTTGTCAAGTAGGCTACCATACTTCTGACTGGCATTGAAATTTTATCAACTGAGTGTATTCAACCATTCCGAAACCGTAAAGGTCCTTATAAAGAGCACTAGCAAAAGCGAAACTGATTGGAATTTCGTTTATAATCGTAACATCCGAAGAGCAGTTACTGTTACTCCGTTATTTGACTTACTAAGTTACAGTTACTATTTACTTCCTGAGAGTAGGTACTCTGGAGTTATCTCAGTTTCAAGTGGTGGACACTTCAAACAAATATATTTTTGTCCAATTGCAATGAAATTTGGAACTATATATTGTAAGTAGAGCAGTTATTATGTTACAATGAGTACCGTGTTACTATCAGTACCAGATACCACTAAGAGCAGCTACTCTGAAGTTACCTTAGTTTTGAGTAGTAGTTATGAAGAAAATATTCTCGTTGAGTTGTTATAATAATATCGTTGAGAAACAAAACAATAGTGCAAATAATGGCAAATCTTAAATCAACGGATGAGAAATGCGAGATGGCCACAGAATTGAAACCCATCAGGTTGAAGGTAAATAGGTGGACCACACGAATTATGAATGCAGTAGGTAAGCTCATATATAATTATATGAGAGACAAAAATCTGGTTGAGGCAAACTGGATTATAGGCAGGAATGGCTTATGTGAGTATGGGATGCGAGAGGCGGCAACTGCCGTAATCTAATTATTCTAGAACATTCTATTCTAATCTAATCTATTCTATACTTAAACATTCTTATGTATAATAGAAGTGGAAGATGCACTTTTGATTCAAAGTTCGGAATTAAAAATCAAGAAAACTGAAAAATAGGAAGAAAAACAGAGAAATAAAGAAAAGAGCATAAGAGATTACATTATTATGAGATACTGATAGATTAATGTAGATAAGAGAGCAAAGACAAGGAGAAGGAAACGAAGTATCCTTTGAAACATAAGTACAAAAATTAGATATATCGACGAGAAAAATATCTAAAATAAAAGTACAGAGACAAGAGGGAGATAGGGGAGCATAGAGTACGTAAATTACGAGAAATATAGTAAAATAATAATAAAAATAAATATAGAAATAAACAGAAGAAAATGATGATGATAATGATAATGTTGGAGGAGGAGGAAGAGGATGAGCACGAGGAGAAGGATAAGAAGTAAGAGAAGGAGCAGAAGCAGGAGGAGGAGAAGGAGCAGAAGGAGGAGAAGCAGGAGAAGGAAGAAGAAAAGAAGAAGGATGAGGAAGAGAAGGAGGAGAAGGAAGAGGAGAAGGAGGAGAAGGAGGAGGAGGAGGAGAAGGAGGAGGAGAAGGAAGAGGTGGAGGAGTAAGAGGAGGTGGAGTAGGAGGAGGAGCAGGAGTAGTAGAGGAGGAGGAGGAGGAGGAGGAGGAGGAGAGGAGGAGGAGGAGGAGGAGAGGAGGAGGAGGAGGAGGAGGAGGAGGAGAGGAGGAGGAGGAGGTGGAGGAGGAGGAGGAGAAGAGAAGAAGAAGAAGAAAGAAGAAGAAGAAGAAGAAGAAGAAAAGAAGATGAAAAACAAGAAGAAAAAACGCAAATGTAGAACAAGATCTAGAAGAAGAAGAAGACAAATGAAAAGAAACAATTGACTTATATTCTATATTATATCTTCTATCAGGTAGATTCATCTTTCATGTTAGACATAATATTACATAACAAGTACGGCAGGCAGTAAATGGGTGTAGTGGGTGAGTTTAATGTGAACCAACCAGAATACGAGAAAAAGAGATGGTGAGAGACGAGATGAAAGAAGTCAGTAGAAGACAGAAGAGCGGGCAGGCAATGATGATTCCTCCTCATTAATTCAAATCGGCACAGCAGACTAGACTCGAGCTAATAGCATGGGCAGGTACGGCTTGTTATAGGATTTACACCAGTTTCAACTGACCGATAAGACGTTTGTCCTCGGTGAATTGCTGCTGTAATTACACACTTTTGCGAAGCGGTGTTTTCACACAGTTTGGCAATATACACGACGCCGCCTCCACCAACAAAAGAACGCTTGTTGATTTAGGATTTAGATCGCATGTGCAGTGCAGAACATCGCAAGGGAATTAATACTGAAGCTGTTTTTGAAATGCTTCCATCAGAATGATGCTAACTTGTTGATATAGAACAAAAATGTAGAGCACCACAGAGAGGGTTGGTGTAGAACACTACAGAGAGGGCATCGATAATAATACATTTTATTTCAATTAATATACAAATAAGCAATCTAATCAATAAAATGTACGTAATATTCAAGAATACAATGTGGGAAATTTTACTACAGATATAAATAAATTGCATTTTTTCGGGAATTAACCTACTCAACTATGGGAAACCCATGTTCTAGAGCAGGTGTAGTAGTAATACATGAAATTTAGAGTGGGGGTGCAAATACATTGGGTATCGATGGACAGCACAAAGCGTCAATACGTATATATTGATGCTGTTTTAATGTAAGCCTCTCGTCATTCTAATTTTAAATTCTAATTCTAATTCATAATTCAAATCACTAGAGAGAGCAAATTTATAAGTGCCTAATGTGGAAATGATGCCAGCAAATGGATGGACACTTAGAAAACGGCTGATTTCAATCACAAATGGAGAGTTCTACAAAGAATTTTGGTGAATTAAATCGATACTTTTCGGATATTATGTCTTGATGATTGCAGAGAGTTTAAAGAGTTCGTGTTTCACATACGAGTGATATATTATAGAGTCATCGTATTTAAGGGGTTGATAAGAACTATGATTTATTCAAGATATAATTTGTTGGTATGCGATTTATTCAAGCGATTTGTACACAATGATATAATTAATCTGAATTTGAGATGAGGATATGATGTATAGGAATACCTTCTCTCTATCTCTTTTCTGTATAGGGCTACTTTTATTGAAATAGAAATAAAAATAAAAATCTTAGTACCCTTTTCGAAATATTTAATCACAACATGTGTTTCGACTTGAAAATGGCATCAATGTGCGAAACATGTTGTGATTAAATATTTCAAAAAGGGTACTAAGATTTTTATTTTTATTTCTACCTTCTCTCTACTTTAATAGAATGTTCCAAATTGTGAATCATATAATGAAACTATCAAAAGGATACTATTAAAAGAATTACCAGGAAGTAAATTTAGTATTCTATTGAGAAGGGAGCTGTTGTCTATTTTCGCATATTCATTGGAGGAGTTCAATGAATATTACAAAACTCAAGTTGGAGGTTTAAGAGGATAGTACAAATTTTCTTATTGTATAAGTTTGACAAATCCATATACTCCTCTTGTAGGAGATCAGAGGATGAAATGGAATAAAGATAATAAATAATGAATTAAAAAGAGTTATAAAGAGGATCGAAGTTTCCTGTTCCGTGAGCACTCTTTGAAAATACTTGAGAAATTTAACCTCCTCGATATCAACATTCAGCCCATAAGTAAATCCATGCACATTCAATTTCTCCAACCTCTGATCATGCAAACAATGAGTGTGGCAAAAGATGATTAGACCAAAACATATTGATAAAACATGTCAAATTCCTAACAAGTTTAGAAGAAGGAACAAACAAGAAATTGAGAAAACAAATTTCTGATGAATGAATTTCTGATTTCATTTCATTTAAATATCAACTTAAATATACTTGAAAATTTTGGTATGGTACAAAGAGATGATACTTAGTACTCAATTTGTAGACTCTGATTTGGTAGAGTAATTAAAATCGAATTAACCATGTCATAACAGATAAGAATTCCACAATATATGAAACAGAAGGGTTGAAGATGGAATCCGTCTGATACCTATCAAACGTCCTGGAATTACCGAGTAATTCAACCCAGAATGGATAACCATGTCATAAAAGATAAGAATTTCACAAAATATGAAACAGAAGGGTTGAAGATGGAATCCGTCTGATACCTATCAAACGTCCTGGAATTACCGAGTAATTCAACCCAGAATGGAAACGTGATAGTCTAATTGCTAAATGCTGAGGGCCAATGAACTATACACACTACTCATTGAATGTTGAGCAAAAAAGTTCGGACAACATGTAATTACGGTAACCAGAGATCAACTGAATGAGCACTCGGACTCAAACTACTTGAAATTTTTCTCTTTTTTGGATCAAGGATTAAGAAACGATCTTCTAATAGATGGTGTTCAGATAAACATCATAACGAGAGAAGCAGGAATGATAAAGAAGACTCAATGTTTAATAGATTACAATTGATCTGATACAATTTTACTTGCGGAATTTGGGTGATAATTATCTGATTGCAGGGATATCAATTTGATCAAACGTTCTCTCATTGAGCAATGGGAAGTTAACTGTTTGACTGATAATATAAGTATGATTATACAGAAACATTCTGAAGTGCTGGTTCTGTATTCAATACAAAACTCCTTGAAAATATGTTCAATTCAGAACTTTGAAATTTAAATTAAGAATTGAACTGGATTGAATTACTTCTCAATTTCAAGTTGTTTTAAGCACAATCTACGTAAAATTCCAACAGTATTACGAATAATCTATCAATAACTGATAGGTATAAATTATTCATATGAGTGTAACCAATGAGAATGGATGAGAAGATGCTTGATCCAGGTTCGAGGGTACAAAGTCGAGGGTACGAAACATATAATTTCAAACTCAAACTGATAAAGCTATTAAATATCATAAAATAATATTTGAAGAGAATAATTTGTGACTGATCAACTATTTTCCTTCTACTCAAATAAAAATTGATAAATGCAATCCTAAATAATGTTGCTATTCAGAGTTATTTATGTGGAATAATTTCTTGAAGTTCTGTAGGTGAATTACTGCACTACTGATGAATTATTGCTAGATAAAAACATATTTATTTAACTCAGAACTGTTCAAGTCATCTACCAACCAGAACTATTAATAAACAATTGACTTATATATTCGGAAACTAATTTTTCATAATGAAAAAATATATATCAACAATACCTAGATTGATAAAGCTCTATTGGCTTTGATAGGATTTTACAGATCATCAGGGTTGATAAAGCTTCTTCTTAGGAGTAAAATGCATTCCTCTTTTATCATAGCTCAAGGCTTCTTTTTCCAGTCACGCCAAACTCTATTTTAATTCAATGATTATTTTATTTGGCAATAAATGAATCATCGAAGAGTAAGTGTTTTTTTTACATATTTACATGGAAACACAGTGTCTAGACTACATAAAATCTATTATAAAGCGTTTCGTCATGTAAAACAACATCAATTTAGAATACTGCTAGATGATAATATTTTGTTTCGCTTATTTTTAAATGACGTCACAAATTATCCACATTATTTCACATTCATTTTGATATAGTATTTTTTTCATCCAAGGAATAAATTAATATTGAGTAGCCAACAGATTTGACGTGTCATATACTGCGGGAGCGTTGCTCCCTTAATGCAGTTTCATATGACGAACAAGAACAGTAAAGTAATAGACAACCTTCATGGAGTATGTATCACGAGTATTTAATTTGGGGGATGTATTATAATTTTTAAACTCTATTTCTGTTTGAGTGAATACAAATGATACGAAAACTCACAGCACGATCCAGAGAGAAGCGCCTATCCATGTGCGCTGCTGACAATGGAACAGATCACCGAATTAAAAATCAGAGATAAGTTGTGCAAAGCGCAGACTAGACACACGCGGTCACCCGTCCAAGAGCAGGCGACAGACTGATGAGGAGGTTAGTGGCTTACTGGTGGCACTAAGCCTCTCGCAGACAGTTCACACTCACACTTGGAGCCCCTTCTTCCAACTTGTACTTTCACCTGCAGCTCTTTCAAGTGCATACACACTCGCACACTTTATTTGCACGCACACACACGCTCGCATACGACTCCACCTTAACCTCCACATTATTTGCATTCATAACAACTGTCATTAGAATGGCGATATTCAAATTCTAGAAGTCTCCACGAGTGCTCGCAGATTTAACAATAATATGAACGTATTCACCGTCAAATTAATTCCTATATAATGTACTAGGAATCCAGAGTTGGCATAGACTTTTTGTAGAGTGGTGTGGAAGTCACAAGTCCAGTCCGCTATCGCTACATCGATCCATCGGAGGGAGGGGGGTTCCAGTTTACAACCCCCTTCTCCCCTTCAGACCAAAAAAGAGGCCCTAAACAAGATAACACCCTCATTTACTCATCAAATTCCACTAGGATAAGTCTAACATTTTTGGACAATCCCTCATTTGAGAATACTGGGGCTACGCTACTGCATCGGTCATGGTTCGATTTCTAATTTCTAGTGTGTTTATTCCAACATCCTTCAACTCATTACCCATTATACAAGCTCAATTAAGCCTAATTCAAGAACATTAGCAGCAAAAATACAATATAGCTAATAATTTATTTCATAACTTAGCTGAAATAGAAAAAAAAACACAGATAGGTGGTATAAATTGAATAGCTAATATTTTTACTTTCCTTGCCCTACTACCATAGGTAAGGAAAGTATTGCTTTCCAAAAAAAATTAAGGTACCCAATTTCAAGTTTTCTATACGTTTCAAGGTCCCCTGAGTCCAAAAACATGATTTTTGGGTATTGGTCTGTGTGTGTGTATGTGTGTATGTGTGTATGTGTGTGTGTGTGTATGTGTGTGTGTGTGTATGTCTGTGAACACGATAACTCCATTCCTAATTAACCGATTGACTTGAAATTTTAAACTTAAGGTCCCTATACCATGAGGACCCGACAATAAGAAATTCAATAAAATTCAATTCAAGATGGCAGAAAAAATGACGGATAATTACTAAAAAAACATGTTTTTCACGTTTTTCTCGAAAATGGCTCAAACGATTTATTCAAATTCATATCATGGATAGCTATTTATAAGCCCTATCAACTAGCATAAGTCTCATTTCTGGGAAAATTTCAGGAGCTCCGTAATATTCTTGAGAAAAATGGCGGAAAATGACTAAAAACCATGTTTTTCACGTTTTTCTCGAAAACGGCTCCAACGATTTTCTTCAATTTATACCATGGATAGCTATTTTTAAGCCCTATCAACTGGCATAAGTTTCATTTATGGGAAAATTTCAGGAGCTCCGTAATATTCTTGAGAAAAATGGCGGATAATGACTAAAAATCCATGTTTTTCACCGTTTTCTCGAAAACTGCTCTAACGATTTACTTCAAATTCATACCATGGATTCATAAGCACTATCAACTGGCATGATTCTCATTTCTGGGAAAATTCCATGAGCTCCGTAATATTCTTGAGAAAAATGGCGGATAATGACCAAAAACCAGGTTTTTCACGGTTTTCTCGAAAGCGGCTCTAACGATTTTCTTCAAATTCAAGCCATGGGTAGCTATTCATAAGTCCTATCAAATGACATGAGTTTTTTCCTTGGAAAATTGCAGGAGCTCCGTAATATTCTTGAGAAAAATTGCGGATAATTACTAAAAAACCATGTTTTTCACGATTTTTTCAAAATAACTTGACCGATTTTTTTCAAATTCATACTCTGTATAGTTATTTATCAGCTCTATCAACTGGCATGAGTCTCCTTTCTGTGAAACTAATGGGGGGTCCACCCCATCCTTGAGAAATGGACTTTGTAACCTCCTTCTCGTGCATGAGGTAGGTAGGTAGGTAGAGCAGTTCATAAAAAGAACACATAGTCGAGATATTTCATCTGTAGAACAGCTGTTTTGACGACTTTAAAAAATGACGACTAAAAAAATCATTGAATTTCACTATTTACACAAGGAAAAGTACTCTGAAAACAATTATATATAAACATATACAAAAGTCTGATCGTAGTTTCGAATATGAGCAAGGAAAGTTGTGTGAGTGTACCACACCAGATTTTTCCTATAACTTATCTGAAATACTAAAATTGACCGAACGCAGTGAGTTCTATGTTTTAACTAGGATTTTCTTTCGTCTGTCTGTATGTATGTAACGCATTTAGGGCCAAACGCGTTGATAGAATTCTATGGGATTTGGCAGGAATATTTCTTTTTTAACTGCGCGTCGATGAATACACAAGGTTTTTTGAAATTTTGCATTTTAAGGATAATATGAAAGGAAAAGGGATTTTCTCCATACTCCGATATCACTACTATTATATCATCCACTATGAAGATAGGATTAATCTGACTATAGAATTATTCATAATAATCAATCAGAAAAGAAGTGGATTATTCATTGCATGCATTACACAGATGTCTGGAGAAGCCCGTGAACAGGTGACACCAGATACCTGTGGATGATAAAACTGCGTGAGTTCTACTGTTCACAGAACTACTAGTACCACGGATGCAACATAGTGCTAGGGGGGGGGGATGAGGGATGAGCACCCTTGTATGGGTATTGTTGACCCGATAACCCTCATTGGACCGTTAGTTGTTAAACTGTTAGAATAGGGGAGAGATATTCCAAGAATGAATTGGTTCTCAATATCAACGAAAAAAAGTCCTCAAAATATTATATGAAAACAACTAACTACACAAAAAACAAAATATAGATCTGAAAGAAGTCGTCTGATTAAAATGAAGGCTACGATGACAAACGTTGTAAATAATAATCAATATACAGAGTGTTTCAGAAGTAGTGTCGAACATTTTAGGTTATTGTTCCTGGATAATAGGAGACTACAAGTAGATTTTGCTCAGGTATTGCTTAGGTATTGCTTAGGTGTTGATTAGGTATTGCTTAGGTATTACTTAGGTATTGCTTAGGTATTGTAATAGTAGGTATTGCTTATACACGGACGGGATAAAAAATTCACGAGTGACGCATCATCACTTCTGAACTATTCAACTGATTAACTTGAAATTTTAAGTGGGGGCACCCAATAAACAACACTATTCAACAGCACCCATTTAACAATATTAAACAGCATCCAGTTATTGATTTTGCTAATGTATGTGAGAGAACCATTATCCATACCAAATATGTCACAATATAGACCAATATAATGATTGATAGCATGAAACCGTTGGAAGTACCTATCAACAACATACACAATGCACATAACCTCACTCTGAGCAAACTCCTGGTGCACTAGATCGACGAGGAGCTAAGTGCTGAGGAAGACAGGTAGGCTGCTACCAGTGAGTGCTGGGACGCGGACCGGCGATTGACTGCAGTGCAGTGCGAAGACCATCTTCGCCGGTGAAGGAAGCAGTGGGCATTGAGGAGGAAAGGATTGAGAGGGGGTTGCCCACAGGTTATTGTCTTTGATAATTACTGGTAGCTGCCTACTACTACAGCATGTAAACAAGCCGTTCTCCGTATCTTCCTTTAGAATTTAGATTATCTTTCTTTTCTCCCTCATTAGCTTTCGTTTTCTGCTTCAAATTTTCTCGTTTTTGCTTCAAAGCTTGTTTCCGATATAGCCAAACGTTGAGAGGAAGAATGGACTACACAGCTCTGATAGCAAAGAATGGACTGTATAAACTAACTAAATATTCAAGTACTAAAATGTTTTTTAGGCTACAGCATTGATAATGAGTTGATTGTGACTGATTAAAGAGTTGTGAATGAATAAAGCAAATATTTATAAATAACAGAGAGCAGCACTCACCAGTTATTTCCTTTGACATCTGTACTTAGCCTTTTGTAAATAATTGATTAAAGTGCAAGGTGCAGATAAGGATGGAAAGAAATTGGATTACAGACGGGATGCTGTAGTTTCCTAGGCTTTTGCAATATTTTCATCTAAAAAATATTTTCCTCTCATCCACAACTCCGACAGTATGAGACGATTTCAATACTACTAATTATCAGACGCTGATTTTATGAACTTTTCTTAATAACTGAAAAATAATTAATCGAATGATTGAAAAATTAGCGAGAACAAAGAATATGCTTTGAAAATGATTTTTTTATTTGATACAAATGACACTGATGTAATAGCATTGGTAGATAAAATAATAAGTCAATCCTTGTGCTATTTTTTTTCCAAATTGAGGTGATGATACGTCCAAGAGATGATCACTGGTATCTCGATATTGATATTATTGATACTTAGTCAAGTGTTGATGGAAATAATATTATTTAGTAAATGATATTAATATCATTGATATTGCGATGATAGATTACCCTGCACTTCCGTGTTGAATTGAAGAAGGTGGATCAGCCACGAAAATGTTTCCGATAATTATTCAAGTCAAGTTTCATTCATGTTTTCAATCTTGTTGAAGTCTTTTACCGTGATTACTTATGTTAATAATTTGTACTTAACTTTGTTAATAATATTGTATTCATGATTGGAAGAATGTAATATGCATGGAATGATGTTGACTGAAATAATATAATCTTGTCAGAAGTCATAATTATTATCAAATATCCGATTTCACTGTTGAATTCGGATAGGTAGTGAAGATCCAATATTCTTCTTTTTCTCTCATTCATCACTTTCTCACTTTCTTCACCTTTTCCTCCATATTATCTTTCTTCTCCTCATCTGTTTCGACTTCCGCTCATCATTATTTCTCTCCACTTTTCACCTTTTCCACTTACACCTCCTTCTTATCTTCAATCTCCTTCTTTTTTTCTACTTTTCAAACTATACACCATTCATCCTTCATCTTCTCTTCTTTCTCTTCGTCTTCTTTCAGAAATCTTCTTTGTTCTTACTCTACAATCATCATCATTCCTCATTCCACTAACATTACTTTTCCTCCACCTACTGGCTAAAGTACTTACTTTACTCCCTGAAACATAATACTAAAGTGTCACTTTTTCGCTCTCGGTAGTAAAAAACAGAAAAACTCCCTAGGGAGTAAAAGTGACTCCATTTAAATAACATGGGAAGCATCTCTATTTTAAAAACTTACATTATAATAGGTTAGAAGGTCTAAGCTCAGATGAGAAAGCATAAAGAGGTGTCTGTCATTGAGTCAACTGAATTCAATACCACAACCAGAAATTTGATCAACTCATGAAATATATATTTGTATGATATTATTTCTTAATATTAGTAGACGATAAAAATTTATACAATTTTTAAAATATCTTATTCTATTCAAAATACCAGCCAACAAATATTTTTGATCTGCAATTCAAATCTGAACCGCGTGATCTGGAGTCAGCCATTTTTGGTAGACACCCAGCTGATATAATTGTGACAACTTTTGCTAGATAGCGCAATCGGCAGTGGTGCCAATCAGACGGCCGCTGTTTAGGTTTTAGATTTTAGGTTATGTTGTTAGGAAACATTGTCACCAATACGTAAGTTATTAAAATTATATTATTTGCAGTTTCTATAAAAAAATGTAGATGGAGGAAAAATTTTGTGTACATCACGAGCGAAAAAGACGTTTTCTCCCTCGGGAAAATTGTTGCCCTCGGCTTTGCCTCGGGCTTCAAACTTTTTCCCACAGGGAGAAAAAGTCGTACTTTTCACTCTAGATATACAAATAACTATTTCACCTCTTCTACTACTTTTACCATCATGTATTAATCTTTTTCCTCTTTTACTCTCCTTTTTCAATTTGTGATTTCCTTCTTTTTTCTCATTCTTCTCATCTACTGTTTCCTTAACATATTTACATAATTAATTTATCACCTGTTCTACTAACTTTTCAATTTTTTATTATCTCCATTTATCTCTCACCAACATTTACCTCTCTGTCTTCCGTCAACATAATTTTCCTCCAAGTTTCCCATCTTCTTCTACTTCACAAATTTTCCGCTTCCTCCTTATCAATGTTGATTGAGGGGAAACACAGAGAGAGACGTTCTTGTTACTGCTCGCAGCCAAACAACAATTAGGCGCCCGATGAAGCAGACGTCTGCTGTCTACAGAATCGTCTCCGAAGAAAGTGAAATTACTACGTACCATCTTGACCTTAAAATTTATTCGTCCTAACGGCATGATGTGAACAAAAACTCGTTTCCAACTGAACAGAATAAAGATGCAGTTTGGTAACTGTAAGCTTGATTCGGCAGAGGTAATGCCTATGTATTGAATCGGCAAAGGAACAACGTTAAAAGCAGAATCAGTTATAATGTAAGTGAACTCTGTAAAATGATTGAATGATTATTATTGTTGGTTCAAATGCTGATCTATTAAATGCGAGAGAAAATATTTCAGGAGCAAACCTTAGTATCTGCTCAAACTGCAATGATTATCTATGAAAATGTATCAGAGGTATATTCATTCCTAAAATTCAGTACCTAAGTTGCCATTCAATCGAATTTCAATGTTTTTAATCCATTAAAATGGAAAAAATAAACTTGAAGTTTAAAAATTGGTTCTGTATCCAATCAGCGGTTTTATCAATTCGGTCATAATCTTATTTTTCCTTTCTCTTGCTCAATCTTTCCCTTTTTTAAGCCAACAATCTATAACTCAGTTTCCTTCCTGAGGCAAAGTTTATATTAGTTATAGATATTATTACAATATATCGGGTTGCATATTCATTCTTTTCCACTATCAATTTCAAATTTAAGTTTAAACACTCATGAAATGAAAATGCACTTACTACACTATGCATCAGACAGAGTCTGATGACAGAGTCTAAACTTTGGTAGAGAGTTAGTGGAGAGGATATTTTTAATATTCTTTCCAAAGAATGGACATTGATATGTCCAAAGCTCCGCCAATTTATGTAGATGCATAGCAATATAATTATTATCTATAGTTATTATATTACAAATTGCTTTTTCATATCATATACAGTTCAATAACTATTTTCTTAGTCTATATTATGTAAATTCATCTATAATTTTGCTGTATTGTAAGCTATTGTATATAAGTGTATAAGCCAGTATATATTGTAATCTACATAAATAAAGTACTCAATCAATCAATCAATCTGATGATGACATACACCAGGTCAAAACTATCGTCACTGCAAATAGTGTTTTAATCACTCAAGTGTTTTAAAATTTTATCTCATAATAAATATATTCATAATAATTATGATATAAATAATTATATTATAATTATCATATTTAAATATATAGAATACATATTAGACTGTACTCCTTACTAAAAACAAGAAGTATGTGGTATATTTTGCCTAGAGTACCGTACATTACAAGATTTGGTTACATTGCGCAATAGTAACGGATAAATGAATCACTGACTTGATTCGAGCATTTCACGTTTCACAAAGTAGCACCGTTTCACATACTTCGGTGGAATGCGACGGCCAATCAAAAGGTATCATTGGATGCACAATCAGAGAGTATAAAATGTATTAAGATTGTTTCATACTATATTCTTTGGGCACAATAACTTTCATCTTTCCAGCTAATACATAATAATGTGGGGTTCCCCATCGTAAACCTTAGCCTTAGCTTTGCATTTACCATTCTAAAATGCCAAAACACACTATCAAAATCCACATTCAAGAATTCAGGAAGATCGCCATTCAACCTGTAAATTCAGATGAATCATAAATCCAAGAAGAGAAATCTTTTCTTAGAAATTGCTTCTACGTAACAAAGGGAATAAGGTTAGTGAGAATTCATTTAATTTTCGTTTTGATTAAAATTTGAAGTTTGGAAGGAAAATATATAGTGTTCTTTAATGAATTGGTTTGACAGGATATAAATAAATGATAGATTGCCATATCCTGATCCATTTTAGCCAGACACTGATTTGGGAATTTTACTGATGACGCAATATCTTTCGGGTGAAAAGTTAGTTGACCTTGATACAAATAATTCTGTTAACGCACAGTTGCTAATTGCATTGACTCAGTACAGTACACCTACCATTGGAGATTAGGTGTTATAAGTACTATTTCTGATAATCAAAGGCTGAAAATAAATCTGTAAATAACCGATGAAATCTATTTATAGCGAGTTACATTGGAAACAGAAACAGTATTCTGATTCGAATTTGGTAACAATTATATTAATGGGTTTCCTTATTCTTCTATTCAGATTAATCCTATCTCAATAAATGTAGTGGTGAGACATATTTCTCCTGCCTTGAAATTGGAATTGATTCCTTCTTTCTGGAATATTATAACAATTATACGGTATGGGTTTCTTTATTCTCCTATTCATATTATTTTAATGTCAAGACATGTAGAGGTGAGACATTTCTCCTGCCTTGAAATTGGAATTTATTCCTTCTTTGTCAAATATTTAAACAACATACTTTGTATTTTGATCAAGAAAAATGTTTTCTTCCAGTAATGATCAATATTTTTACTCAACTATTATCACCACTTTCTCATAATATAGCCTACTAACTGTAATTGAGTAGTGATGTTCACCCTTCAACGATAAATTGATTTGAAAAACTACACTTTGCAACGGAAGTGGCTGACACAACTTCTTCACTTCAACATTCCACATAAATGCTTCTAATGCTGTCCGTTTAAAATGGAACTCGCAACAGTCCACATGCGTCCTTGACCCACAACTATCAAAGCATTAACGCGACCGTTTGACGGTGCAGTTGTTGCATTAAATTTCGATATGAACGACATTATTTTCTAGATCAACCGGTTTCACGGCCTCTGCTCGAGCTTGAAAAAGCGCGGTCAAACCAGCGCAACGCGACCACCCCTCTCCCCATCGTCAACCACCTTCTACAAACATGACGCACAAGTACGTCAATAATATTAACAGCAGTACGTTAATAATTAGTCAAACGTCAAATTGCCTACTTCAAACGGTACGCTTCCACAACACGATATTTATTTATTTATTTTTTGATACAACTACAAATCATATGAATATGATCGGGATAGAACATATTATTATATTCATATTTGTATGAATAGTGGGTATTATAGATCTTTCATAAGCATTTATTCAGTGGTGCCTGACCTGACCATACCCAATGACGCACACCTCCCAAAATTAAAAAAACAGCTCCTGCTAACCCCCCACAAAAAAAATTGAGAACCCCGAAGCAACAAAGATCGTACTTTCAAACCCTGCAGTTTTGCACAGCATGCAGTCTGCCAGTCTGTATCCAAAACCCCACCCCCCGTGGGCACCCCTGATGATTTATTTTTCCAGAGATAGGCTACTTGATATTTTGTAATTTGATAGACAAGTAACTTTTTTGTTCTTTTCAAGATACGACTAGTTTCGGATAATATTATTGATACATGAATCAATATAATGATGGTCTGTTTGAAAATTGTAGGAGTAAATAAAATAATATTACAGAATTTGAATAGCTTGAAAAATTTCAATTCATAAAATGGCAAGAACTGCATAAATAAAAAAATTTCAATAAGGACATGATTTCTAACTGTCATAGGTTGTCCGGTAAAAATCGTGAGATGGCACCTCCTATCATTGTTAGATTTGTTAAGAACATAGACAAACAAAAGTTCCTACAATGCAAGGGTAAAAAGGGAAGAATATTAGCCAGTGATATTGGGTGGTCGAATGATGCTCGTGTAATCTACATTAATGAAACTATGTCTCCGTTCTGCAAGAGTATCTTCAACAAAGGAAAGGAACTTCAAAAACAAGGTCATTTGAAATATGTGTGGTTCAAAAATGGCAATGTATTCGTCAAAGCTGATGATCTTTCCAAAAGTGTACACATTTCAAGAATTGAGGACTTCAATAAGTTAGTTACTAAAAGATAAATTTTGATTGATTGATCTATTTTTGTCATACTAGGCTATGTGGGCATGTAGAGAGTGCAAATTGCCGTCTAATGTTTTTTATATTATTTATTCTATTTTATTTTTTTCTATTCTTATTATGATTTCAATAATTTTGCTTGCTTGATTATTATGCCAATTTGATTATTATGCCAATTTGCTTATTAACTGATACACGTTTTGAATGCTATGTGAGTGGAACAAGAATAATTAAGTTAATTGCAGTTAATTTTCAATATATTTCATTCTATTTTATCATAAACTAAGACGTTTTTACAATACGTTGATGAATTAATTCATTTCAATTCTATTATTATTGATTTTGTTTAATTGATTAAATTGAAAACGTTAACATTAATTTATGAACGGTGAATCATGTGATAAAGGCAATATTGGTGTTTCACATTATATGTGATTTTTTTAAAAGTTTCTTTGAGGAGTCTCCTGCTTTGTGCATTATTATTCAGATTCAGTACCTATTGTAGATGTACCCAATCTGTTTCTGCATTTCGTCTAAAATATCATTTATTATGAGGTATGAATGTAGTGTGAATGTTGCATGTGGGAATAAAAAAATTATTGTTTTTCTGTCACAACTTACTAAATTGTATGTCAATCTTATCATTCTTTTATGGGGGCTAATGTGAAGTTTTTTGAGAGTGTAGATGATGTTAACAATGTTTTCTTACTGGTAATAATAATCTTACTATAATACACCAAAATATTCGTAGTATGAACCGTAATTTTGACTCCTTTATCACATACTTGAATTGTTGGAATAAAAGACCGGATATTATAGTTTTATCTGAAACATGGACTCAATCTGAAAATGATGCAGCTATGTATAACATTGAAGGGTATGATAGATATCATGCTGGTGCTGATTTCACAAGAGCTTCTGGTATTATAATATTTGTTGCAACTGAAGCGGGTATAACGTGCTCTGAAATTACAGCAAATATCATCGGTGCTGATTCTGTATTACTTGAATGTCGCATGTTTAACTATTGTTTTAGTATTCTTGGTATTTACAGATGGCATGGTGTACAAATAGAGAATTTTCTTGATAGTCTTAATGAATTGTTGGAGGGCTACCAAGCTGCAAATTGTTTTATAATAGGTGACATTAATATTGATATAAGCAGAATTGGTGATATTAAAACTTTAAAATACTTAGAAATGTTGTTTAGCAATGGGTATGAGTGTCTTATAGACATGGATACTCGCTTATTGAATGATAGTTCATCTTGTTTGGATCATATATTTTTTAGATCAGCCTTAAATAAAAGAGCTGTATCAAGTGCAGTAATTGAATCTCAGATTACTGATCACAGAGCTGTAGCCGTTTCCTTATCTAAAAGTAGTTGTGAAAATTTCAGATTGTCTTCAACGGAGAAATCAATAATAGATTATGATAAATTAAACAGCTTATTAATGCATCATGACTGGAGTTCGGTATATTTTTCTAATGATGTTAACTTTAAATTCAATACATTTATTGGTGTTTTGAATAATTACTTAAAACAGTCAAAGTACACTATTCTTGTAAATTTAACCAGCCATGATAAGAAATTGAAACCTTGGATGACTGAAGGGTTGTGTGCTGCTATAAAAAATCGTGATAAGCTTTACAAAAAAATGTCCAGAAATCCAAATGACAATAAATTAAAATCAGATTATTTGAAATTTAAGAAAAAGTTAGTTGTGTGGATAAATGAACAAAAACATAGGTATTTTTCTCATCTCAATGTCTTACCTATCCAGCAACAATGGAAAGAAATCAATAAATTGTGTGGTCAAGCGTCAAGAAAACAAACAATTAGTTTACAGATAGGAGGTACAATTGTTAGAGAAGATCAGACTGTAGCTAAGGAGTTCAATAATTATTTTGCTAAAGCAGCGGTTGAAGTAACTTCTTCGGTGAAACCTTTATCTGATGAAAATAAGCAACTGTTAAGGAATAAATTTAAAATAAAAAATTATTACAATTCAATATTCCTTGAGCCTTTTCATTTTGATGAAATTGATAAGTTAATTCAGAGTTTAAAGAATGGCAAGTCTCCAGGCATGGATGGATTTAGTGGTAGGTTATTAAAAATAGTGTCTACATCAATTATTCCCGTTCTTTGTGACATTTTCAATAGTAGTATTTCTTGTGGAGTATTCCCTGATGCCTTGAAAATAGCCAAAGTTGTGCCTATCTATAAAAAAGGTTCAAAAACTGATATTGCCAATTACAGGCCAGTATCTTTGCTTTCAGTTTTTTCTAAAATACTAGAGAAACTAGTAAAGAAGAGAATTGTAGATTTTTTCAATGTTAACAAATTCTTCTACAGTGGCCAATTCGGCTTTCAACAGGGTTTGAGTACTGAAATTGCGCTGAATCACTTTATGACAAATATTTATAATAGTTTGAATACTCGTGGTAAGATGAAAGTTTCAGGGCTCTTCCTTGATATTAAAAAAGCTTTTGACACTGTTGATCATGATATATTGATAAATAAGTTGTTCATGTCTGGGGTTCGTGGAATCCCCTTAAAGTGGTTAAATCTTATTTAGAGAATAGGAGCCAATGTGTTAGTATAAATGGTATTAATAGTGAATTGGTTGTAAACAGCAATTGTGGAGTCCCTCAGGGTTCAGTCCTGGGGCCTCTCTTATTTTTAGTATATATAATGACTTATTCTCATTGAATTTTCATGGATCTGTAACATCATTTGCTGACGATACTGCACTGGCCTATTCAGCTAATAGTATAAATGAATTACAAATGATGTTACAGTCAGACTTGAGCAATTTGAGACTCTGGTTTGATGGGAACAAAATAGTGTTAAATGCTTCTAAAACTAACTTCATTAATTTCTCCCTATCAACGGTTTTTGAATTCTCAGTCCCTTTAAAGTATCACGAGATAGATTGTCAAGCAGAGTCATGTAAATGTAATAGTATTTATCAAGCTAATTCCTTGAAGTATCTTGGTATGACTTTGGATGACAGATTAATTTGGACAAATCACATAACAAATTTGAAATGTAGACTTCTTTTTTTAATTAGGAAATTTTATAATCTTCAACAATTCTTACCTAGATATATTCTCCGTCAATTGTATTTTGCATTTTTTCACTCAAAACTAGATTATGGATTATCTTGCTGGATGTCAACATATGCTTGTCACTATAATCCAGTTGTAATTCTACAGAAAGCCATAATACGCATCATTTGTGGTGTTAAAAGAAGGATTCACTCGTTCCCTTATTTCAAAATTTTGCAAGTTCTGCCCTTGAGAAGCATGTATGTGTTCAAGGTGCTGTCGTTGTTCTTTAAAATGAGTGGGAACCGAAATATGGGGATTGCGCCTGAAACTCATCCAATGGGTGAAGTGGTAACACGGCAAAGAACAAGAGAGTTGCTAGCAACACCAAGGCCTTATTGTACCAGGTATAAAAAGAGTTTTGTATTTTTAGGATGCAAATATTACAACTTGCTCCCTACTGACATAAGGAGAATCAATTCTTTGACACAATTCAAAGTGAAAGTAAAGAAATGGCTTTTGAGTTTGTCATTTGAAGATTTAATGATGTTTATAGAACTATAATACTTTTATTTTTTACCTTTATTAATTTATTTTTTATTTGTTGTACTCATTGATGAGTTCTACGACTTTGTCTATAATTAAACACCATCTCAGTGGTGTTGATGAACTTAAATATTTTTGTGTACTCATCAATTAGGGTTTTTTTATATATACAACCTTGTCTTTAATTGATATTATTATTATTGCAATTTTTTCACAATTTTGTCTGTACTGTGATACTGTTGTTTTAATGTCTTACTTCTAAGTGAGGAATTTATTTTTCCTTGTTGACAGTCTGTGTGTTATTTTTAAAGCTAGTGTTTATCATTTTTTGCTTTTCTCTTCATAATGTCATCTATACTTGAGCAATCTAAGCCTTGTTTTATTACCATGGAATGAATAGTTTAATCAAGAATTAGTTGTTGGTTGTGACTATTTATTATTGAATTGTATGGTAAAGCTCAAATTGATTCCCATATGCATGTGTGAGAGTGTGTGTGTCTGCGTGTGTGAAAGTACATTTTGATAAAAATTAGCAGTGTTGTCAGCTCCTACTAACGGGCAAAAGACTTTGTTCTTTTTTGTTAGTAGTAATTTTATTTTGCTCTGTGAAAATCATGTTTTTTTTCCTTTTCTCTTATTATACGGTATATATTTTTTAGTTTTAAATTACAGTATGTTATTATACTCAAGAGAAGGAACTTGTACTATAATTTGTTTTGATGCAAAATAAAAAATTATTTGATTTGATTTGATTTGATTTGATTTGATAAATTATTCTCGAGTCAAAAGAGAAGTAAGTTACATGAATAATCACAGTCCAATAATCATGTTCTGGTCGATTAAGGGTTGGAGATCATGACGATCGATAATAATTGAACAATTATTGTGTGTTCATTGAAGCATCAACAAATCATTAACTCTGCAGCGTTTTTATCTGATAATTAGGGTTCTAATCAGTTGCGAGCAAACGCTGGCTGTTGAATGAATTCCAATTATTGTTTTCAAATGAATGATGAATGAATGAATTGACCAATAAATTACAATCATAAAATACTGAATTTGAAGCAAAAATTTACAACTATGCAAAAATCAAATCATATGATTATTTTGTAGTTTTAACGCTCAAATAATTCATCAAGAGTTCATCAGAATGAAACAAATAATTATCGAGACATCAATTGAGCTATACAGAACTTTAATCAATGTTTTCAACTAGATAATATCTGGATTTATCCTATCTTCATCATCCATCTATTATTATAGAGTAGTAGAGCATCCACCAACCGTGGTTTTCACCCTTGAGTGAGAATGACATTGACTGGAAAAAAATTGGCTCTTTCCAAACAAGGAGTTTTCCGTCAAACGTTTTGTAAATAACAGTTTCCGGCAATAATTATTTCAACAGAGTACAGAAGCTCCTATTGTGTCATCAGAAGATTCTATTCTTCATAATAGACATGATTTACACGCGGCTACATGAACAAGTACATTTTTCTAGAACGGAAATGAGGAATGATGAAACCGAAATGACCTATGGAAAAATCTTCTAAGGATATTGTTTGCTAATTCCAAGAGTTTAAGTATCGTACTCTTAAACTTGTTGATAAGGTTGTAAAAATCATGACAAATCAGAAGTGAACATTGCTTGCTGAACTCAACAGCCAATGAATTGAAAATCTATATTATTTATTGATTTGAACAGTCACAAACACGATATTTGGAAAGAGATACAGGCAATTGCCAAAAACTTCTTCAATTCCTTGATTTTGGCACATAAATAGTCCAAAGTGAGGTTAAGTTTAAAATTTATGTTAAGATCGATGAATAAGTAAATGAAACAACTGAAGAGACATAACATTATTATAAAAGCGAAATGACACTGATTCATTCATTCACTCACTCATTCATAATCAAAAATCTACTGTACCAAATACGTTCAAATTTGAAATGTATGTTCAGTTGGCTTTCTGTATGTTCACTTTTGAATTTTGAATGTTGTATATTCTGAGTTCTGAAGAAAATTTTGTCCCACCATGGCATGATGACTGGTAACTGGTTAAAAATCACATAAGTTATTGGTTGACAATCTATTATGGAGCTCAATTTTTCAACTCTCATCATCTTTTTAGAGCTCTCTTCATAGGAGACGAGCGAGAACTATATAGTGGGCAAGAGATTTATTAGCGTTAGATAGTTTGTGATCAATAGATATCATCGTTAGATAATAATCTGTGGCTGTAAACATAATCTAGATTTATTGTTATCAACCAATCAATCACCAGTTAATCATATCATCCCTCAACACTCAGAACATAGTACCAGAGACAAAAAATCTAGGTATCTTTACTCTATGATGGTACACACTGATACTGATGAACATGTCACGATACAATACAATGCTGAAAGAACATCAATAGTGTTCATTATTACGCTTACGCATGCGCTAAGAGAATGCTCGGAATAATTTTATTGCTGGTTGACCGAATGATTTATAGCCTGCCTTGTTCAACCGGGAGCAGATGCATCTCTATTGGGGAACGTGACCAGAAGTCCGCAGTTACTTTCTCTTTCTGCACTGTGTGCAAGGCGCTTTGCTTCAACTGTCATACCATCTTTCACGAGAATCGATCAGTGTTATATCACCACAAAATTTGAATACACACGGTAGTACATTGGCGATTTGCATGTGGGTTGTGGAAAATACCCAGCAAAACTAACTAGGTCTATGCATTTTCAAGTTAAACTAGCGAAACTAGAGAACAGAGAGAATACAACATTACTTGCTTTGGGTAATTTATTTGATTAAACAAAATAAATGAATAGGGTGATGCAATTTTTCTCTCTCTATGTTATACAGTAGTTGTTTAAGATCGATGAATAAGTAAATGAAACAACTGAAGAGACATAACATTATTATTCCAGGACATAATCATCGTATCAATATGGAGCAAAGTCTAGCCTGCTTACCAACATCTAATCTCATCCGAGAGACAAGGAAATAATATTCATAAGTTGAATCCTCACAAGGCTAGAGACTACCCTTGGACTTGGCCTCAACACATGGGTATCGCCGTTACGATGGGCTACTTATATTCTGTATCAGCAAAACTGAATGTACTGAATGTAGCGGAGTACCTGAGTACTTAGCTGAGGTAGCCTACTTCCCACCTATTGGAGAAAAATTAACAAATTTTTACCTTCGAATGATATGTTTGATAGTGACTATTTTGGTCAGAGTCATGATGCTTGTTGATGAATGATTTATGGTATATGATAATGAGATATGGTAGCTAATGTATTTCTAGTATTGACAATTTATTAGGTAAAATATTTCGTAATACTAGGCTACTTCATAATTTCACTCAGCGACTCTGGTAATTTACTTGAGTGAATAACTATTAGTGAAATAGAATCTAGAATGTCTGCATAGATGACTAAGAAAATGACACCTCGAGGCGATGACTCACATACATGTGATTATTATTATAGTTAAACGGAAAACATTCGTTTCATTCTTGTAATGATCATGGCCAAAATAGAACAGGCTAATATTTTTGAACCAGTCAACCCACAAAAGAAGGTGCTAGCTGACTCATACGCGAATCAATTTTATAACTCGTTCTATAATGAGTACAAATATTATTTGAAAAGAAATAATTATAATATTTTTTTATTAACATTATCAATACCCTGTGGTGTGTGGGCTCTTCTATTGTGCTTGAAATCGAACAATACAAGAGAGACTTGAACAAAGAAAGGTAAAGCACCAAGGATGTAGAGCAATTTAGAGATACAGTAATAGCAGCAATTCCTCCTTTAGTTATGTTAACGTAGGTCAGGATCTGCTATCGAACGAGGTATGCGGATTTGTACCAGGAGGTTCTAACAATACATATGTAGTATGCTAACATCATTAATATCTTACTTGATCACAACAGACGCAAACTCTAACCTTGATGAATGGAAACACTCTTTCTAAATTTAACTCTGTTCGATTTTTTTATCTGCTCCATTTTAATCGCTATCTCTAGTTGTAGTTTCATTCACCATATTGAAGTCACTGAATCCCGTGAGATACATTTTTCCCTTACCCTAAAGTATTTTTTCAAAAGCCTTCAAACACATTTGAATAATCCTATCACTTGCTATGTACAATAATCATTCCAAATCTCAATTTGAGAAGAGTAGTTTGAGTATTTTCAAGGCCAATTATTCCAAACTACTGAGCGACTATTTTAAACTCAATAGGCCTAATTGAGTGACATGCAGTCTTCAGTAGGCCTATCTCACTTTTCAAGTATTCAGAATTTGTTCTTGAGCAGAGACTGAATTCTAGGAGTGGAGAAGATATAATAATTATAAGAGAAGATATACTATATTTATTGACAATTGTTACAAGACTGTTGCCTATGGTAACATTCACAAAAAAATGGCAATATAAAATTAAAAACTCAATAACTGAATAATAATTGAACAGAGAAGGGGAGAGGATGAGAGAGAGAGAGAGAGAGAGAGAGAGAGATAGAGAGAGAGAGGAGAGGGAAATGAAAGAATTAATGCACAATAAAACACGAAAGAAAATGACATGAAGAAAAAGGAAAAAAAAGAATAGGAAAGTTGAGAAGTGTAGAAAAGTTGCATCAGAAATAAGCAAGAAGAAAAAGAAGGACGAGTAAAAGAGAATACAGTGAAGAAGGTGTGAAAAAAGGATCCACTCGAGACACTTCTTTTGCTTTCTCTCAACAGTGCAATGCATGAATGTAAGAATGAACAATACACGGAGGCGATCATCTTCATTATAAGAACAAATCAATGCTTGGTGATAACGGTGGAAAAGGACAGGAAGATCAAGAAAGAGAGAGAAAAATGAAGTGAGAGATCAAAGAAGTGATAGACGTACAGAGAAAGAAGAAGAAGAGAAATACTGTAGGAAAAGATGCGGGAGGAGGTAGGAGGAGGTAAGGAGGAAGAGGAGGAGGAAGAAGAGGAAGAAGAAGAAGAGGAAAAGATGCGGTAGGAGGTAGGAGGAGGTAAGGAGGAAGGAGGAGGAGGAAGAGGTAAGTGAATAAGAAAGAGGTAATCCCCTAGGAGAGAGAGAAGTCAGAGATGAAGGCTACAGTGACATTGCTCCTCTCCTAGTAGTTATAGTAATGTAGTCTCAGTTTAGAAGAGTACAGAAGTCACGAATAGCAAGCATAAATTTACATTCAAACTTTTCCCGCATCTTTTTAGTCTGGTCACGAGCGTGACAGCTTTCAAAAGAAATGTTTTTCAAAAGAAAAGTATGGCCAATTACCAAATGTCACTCAGCAGGCAATTCCTCTTTGTCTAGCCTGGGCACGTGCTTTGAACAAGTGGCAATACGGATTATATGGAGTATGTAGTAAGTATGCGGCTCAATTATATCATTCTCACAACCCACATCTAGATTTATCAAAAATGTTCACTTCTATTTATTATATTCTTTCATTTTTACAAAGTCCAACAAAATAACTACAGTGCATTTTGTCTTTACAAATTTTGAGTTCCGATTCTCTTCTTCAATTTTCGCAGAGTATAGGGCCGGTTTCCGAGCTCGGTATTTAGCTAAGTCCTAGACTTTAAACAGCTGGAGTCAGAAAATTGGGTTTCCAAAACGGGGCGTAGTCGCAGTCATTGTCATAGTCACGTTTGAATTAAATTTCGAAAAACTAGAAAATTGAACACAAAATAAAATAAAGAGAAAATAGTGTAAAGTTTCAGTTATTTTGAATTATTTAGGAATGTCTAATTTCGTCAAGGAAAAACGTTTCCAATTATAGAAATGAGATAATAAAAACTACGACTACTGTTATAAAAGCTGCGACTACGCCCCGTTTTGGAAAGCTAATTTTCTGACTCGAGCTGTTTAAAGTCTAGGACTTAGCTAAATCCCGAGCTCGGAGACCGGCCCATAGTAATTTGTACAACTAGTGCGCAAAGTGACAGTTTGCTGCACCGAAATCCAAAAGAAACGTTTACGCACGAGCCGTAGGCGAGGGCGGAATGGTTTCTTGAGTGCAGCGGAGGAACTTTGCTCACATAATTCACATTAAATTTTTCCTAAAGTTATTATTGTATATGAGAAGTGGTTGATTATGGGTAAAATGATGGCTGAAATCCATCAAATGTTTGTCTGTATAATTTTGTTATTAATAACTTCAATTTATTTCAAACTTGATAATCCAATCAATAATTTATTCAAATTAAAAATTAAATTAATTCAATAAATTTGAAAATTTGAATAATTCGAGTAAATCAAAAACTAAATAAGTTTTCAACCAATCAATTTATGAATGAAAAAAATATTAGAAATAATGAATAATTAATAATATTGAAATGTGTAAGTATAATTGTAATCAATGAAATTGTATGATTATTTTGTTATATAATTTCATTGAAAATTGAAATGTTTCTTCACACTGTTATGTTATATGTTTTCATTTGAAATTGTAATTGTGATTTTTCCTTTTTACGAGAAATAAATTATTATTATTATTATTATTAATTTAATGAGTTCTCATTTTTATTTATTTGAAAATCAGAGAAAAATATAGATAGAACAAATTCGCATTCAAAATACACGCCAACAATGTCAACAGCTGATTGGGATGACTGCAAAATAATACGCAAAGTATTAAGAGTACGCAAAGTAATACTTCGAGCACTAGAGCGGAAAAGTGATTCTTCGTTCTGTAATCAGTGCAGGAATGGTCACTTTTCAAGGTAACTGTGGGAAAAAATTTTCATTTCTTTTTAATTTTTAAAATGAAGCACTGGTCGGGAGAGAAAAACAAAGGATACTACTTGTACTATTTCTCTTCCAAATCAAGAAAACATTTTTAAAGTCCGAAAAAGGGTTATGATTTTACTTTTTAAAATTAAGTCCATTTTCTTCTTCTTCCTTTTTTACAACAAAATAACTAGAGCTTGATTTTGATTATTGCCGCAAAGAGAATCTTGTGTATTAATCACATTACCAGGTATTAAAAGAGGGCCGTTTCGGGAATATTAGGCTAATTCCGAATCGACTAAATTTTTAGTGCGATGATTCTGGAGCACTGGACAAATTGAATTGAACAAGAAGTTGGTCTTCTAGCCGTGGAGCTATTTATAAATTGCCACAGAATAATTTTTTTAGTAAAATTGAAATATAAACATGAAAAGAACAATCTACGCCATTCACTTTCGAAATACCTGGAACTATATAGTTGAATTTGAGTTTACGACCAGGAAGAGGAGAATCGAAATACTGTATTGCTGTGCTCTGAATTAAGCCCTACATCCGTTTATTCAATAAAGAACTGTAATGAATTAATATGATTGGGAGGATAATATAGAGACCTGACTCGAGGCCAATATAATAAAATGCAATTAGAAGTATTCGCGCCCACTGCCCACGCAATAGGACTGACAAGCTCAGCTTTGTCCTTAGCATTGTCATTGATTATATTTAAAGAAGAGAACGGAACATTCTTCTGGTCTACATATTGTTGTGTTATGAAAATACAAGTCCATCCAACTACAGCATGAATTCAGAATTTGAAAGTTTAATATTGTAGTCGATAGAGTGAGAAATCTTCATCATAGAATTCGCTAACCCAATTAAATATTGTCATTGTCAAAAAATGAACATTGAGTTGGAACTTGGGAGAATATAAAAATAACAAATTGAGTGTGTCTGCTAATAGCAAGGGGAAGTTGCACTGATGCTCTTGATAAGTGTTGAAATTTGCATATTTCTCGAAATTTATGAGGTTGAAATTGATTTGAGTTGAATGAATAATTTTAATTATTGTCATTCATACCAATTGATATTCAGAGGGTTGAATTTTTGTCATAACGTTCTGAATGAAAAAATCTATTGGTTTGATAAAAAGTTTGCACTGTCTGAAAGTCCCGATGATGTTTAGATGAGTTAAAAGCTCAAACTCATAATGATTATTTGAATGAGTTGACTCTCAAAGTGATTTTTATGAAATTTGATTTACTATACACATCTCATCTGTAATTTATTTGTTTATTAATAAAAATAGAAATTCATTTCAATTCAATTATGCTAGGAAGCTGATTACAAAAACTCAGTCCAGTTGAGAAAAACATAGCTATTGACCAATTTTCAATTTATTATTTTCGTGTTTGATGATTCTATTATTGTATTGTGGATGAAGCCCACATAGCCTTTTTTGTCCGTGCGGGGGTGATTTGATGAAATGAACAAATTAATGTTCATGCCATCGGCGGGATTCGAACCCACAAACCAGAAACCAGACAGCAGTGCTAGCAAGCAGGCTGAAGTTTCTAACCCTCCTGACCACTAGACCAACCCGGCCATCAATCATGAATAAATATGCGTATTTGAAAAGATTGTTACGATAAGAGTTATCAATGATCAAAACTGAATCATATAAAGCATATTCAATAACCAATAACGCTCGCTAATAAAGGAAGCTATAAAATACTAATGGACTTGATACAGCAATAATTTTATAAAAAAACATAATTACAATAGAGTAGTTTCACATTTCTCTTGATTAGATTCAACATAGTTTGGACACAGAGCTAAACTAGATTGGTATCATTGGTTTCATGCAAGTGATATGGATCATGGAAAAATAACCTTCACTGATTCTGATACAATGTCAAATAATTTTTAACAAATATTTCACGTTGAAGGGAGAAATTGAATTGAATTTGATAGGCTACCTATAACAGAATCTTTTAAAAAGCAAGTGGATTTGGAAACATGCGTCTTCCTCTATTAATTTGCTTAGCAAGTGCTTCTTTTTTCTTTGTTTCATGTATTGAAGTAAGTGAGAAATTCCTATCATTATTATAATTAGAATTAATCATTTTTGTCAAATATCAAGTTTCTCTAGCACAATAATAACTTAATTTGCTGCTGTAAATTTCAATTCAAAATGAATCAGATACCAATGTATGAATTTTATTATATGAGTAGGTAATAATATTTCATGTTTAATCATTTTTATGCTCATATGTTTATTAATTTATCTACTATCATGTCATAATGTAGGCATTACATTATGCCAATAAATGGCATAACAGGGGTGCTTTCGCATTGTATTTTTAAAACTATACGATAATTTCGTGAACATTATGCAACGACTTGAACATTATAACATGGTTTCCGATTCTGGTGGCGTCTAAGTTACATTAAGACAAGATTTCTGAGAGCAGGTTTCAGTTTGACAAGTTTTCAACTAGTCAGATTCCAGGTACGTCAAGTTTTCAGTATGTAGAGTTTAGAATTTACCAAGTTTTCAGTTTATTTAGTTTTCAATTCGTCAAGATGTCAATTTATCAAGTTTTCAGTACATCTAAATTTCCTTGTGTCAAGTTCTCAAACTGTCAAGTTTTCAATTCTTCAGGTTTTAAATCCATCAAGTTCTTAGTTTGTTATGTTTTCAGTACGTCATGTTTTCCGTTTGTCAAGTTTTCAGTTCGTCTTATTTTAAGTATTTCAAGATTTCATTATTTTAAGTTCACTGTTCTCTCTCTCTCTCTCTCTCTCTCTCTCTCTCTCTCTCTCTCTCTCTCTCTCTCTCTCTCTCTCTCCTCTCTCTCTCTCTCTCTCTGAGTAGCTTTTTACATATTGTTATTTCAATATTTTGACCATACCATAATGTATAGTTAGTTGATTGATTTCTATCCTTCTCAGTAATGTGATTATTTGAATGGTCGTAGATAATAGTATCTTAAGTCACAAGGACGGGAAGGGCCGTTTTGCAGTTGTATTCATTATTTTATCTACGACCATTGTAGATAAAATAATGAATACAACAGTTTTATATGGTCTTTAAAATACTTATGACACGTTGCACTCATGTATAATAAAAGAACCTTATTATGAAACTATTGTATGAACTACTATGCATATTCTGATAAACGTATATATTTCATACTAAACAAACGTGATTACCATACTATTTCAGAAGCACAAATCACATTCCAAGTTTAGAATAGTTATTTGTGCAACTAGTGCGCAAAGTGTCAGTTTGCTGCACCGAAAGAAACGTTTACGCCCGAGCCGTAGGCGAGGGCGGAATGGTTTCTTGAGTGCAGCAGAGGAACTTTGCGCACGTATTTCACGTCAAGTTTTTCCTACAGTTACCATTGAATATGAAAAGTGGGTAATTATGGGTAAAATTGCCTGAAATGCATCAAATGTTTTTCTGTGTAATTTTATTATTGATAAAAACCTTAATCCTAAAATCCTAAAGTCCTCGTTGTCCTTGGTTATAATATATAATGAATAATAATTAGCGCGTTGTGCTTGGTTGCACCTCTGCTCACTATAGCAGCCACAGCAGTCACTGTTACCAACTTCATTTTCATTTTGCTGCACTGTTGCTCCATATAACCTACTAAGTATTTTGCGTTGCCATGTTGCAAATCTGGAGTGCAGAAAAATTTTTCCCGCACTAGAGCGGAAAAGTGATTCTTTGCGTTCTGTAATCAGTGCAGCAATGGCCACTTTTCAACGTAACTGTAGGAAAAATATATAATGTTTCGCAACATCACTTAAACTCATTTCAATATGTAAAGCCTAGGTACTATAGATCTTTAATTCCAAAAATCATTGAACAAAATGTCTAGTTGATCAGTTTAGTAGTTCAGATGTGATATGATGCGGCAAACACGTATTTCGTATCCCGTACATTTATAAGTCAATTCCTTCCTTAATATAATTATAGTATAGATGAAGAATAATATGTTGAATAATTAGCTATACCGACACTTGTTATTCAATATAAATTAGTGTATGAGCCAGAGTATTGTAACATTCATGTACTCATGTAACATTCATGTACTCATGTAACATTCATGTACTCATGTAACATTCATGTACTCATGTAACATTCATGTACTCATGTAACATTCATGTACTCATGTAACATTCATGTACTCATGTAACATTCATGTACTCATGTAACATTCATGTACTCATGTAACATTCATGAAGAGAACTCTAATCATATCTAATCTTTCGAAGAATGGATGCCTACATGCACTAACATAGCTTATACACGTACAGGACTTTTTCAACTCATGGATCAAATGCAATTACTTATTCTATCTATGAGATGTTTCTCTTCAAAATTATCAATATTGTAATAGCATAAAACTGATTTCCCTCCTACAAATAACGCTGCCAACAGTCTATACAGCCTAAGACCTACAGAAAATAAATATTTAATTTACAATACAAACATAGAAACCATCAGAAGACAACTTATATACATAAGCAGTAAAATCATTAGTACAATCCCCGAACTGTATATTGAATGTGCGAAAATAACTAAAAAACTTAAACAGGATATTAACACCTGGATCAAATGCAATTACTTCTCCTATCTATGAGATGTTTCTCTTCTGACTTGTGTGCTTGCTTATTCTGCAATCCTTTGTAACTCATCTAGTATTTCAAATCTTTTTTTAACACCTGGTCCGATCGGTCTCTTTTTTCAATCCTTCCCTTATTATTCTTCCCCCATCCCATCCTTTCATATCTACCGTCTATTTACTTTTCCTGATACCTTTTTCACCTTTTCAAGGATTGAAGGTGGAAGAATAGCTAGTGATGAAGTAGATAAATTGAAGAATGAAAGAGTAATAAAAAAAAAACAGTTTTATTTTTGTCACATCCACATTCATTAGATTTTTATGCAGGACTGCAGTTTTGGATTGAAACCAGCACATATTCAGCTGAAGTCTGTATAAAAGTCTAATAAATGTTGTAATATTACATTTTTCTCAATTAAAATCGAATCTTCAATTCGATATCAATAAAACTTGATAGCAAATATATCGGTGTAATCGATATGCGAACTTAACATTGGCAATCGATGACGTGTCTATGTTTTGCTTGGGAGCTTTAGGTGCTTATTCTAGGTGTTTCTCTCAGACGTGTCTCTCATGAAAAAATGGCTGCTGGCTAGACGAGTCTCTCATGAAAAAATGGCTGCTGACTTGTAGAAGTGTTTTTAGTTCTCTTGAAATTTTTCTATAAAATTGAAATTTAAAATGTTTCAATTGAGATCTGAATAATTTTATTGTGTTCTAAATTTGTATTGAATGTTTTGTGTAATTTTGAAAGCCTGTAGACAAATATATAAGCTCAATATGAATAGATAAGTATTTTAGCTTGTAAGAATTTTCTGTTCAAGTATCAAATGGTTTTGTTCAGTAAATATTTGTTGTAAATTGCCCAAGTATTATGAAAATTATAATTTGATTTGCTCTGAACTGGACTTTTCATTCATAGCCATTAAATCCGTTCATGATTTATCAAGATATTAGAAAAATTGGAACTGATGACTTTCCTTGGGTAGGTGAAATACTATCAAACCTATTTGGATAAATTTGGTAGCAGGGCAATGTGGATGTGACAAAAATAAAACTGTTTTTACAATTATGGAAAAATTCCACAATAACAATTCTCATTCAACAAATTTTATCAATGAAAGAGTAGTTATGATTACAATTGATTAAATGGGTAATGTAATATTTCCAATATTGTAAGAAATGCTGGTTTAATATTATGAATATGTGTGAATGAAACAAACATTTGATCAAGAAATGTTGTGATGATTCAATAAACAACCTTCCTTATTATCATCATCATACTTATAGACGTGTATTTTGATAATAATTGTGTATTCTTATTCCAGATCACTGCTTCACAAAATTTGAAAAAGACATTGAAAGTGGATCTCATGATGTATCTCATGATGTATCTCATGATGTATCTCATGATGTATCTCATGATGTATCTCATGATGAATCTCATGATGTATCTCATGATGTATCTCATGATGGATCTCATGATGAATCTCATGATGTATCTCATGATGTATCTCATGATGGATCTCATGATGAATCTCATGATGTATCTCATGATGTATCTCATGATGGATCTCATGATGAATCTCATGATGAATCTCATGATGAAAATTATTCTATCTGCAAGGTAAAAATTCGATTATAGATTTCTATCAAGTTTGGATTTCAAAACTTCAAATACCTATAATTAATTTTGCAAGTAATCCTTTCACTCTAAATAAGCTGTGTAAGCTGAAAATGATTCTTCAATAAATGAGAATATAAAATATGATGAGGAAAACGGAGCCTAACATTCACAAATTTCTAAAATTATTCCCGAAGCTGGCAAAATAGCATGATTGGCAAAATAACAAGAAAATAGAAGCATCATCAACTTGTTCATAATATACTCACATAGCCTACAGCGCACACAAACAGTAGGATTGGCAAAAATTATGGTGACTGCTTGATATTGGCTGTACTTTGATTAGGGATCTTACTAGAATTGAAAATACCATTTTCCTGTGACTTCAAAATTATGGTCTGCAATAATGGGCCCGCCATTTCAGATATTTTCTCTCTTTATATGAAATGAAGATTTTATTAGTGTTGAATATGTATTTAGATGTTACAATAAGTGTTTGATAACACTTGAAAAAATAATAGTTGGCAGTTGAGATTTCAAATAGTATATACTTTTTTGGTCACTCATGACGGGTGACATTCATTCACTTCATCTCAGATCTCGATATATATTATTCTATCACAAATTATATTTCTAATATAAATTACAAATAATAACACCATATACCAATTCAAAAGCAAAAACTCAACCCCCAAATCTACCGTTAAACATTACTTGAAAAATAGTGAACAGAACCTTTTTTGGTTATGTTGTGATGAACTGAAACTAAGACCCTCCCCTCCCCTCATGATCCACTTGCCAAGCAAAGCGAGTGGAAAAGCAGTCAATTAGGAATAAGCAGACTTATAATGCTGGACCTAATTATTATAATGCTTGTTCTGGACAAAGATTATTAGAATTCGGGATATACTTAGTCCAAAAGCTATGAAACCGTGAAAGCTGTGACTGGTTTTTCTCTTACCTTATATGTTATTTTCTTTTTCTGCAATACCGTAGTGTTTGTAGAATGTTCTGTTTTTTGCCAATAGAGATTTATTATCATTATTTATAGAGTTTTGGAGAAATTTCCTCCATCCTTCTCATAATATGGCTGTTTCTAACAGTTCCAAGATAATTTCTCCATTATAAGAGATGTTTCATCATTTTATAAATGGCTATGGTGCAATAATTCTAACAAAAAAACCATAAAATTTTATGTAGATGAAATTTCATCATTTGCATAGATGAATTCGATGTTTACAGGAATGGATGAACTGCTGTTTCAGAAATATGGAAATTGTGAGTACTGTACTGTTTCTAATAACAAATTAAGAAGGAGCAATTTTCTGTTGAATGATAATATAAATAATCCATTAATAAATCAACTTTATAATATCAGAAAATAAGAATTAAAATTTAAGAAAGCTTATTACTGAAAAAAGAACAATAATACTATATTCAATGTACGATACAGCCATATTTAGAATGATTGATCACTTCAGCCACCTTCCAGATTGAAGGAAAATGTTGCAATTGTGATGATGCATTGAATAAATGTTAACATGATGATTCCTTTTCTTGAGAACTTTTTCAAGATTTCACTTGTGATTAAATAATCAAATCTGGCAGCTTTTTGCTTGGTATTTAGATTTGTCTCTATTTCTTTTTGAACCTCTTCTATATGAAAACTGGATCAATCCGTGTTTCTAACCCTACAATTATATCTTCTTCCAGTTTGAATTCAGGTTTATGTTGTTTGGCTCAAATATATTTTCCAGATTATTTACGAATGTTTTTGCATTTTCTCTGTTATTCTTTGCCCAAGTTCCATCTGTCTTTTTTATGAAAAGAGATTGGAGGAGACTGTAGAATTGCCTGCTTGATTTTTAGTATGGCATTCCATGAAGAATAATCTGTATGGAACTATTGTCTGCTGTTGGGTTCTAAAGATACGTATTAAAAGATTTATCTGTTATTTTTTTATCGGTCTCGAGATTGCTGCTATCTTCTTGCACTTCTTCTTTCTAAAATGAGCTGTCTTACCTCTAATGGGTAGTTGCACCCTTTTATTTTCCTGCTGTCGTATTTCCTGGTGTTTTTCCATGTTGACTTCTGAATTTGTAAAAAGCAATACTCTGCTGCTTCATTCAACTGCTGAATCGTTCTGAGTGGAATCTTAAGATAAATTTCATTCTCTAAATTCCTTCTAAAAAAACTCCCAGTCTGCTGTCCTATTGACAGAATCAATTATGAACAAAATATTACAGAGTATTTAACGTGCAATTTCAATTGATTTTTTTTTAATCTGAACTCTTCACAGCTTTTGGTAAATATTAAGAAATATACACCATATGTCTTATTTGATTCAGGCTTTTAATGGAATGAATAATCGGGGTGAACTGACATATCTGAACGAAATTTTAAAACCAACGTTTTTCTGCTCCTAAAAAGAATAAAATATTTTTTCCTCCACCTACTGTCTAAAGTACTTACTTTACTCCCTGAAACATAATACTAAAGTGTCACTTTTTCGCTCTCGGTAGTAAAAAACAGAAAAACTCCCTAGGGAGGAAAAGTGACTCCATTTAAATAACATGGGAAGCATCTCTATTTTAAAAACTTACATGGTAATAGGTTAGAAGGTCTAAGCTCAGATGAGAAAGCGTAATAGAGGTGTCTGTCATTGAGTCAACTGAATTCAATACCACAACCAGAAATTTGATCAACTCATGAAATATATGTTTCTATGATATTATATTCTTAATATTAGTGGACAATAAAAATTTATACCATTTTTAAAATATTTTATTCTATTCAAAATACTAGCCAACAAATATTTTTGATCTGCAATTCAAATCTGAACCGCGTGATCTGGAGTCAGCCATTTTGGTAGCCTGCCCAGCTGATATAATTGTTACAACTTTGCCGATAGATAGCGCAATCGGCAGTGCCAATCAGACGACCGGTTTTTAGGTTTTAGATTTTAGGTTATGTTGTTAGGAAACATTGTCACCAATATGTAAGTTATTAGAATGATTTAATTTGCAGTATCTATAAAAAATGTAGATGGAGGAAAAATTTTGTGTACATCACAAGCGAAAAATACTTTTTCTCCCTCAGGAAAATTGTTGCCCTCGGCTTCACCTCGGGCTTCAAACTTTTTCCCACAGGGAGAAAAAGTCGTACTTTTCACTCTAGATATACAAATAACTATTTTCTACAACTGCGCGTAAAGAAAGAATTTACACACTCAACTCTCCTCGTAAAACAGCTTATTTCTGAGGAGAATCTACTTTTTCGCTCGCTAACCATCACAACCGCGCGCATGCGCAGTAGATTTACTTTATGCTCCCAAATCATTCATGCATGCGCAGAAGAGTTTCTTTACGCTCCCTAATCAGCTGATTGTAAGCAGCTCGCCAAAAAGTCAGATCTTAACCTAAAAAGTCGGTAATTGTAACTCCGCCGATATAAGTAATTTAACAGGTTTGGGCAGTTGTAGAAAAAATGTTGTATGTAATTTGTGCGTAATGCTTCTTTATCGCTCTTGCAAAATTATCACGCTCCACTTCACATCGCGTGAACTGTTTTGTGCAAGTGATAAAGTTGCGCATTACGCTCTTAATACATAAATAGATATTTCTTACAGTTACCTTGAAAAGTGACCATTCCTGCACTGATTCCAGAACGCAAAGAATCACTTTTCCGCTCCTAATACTATGTGTATTAGCTGTTGACATTGTTGGCATGCATTTTGAATGTGAATTTGTTCTATCTATATTTTTTCTGATTTTCAAATAAATAAGAATGAGAACTCATTAAATTATACATTTTGAAGATTATTAATTATTCATTATTTCAAATAATATTTTTCTCATTCATAAATTGATTGGTTGAAAAATTATTTAGAAATTAAGATCTACTTAAAATTATTCAAATTTTCAAATTAATTGGATTACTTTAATTTTTAATTTGAATAAATGATCAATTATTAATTTTCAATTGGATTATCAAGTTTAAAATAAATTAAAGTTCTTATTAATAACAAAATTATACAAACATTTGATGGATTTCAGCCATCATTTTACCCATAATCAACCACTTCTCATATTCAATGGTAACTGTAGGAAAAATTTAATGTGAAATATGTGCAAAGTTTCTCTGCTGCACTCAAGAAACCATTCCGCCCTCGCCTATGGCTCGTGCGTAAACGTTTCTTTTGGTGCAACAAACTGTCACTTTGTGCACTAGTTGTACAAATAACTATCCCCCACAGAATTTCAAATTCATAACAATGCATTAAATTCTGAGGGTCTAACAAGAGCCTTGAAAATAACAGGAAATATTTCAGAAAAGTAAAATTATGACAATACAATGTACCTAGGTAAATGTCATATGTACTGAATAATTGCTGTAGTAATATTCTACATTCTATTCCATTTTTTTAATGCTCAATTTTGAAAGTGATTTCCATCATAGGCTTTAAAATAGAATACATCATGTAGAACAAAAAAGGAAAAATTATTTTAAAAACTCACGTCTTTCTGCCAACTGTAAAGTATGAAAACATTTTTCTGCCTCTCTTGGAACCTGAATAATATACAGGGTGTTTCAGAAGTAGTGTCGAGAATTTTAGGGTATTGTACCTGGATGCTAGGAGACTACAAATGTCATATTTGAAGTGTCCAAAACTCAGCGGTTATCCTTATAGCTGCCATTTTGTTTTTTTCACTTAAAAATTTTTATCTCAAGAACGAAATGTTGTATTGATCTGAAATTTGGCATGAATATTTATGCTATAAAGACTCAACTATAAAAAATTAAAAAAAATTTTTTCGTTGAAATTTTTCAAAATGGCGGCCATTTTAAATTTTTGATGGCGAATATCTCGAAAACCATCCATTTTACAGAAAATTTACAAGAGACAAAAAAGTTAGCAAATTAATTCACGATTCCAATGATACCTAATTTATTAAGATTGGTCGAAGAATAACAGAGAAATTAATTTTTTTCGTACTGCATGCATGACCACTTTTCACCATTTAAAGATCAATATTAGTTTTTTAATTCCAGATGTATTTTAGATGAAGCTTTGAAACTCGGTATGGCTCCATATGGGCAAACAGATGATTTTACAATGGTTTTCAGATGATAACGTTTGTCTTGTAAAAGTATTGTTGTTTCATTAAAAGTAAAGAACCAGATGTAGTGCTTCCTATTTCTTAGTCTCACGTTTCCTAGGTCTTATTTCTATCTTAAATTTCCAGTTTCAATATTTTCTTACGTTGCTTCTACACAAATATTTAATTATTGTGATGGAATTTAGTTCGCTGGAGTACACCGATATTCACTTCATGTATGGAGCAGCTCTTGGCAATGCGACCGAAGCAAGAAGAATGTATGCAGCTGCATTTCCAAACCGCCATCTCCCTTCCGACAAGGTGTTCACAAGAACTCACAATCGGCTGAGAGAAGTTGGTTCATTTGAACGGAACAGGGTAATTGCTGGTAGGCCTCGAGCAGTTCGAAATGTTGCTTTTGAAGAGGAAGTATTGCAGAAATTCGATTTCAATCCTAGAACGAGTACGAGAGCAGTTGCAAAGCAAATCAATTCAAGTGCTTCTTCTGTGTGGCGTGTACTAAACAAGGAAAGACTTCACCCCTTCCGCTTTCAAAAAGTTCACTCATTGGTTGATCGCGACTATGAGCCAAGAGTAAACTGTGCCCGTTGGTTTCTTCAGCAAGACATTATCCAACCAAATTTTCTAGAAAATGTGTTATTTACCGATGAGTCCAGCTTTACAAGAGAAGGAATCTTCAACTCTCGCAACAGTCACGTCTGGGCCTTAGACAATCCTCATGAGGTCAAAGTGCGTGGTTATCAGCATAGATTTTCGCTGAATGTTTGGACGGGTATCTTAGGTAATCGCGTGATTGGACCATACATTCTTCCTAATCGTCTGAATTCTCCCACGTACATTACTTTTTTAAGAGACATACTACCAGAACTTTTGGAAGATGTGCCTCTTGCAAACAGATATAATATTTGGTTTCAACATGATGGTGCCCCTGCTCATTTCGGAAATGTTGTTACGGACTTTCTGAACATGACCTATCGTCAGCGGTGGATTGGGCGGGGTGGACCAGTACCGTGGCCCGCACGTTCACCTGACCTCAACCCTTTAGATTTTTTTTTCTGGGGCCATATGAAAGACCTTGTTTACAGCACGCCAGTAGAAAACGAAGAAGACCTTGTGGCAAGAGTGGTTGCTGCAGCAGGTGCCATTCAAGATGATGAAAATGCTTTTATAGCAGTTCGACGGTCCATGATTGAAAGGTGCAGACTGTGTAATCAAGTTGAAGGACGGCATTTTGAGCAATTGCTGCATTAGTATCAGTGAACCGATTTGAGTGAAATTAATATTTTTCAATGTAAAATAAAATATGGAGGAAAGTTATTCTTGTATATTTCTGTAATAAGAACGGTTTTCATGAAATTATAAAAAAAATAATATTTTTCTCATTCATAAATTGATTGGTTGAAAAATGATTTAGAAATTAAGATTTACTCAAAATTTTCAAATTAATTGGATTACTTTAATTTTTAATTTGAATAAATTATCGATTATTAATTTTCAATTGGATTATCAAGTTTAAAATAGATTAAAGTTCTTATTAATAGCAAAATTATACAAACATTTGATGGATTTCAGCCATCATTTTACCCATAATCAACCACTTCTCATATTCAATGGTAACTGTAGGAAAAAATTTAATGTGAAATACTTGCAAAGTTTCTCTGCTGCACTCAAGAAACCATTCTGCCCTCGCCTACGGCTCGTGCGTAAACGTTTCTTTTGGTGCAGCAAACTGTCACTTTGCGCACAAGTTGCACAAATAACTATCCCCCACAGAATTTCAAATTCATAACAATGCATTAAATTCTGAGGGTCTAACAAGAGCCTTGAAAATAACAGGAAATATTTCAGAAAAGTAAAATACAATGTACCTAGGTAAATGTCGTATGGTACTAAATAATTGCTGTAGCAATGTTCTACATTCTATTCCATTTTTTTAATGCTCAATTTTGAAAGTGATTTCCATCATTGGCATTAAAATAGAATACAAAGTATCGAAACCATATAGCAGCCTCCAGGACGGTAAACCTGTTTTTAAAATGTGCTTTTGAAAATTAAATGTTATACTTTATTGATTTTTAATGCATAGTTTGAATTAAAAATGCAAGCTGAACGAGGATGGATCGAGCTTGAATAAGGACAAGGTCATGGAGTATATAACAATGATGGAGTCAGAATTAAAAGGGTTCAAGGAAGAAACAGAAAAGATACTGTGGCCTCTTTGCAGTAAAAGTGAGTTTCAACTACAATTATTAGATAATTTATCAACTGATTACTGATTGATACAGTTACTGATGAATTTCTTAAGAACGAAAGATATATCATTTTAAAATCCTTATCATCTTCTAAATCTATCACTGATTCACATCAGTGATAATATTTATAACTTAGGTTTCCCTAAAGGAAATAAATGAATTAATTAAAAAAATTACTCAATAAGTTTAGTAGGAATAAAACTGATTAATTTATTTATTCCTCTATGTGCAGAATTTGAAACTCACAATGATATATTTTACCAGTGCATGAATTTGATAAATTGATCTCACATTTTGTAATACTACAAAATAGTGCCTAAAAATCGAATCTTTGATTCGATACTCAAGATCGATAAAAGTCAATAGTCAAAGTCAAAACTAATCCATATTTATGGCTAACACATGAAATCGATTGTCAGCTGATAATGTGGATTCATTTTGAAGTAGTAAAATTTCTTTCTCAATAAATAAACATTCTAACAGGCGACAAAGGTTAAATAAAATAAAAACAAATTAAAAATAGAGTTTTTATTGAAAATATTAAACTATATAAAATGTAACTTATCTTAAAGTTGTTAGATTATGTTGGCACTGGTGTGACGTCATCTGGGCGTTTTCCAATAGATTTTGTCCTCTCTGAAAATGGCTGCCAGACGTGTTGCACTGTAAATTTTGGCTCTGCTAATTTTTATCAAAATCTTCTTCTTCTTTGGATGTGCCTTATCCCATTTAAATTGGGTCGGCATTTCTTTCTCTTAGTCTGCCTCTCCACAAAGCCCTATCCAATGCTTCCTCTCTCCTCCAACCACTTTCCCGCTAGTCAGCCGCTATTCTATCTCCCCACCTCATCCTAGATCTACCTCGTTCTCTCACACCATCCAAAACCAAATCCTGCACTCTCGTCCAACATAATCCTCCTCCCGTCGCTGTACATGCCCAAACCACCTCATCCTTGTCTACTGCATTTTCTTTCCCAGTGGTCCAACTTTTACAGTGCCTCTGATCAATTCATTTCCTATTCTATCTCTTCTTGTAACCCCACACATCCATCTTAACATTCTCATCTCAGTCACTTCCATCTTTCGTTCCTGTTTCTTTGAAATTGGCCATGTTTCTGTTCCATACAGCGTAGATGGCCTCACAACTTATCTATACACTTTTCCCTTCATTTGACAATTCACTCACAAAGAACACCACTGATTTTTCACCAGTTCATCAATCCACAATTTATTCTATGCTGTATTTCTACATAATATTTATCAAAATGTTCAATGTAAGAATATTCATTAATGTTTTTATATCTATTATAAATTTAGTGATATGATGCGCCTTCTGTGAAATGAGATTTTTGTTCTTTTCTTGTTCAGAGAGCTAAATTAAATAAAATTTATGAATCAAAAGGCCACACATTATGAAGTCCCAAACAAATAAGATGAGTATCGTTTTCAGTTTGTAAGATTTGTATCTGTTATTTCCATTTGAAACACATTAATTCTAGTATAAAGAAGATTTTTGAGCCGATATTAAGGACTATATCTGAAGTAGTTGTGTTTACTATTTTTCTATCTGTAATTGCTCTGATTGTCTCTTTTTTGTGTTAGCATTTTTAAATGACCAAGAATCACGAAATTATATTTTTATTTGCTCTAGACTGGAGTTTTTATTTAGAAAAAGTGACCCAATTCATAGCTTACATCAAGATATTAATGCTAAGGAACCGATAACTTTACCATTAGGAACAGGTTGTGAAACTATCAAACCTGAAGGATAAAATTGATAGTACGCCATACTGCATGATTTCACAGTTTCCCAAATAATAAACAATACAAGAGTCCTAGTGTAAATTATATTTATAACTATTTGTTGAAGAAGGTATAGAAGATGGGCCCCAGTGTTTGTAATATTATTCATCCTTATTCTATTATTCACATTCAAATCTAAACTTTAAGTGAGCTTCTGTTTCAAGCCTCATTGAAGTGAGATCACTTCAATCTTTCAGTACGGCTTAAGATACTTACTTGATACTTGAGGTCGTTGCCCAGGACTGGTGTTTCCAGATCGGCAGTGTCATTTCAGAAGTAGTAATAACCACAAAATGGTCATTCGTGTAGTGGAGGAGCAGCCACCCCAAAAAGAGGCATCTCATCCCACACCTGTAGGGAATACAGAGGCCTATCTAGCAGCCCATTTCTTACTGCAGCACAGAACTCCATATATCGCATGTCTTGCACCTCCCTCGGCAGTGTGTTGAAAAGTCGAATGGCCTGAGCAGGAAAACTGCTATAGGTCCGCGCCAGTCTGCATCAAGGTAATTCCAGTTTGGCAGCATGTCGAGTGTTGTGGCTGTGTATGTCACTCCGCTTGAGTAGTTTGATTTTTCTTGACGTACAACAGCGAGCTCAGTATGTATTGACTGTAGATGGTGAGAACACCAAACCTCCTGAACATGGGACGACAATGATCTCTATAGCCTGAAAACGACATTAACCTCAATGCTCTCTTTTGCAGAAGTAGGATATTCTGTACAGCTGGAGCATGACCCCACAGCAGCACCCCATACATCAGGTGACTCTGAAACAGTGAATGATATGCCATCACCAAGCATCTCCGGTCAACCACATGTCTCAACCTTCTCAGGAGGTAGATCACTCTAGACAGCTTCTCACATACCCGGTTCACATGGTAATTCCAGCTAAGTCTTCCATCTACCCAGAAGCCCAGCAGTTTGACTGGCTCCACTTCAGCTGCTTGCCTCTTCAATGTGCACATCAGTACATTCGTCTTTTCCTCATTGAGCTTCAGTCCATTAGCAGTAAACCACAGCTTTGCTTCTTCAATGAGTCTGGAACACTCCACCTCCACCTGATCCAACGAGGAGCCCCTGGAAATCAGTGTGGTGTCATCCGCAAAGAGTACTGCACCTTGACTGCTTGTGAAGTTGTTCATGAGCAATATGAACAGCAACGGGCCCAAAACTGATCCTTGCGGGACTCCATGCTTGACATGCTGCATACTTGATGTGGCACAACTCAGCTGAACCACCTGCTTCCTGTTCTCCAGGTAGCACCACTCCACTCCAAGCTTGAAGCTACAATAAGACTCGCTTTTACTATCAAGATTTTCCACTATAAAACTAAGCTCAGGAAAAGTTCTGGTTAGAAATGTGTTAACCTCTTCTTCTGATGTTCCCAATTTTACTTTCCCTAGGTGAAACCAAGCTCTCTTTTCTCCCACTAGAGTAGATATTGAACCCTCATTCTTTTTGGTTAGGTCTGTTCCAACTACAATATTTTTGTTAGCCAACGGTCTTTGTTTATTTTTCTTGGTTGCTTCAGCAAAGTTCATCTTATTTCCGTTTTTGTTGAGTTGGATAGGATTTTTAAATTTATTTTTCACTGTTTTCCAACCATTGTCATCATCTTCCATAACCTTGCTACCTGAGAAAGTAGGGTTATGTATGTCAGTATTATTGTGAGTATCACAATTTTGTACACATAAATTATCACAGTCGTTTACATTAAGATTATCACAGTCAGTATCACAACCAGTAGCAAGACCTGAGGTCTTTTGTTCAGTTAAAAATCCATCAGGATTTTGAGGTTCATCTCTTAGATTATGAATAGAGAATGAATGCTTCCAATCCAACTTAATGCTGACATTTTAATATGAGAATCTCATGGTAGCTCGAAAAAATAATTGATTTATGTTATAGTTATTAGAGATTGAGACAAAAGCTTTGAGCAACAAATTGACTATGATATGCAATCTCTTGCACCTTCTTGTGCTACTATTTGCACAGCCAAGTTTTAGCTATTTATTTGTGATTTATTAGTTTCAGGTGTAGACCAATATGTAGGCTACAATTGGATGGCCTGTGTAGTTAAAAACTCAAAACAAGTAAGTAGATTGAAAAACATTAATTATTCTTGAAATACAGATTTTCAATTACAAATCATTTATAATATTATGAATTACTGATCTACATCTTAGGAAATTTCAACTATTGAAATCGTCTTACCTATCATTTTTTCTGGGCTACTGATTACTTAATAAGGAAAAAATGAAAAATTATCAATTATGTATTTCTATGCCTTTTTTATGCAGATTTAGTTTTTAAGTTGTGAATACCAGCAAGCTTGTTCGTGGTATAACCACACCCTGATGTAGATTGAGAACCACTTGAAAGCTGGAATTTTGTACTCATATTATAAAAAGTTTTTAATCATTCAAGTTTTTTTCCCCTTTTAAATATATGAATGTTCAAATAAATAATATTTCCATTCGAATTCAAATGGAATTTTGTGAGGGAAAAATCATAATTGGAGACTGGGTCGGAAACGACCCCACGTGGTCTTCTATGTCTCATGCAACCATGTGGTACTAGGAGGGTTAAAACAAAGCCATGACCATCTGCCACATTGGGACACTGTTTTGAAGAGTTAATTGGAAAAATTGTTTTGAAGAGTTAAAACTAGTAGCCTAGTGTTGCAATACAATAGAGGGTAGCCTACTTGATATTTTTTTATTGTGTTTTGTATTATCAAATATTTAAGATTAATTGCCATTATTTCATTGTAAAACTATAATAATATATAATAGATTAGAGTAACTGAAAATAGTAATATATCATTAAATAAGTGGATGAGTTAGTAAAGGAGTTATTTTTTTGACTCGAAATTTCACAAGATAACTGCAAATTCTCAATACGTCTATGGTAATGGTCTATGGTCATTTATATAACGGAATATTCTTTTTTATACAGTTCTAAATACACAAAAATTCGTATTAATCAGTTGAAATTATTTCGCAGCGAGAATTGGACTTATTTTTTATAGTAATATAATTTTTGACACTTGATAATGGAATAACTACCCAAAACAAATCGTGACTGAAATAATGCAATTAGGAGCAGTAAAGTATGGTAATTCTTAATGAACAAATGGAATCATAATACTATTTTCTGGAAAATTTAGTCAATAAAAAATTGTGAGGGGGACAGTGTTTTGTATCAGGACCTCCTAAGTATTTAGGAGGTCATGTTTGTATTTAGCCTGTTGTCCCCTCCCATCTCCCAATCATTATAGGCCCATATGATTTGCACTTGTATCTTAATGATATGATGGGAAAACTCGGTGGACCTAAGATTTGGAACATACATCCACCAAGAGATTGGGATTCAGTTATTTTATCCCTAACATTTTATAAAAAATCGACGTATATGATAATATTTGGCATTTTCTTTACAGCTTACAGAGCTATTAAAAAATAGTTGGGAATGTTTTCTATTCTATAGCTGTGATGACCAGAAGCTTTTAAGGGTAAATGATGAGTAACAGTGCGCCGTATAGGCCTATTTCATTCGTGGAGAATATAACACATTAACATATTATAATTATATATTATTCAAATAAATATATTGTTCAAAATAACGAGATAAAATGATCAGGAGTGTGTACATTATTCATAGCCTACACCCTTGAAGGTGGAACATATGGAATTCATCACTTCCGATACAAGAAAGTATAGTCAGAAAAGCATAATCCACATGTGTGGTGGACATTGAATTTCATTGCTAAATGAAATATTACTATGTCAACATGAGTTCCTCACATGTATTAACTATGTATAGTATTCCTTCAAATTTTCATCCACAACAATGGAACAATTTTCATAATGATAAATGATGTAATGCTGAAATTCCTGATTCCTGAATACACGTTTGTCAAGATCCGGCTTGAAGAAGCTTAGGATTTCAAGTAATTTATTCTCTCTCCAGAGTTCAAGCCACTAATTGAGATTGATGCAAGAAAAAAACAAGTGATTGGTATAGAAAAAACGTGGTCAGTACTTGGATGGGTGACCGCTTGGGAACACCACATGCTGTTGGCATCCCTATTTATTTTTCCATATTGAAGTTGATTTTCTTATTGCAGTACCAAAATAAATTTCATTTCTTGTGATAACTTTTCTCACCAATATTCACTCTGATGTCAGTATCATTTCATCAATAATAATTATTTGAAAATGTAGTACATTCAATCCTCCTCCAAAGACACAAATTAATATAATGCATTTTTGTATTCTGTTTTAAACAAAAATGTTACACTAATTTAGTAAACCCTATTTCAAATAAAAATTAACAGACGACGGAGTGGAGATAGGTGGATATTGTGATCACACAAGAACATGATGGATTTTGCAAAAATGGTCAAGAAAATAAGATTGCTAAAAATCTCAGGTATGATAGTACTTGACGAGAGGAACAAGAATATATCATTACCTTGGCATCACTCCTATTCTTGAGTTATAGCATTTGAAGATGAGTGATTTTGTACGATTGATACTGCACGTCACGATTTCACGACACAAAGTTATATGTTATTTTGAGCAACTCAAAGACATTTATATCAATGTACCTGAACTTTTTCTCTTTTCATTTTTGACTTGTGCAACTCACAAAGGCCTTGAGCTGTCATTCTGCACGTTAAAAACCTACTATTATTCTGTAAAATTATTTAGATGTGTTTTAACTTGTCTATTTGTACAAATAAAGGTATTATTTTATATTATTATTTTTCTGATTGATTGATTGAGTACTTTATTTATGTAGATTACAATATATATTGTCTTATACACTTATATACAATAGCTTACAATACAGCAAAATTATAGATGAATTTACATGATATAGACTAAGAAAATAATTATTGAACTGTATATGATATGAAAAAGCAATTTGTGATATAATAACTATAGATGATCAATAACACAGTTCTGATCTGAGAGTGGAAGATAGATTTTATGTTTCAGTGAATGACTCACCCTGTATTGTAGTGAAACATCTCATATTATGGCGCGACACTGCTTTGTTGGGTCAACTTCTATCCAAATATCAACCAAATCTGGGAGATTTGCATTTTTCATGAAATTATGGATTTTTGCAAAAATGGAAGATTTTCATTTTTCATGATATCTATGAATCGAACATCAATAGTTTTGAAGAATCCATTTGGATTTCTTAATGGATTTCATGAAGAATGCAAATCTTCCATTTTTTCAAAAATCCATGATTTTGCACATCTTATCTACCAGATTTGGTTAATATTTGGTCTATGGATAGAGGTTGGCCTAACAAGTGTCGTGTCGTAATATGAGATGTTTCGCTACAATACAGGGTGAGTTAATCACTGAAACATTGCATCTTACCTCCACTCTCAGATCAGGAGAATCACTCATCTTCAAATGGTTACAACTCAAGAATAGGAATGAATTTCTATGTCAATGTGATGACACATTATTGTTCCTCTCGTCAAGTACTCCTGGGAGTTTGGGCGATTCAAATTTTTGCAAAAATCCATGATGTTGCATGAAAAATGCAATTTTTATGAAATCCATGATTAATTCATGATGTTGCATGAAAGATGCAATTTTTATGAAATCCATTAATTAATCATGGATTTTTGCAAAAATGGGTAATTGCATTTTTTATTATTAAATGAAAATCCAAATTAAATGCTGTAATTTTCATTTTCTATGAAATCAATGAATTTCATTATGGATTTTTGCAAGAATTGAAGATTTCTACATTTACAACAGTAGGCCTTATTATATAGTTTTTTTTAAATAAAAAACCCCTTGAAAATTCTGGGACACATCTCTAGCTACTGAAAGTATCCCTATACATCGAACATGGAGCCCATGTTTGAAACGCACTCGAAGTTTATGAAAAGTTTACAAACTATTAGATATGCATGCGACAATGCAAAGAAAAATATTGAATCTTGACAAATAATTCAAAAGCGAGAAAAAGACACAAATAGTTAAAATAGAATAAAAAGGACACAACTGTTGTCCGCTTTTGAGACCAACTGTATGACAGATGTCCACTTTTGCAAAAAACATTTTAATCCAACAAACGGTTGCACAAAAATCCAATTGAACTAAAACACTATAAAATAATGTCATTGCATTGACTTTTTCAATTTGCATTGGTTCCATTAGATGATATCATTTTATTGAGATAGAATTCATTTGGATTTTTGTGCAACTGGTCTTATTTTTCGTTAAAGAGAGAGAGTTTGTGCTAAATTTATTTTTGCTCAACTCTATTTTCTAAATGGGTCTTATTTCGTCTGTAGATCCTTGCACATGAACAGAAACATGACATTAACCAGACTAACATGAGTTGCTCTTTAAATTCATTTGACAAAAGTGTCACAACCTTGTTTCAATAATTGGACTTGAAAAGGAGTCCAAATGGGAATCTAATCCAAGGATATAGAACTAAGAGAAATTCACAGTAAAAACTTTTTCAATGATTTGCTATAAGTTAGTGGGCAAAGATAAACTTCAATTAACTCTTTTAATCATAATTGAAAAGTTATTGAGAAGTTTTATTTGAATCATAAATAGAGAATGAGTATTTATATTATTCAAATACAACAAAAAAAGGTATTCCCTCGAAATGTTATGTTCTACAGTTTGTATATTCTTTCATGAATAGCTATTTTGAACTCGATTTATGAAGAGAAATTACAAATAAACATACATTTTAAATGATATCAATCGATTCAGAATTAAACAAACATTCATTCCTAATATCAACTAAGAAATGGCATCCTTCAAGATTTTAATAACACAGTTAAATTTTAAAGCATGACTGATTAAGGTTATGCTCACCTATCCACTTTTTAAATGCTTGTTTTTCAATTCTTAGGACGACGAACCTTTCTTTCTTGTTCTATCAGGAGCAACTGTGGGTATTTCCTTTTCCATTTAAACTTAGTTACTTAAAAACCAAAATAGCAATGGGATTTATTGAAAATGTTGACGATAAACACGAGTTTAACAACATTCAACTCAAAAACTTGGCGCCATGACTCTATGACAGTTTTGCATGTCACATGACCTAATCCTGGCATCACCATTGGCTTATTTTGTAGTTGGCCGTTTTTGAAACCAAAGTAGTCTACAGATATCCGATTTTGAAACTCACTTCAATCTTGTTTATTGAAAATAACCTATTTCTGTCCGTTTTTGAAACAAACTAATGTCACCATTGGGAAGAGCGCCGGAAATACTATAAGAATCAGCTAAAAAATCAATTTGGCCCAAAAGCACAATTGGCCGTCTTTGATCCCAAGCTACTCAAATATTAAAAAGCTAGAAAAGAGGATACTAAATGATTCTAATGAATGGATGTTTAGTAATTTGAAGTTTAGGAAACTTCAAATCTAGTAATTCAATAGAGTGAGATTCACTTCTAACTGTTAGCATTCCTTGAAAATCAAGTCAAAACTCCCCATTGTACTGAGTGTTCACCGAACCAAAGATTTCAACATTGGTTAAATGGGAAACACTGGGTACATTCTGGAAAGACGGTAAGTGGTAAATTGTTCCAATTCAAGTGATAGATTGTTCCATGTCACGTCACTGGAGCAAAAATACTTGTTCCCATGGAATGCATATAAATGAAGTTTCCAGTTTCCTAGCTCCCAGTGTTCAACAGCATACCCCCACCTCTTCTTTGCAGAGCACAAGCTCTCTTCGGCTCTATGAAAGGATTTTCTTCAATTATCTACTCCCAATCCATCAGGACATTCCGGATAGAAGAGAGCTGAAGTCCAGAAGGCCAGCGGTCAGGACGGCCGAGCAATTGAGAGATGAGAGATTCTCTCTGACCAGAAGGTGGAGAGAGGAGGTGCTCCCAGGAATGTCGAAGAGCTATTTCTCATGCACTAGGCCTCCTGGTTTTGAGCTCCCCCGGCGCATCTGGGTGACGCTTAATAGAATTCGAACCCAGCATGGGAGATGCAATGCATCATTTTTCAAATGGGGACTTACAGATTCCCTAGTATGTGACTGTGGGGCGATGGAGCAGACAGTGCACCACATTATATGTATTTGAATGTGAGAGACGTGCCTACCTGGGCGAGGCTAACGACTTCACTGTAGCCAGTACCCAGGCAATACAGTACATTTCATTCCTTGAAATTTCTGATGATTTTCAATTTGAATAATTGACCGCCGTATTGAAGACAAAGTAAGCCATATTGAAAATTTGTTCATTATAGTGACCTTGGTTCATTACAGTGACAGTAGATTGACCTTGACTGTATGCATTGATAGAATGTAGCACAATTCAGGTATACGGAATGCTTACAATTACAAGTAACTAGTATAGTAACTTATAAGTATTTGTAGAATTTTATGTAACATCCCACTATAGAAGTAATGACCGAGCACAATACACTCACCTCCAATCATAATGCCTCCTGAATCTCCAAATGCATTCAACTGTTGATAGGGGGCTCCCCAATTGTAATCCTTGTTGAATCCTGGATATTCTTCTCTCAATTTTCCAGCGTCCATTGGACTAGAAATAAAATAGAAAATTTCAGTGATATTATATATTATATTTTTGATATCAACATAAAATTATATTTATATAGTTTCTTGGTATAAATACAAATCTTTCGAGCAGTTACAATTTCTCTGCACACAGAGAGCGGTCAGCGGTCAGAGCGGTCTTGAGAGGATAAAAATATACATATTTATATAGAATTTATAATCGACTCTATCCTTCTAAAGGTGCAATTTCTTGGCGATGATTCGAGCCGCGCCGCTGGAGTCGCCGCTGCTGGGACACATAACCTATAAATTCATTGGATATGGATCATAGAACCAATATTGTGTAGTAGCCAACACTTCCAGTTCATCTTCCGCCATGACGTTCATACAATATAAAAATCCAATGAATTTATAGGTTAAGCCTATGTGCTCTATCCCAGCGTCTCAATTCACTAAGGAATTGCACCACGCAGGAGCTCGGAATGCCTTACCACTCTCTGTGTACTCTACACACACCCTAATAATTTTTTATCATTCCATAGACTAAATTTTTTGAAACTGTAAACCATAAAAATCTATTATATCTAAAGAATCTATAATCTATTAAATCTATAATGATTCATTTTGAAATTTCATTGGAAATCCACTAAACAATTCAAATCAAATAATTAAGATTATTATTAAAAGTGAATCCCTACAAATTTTGAATATCTTAAAATTGAAATATAACATTTTTAGGGATCTGTGAATTTCAATTTCTGTTATAACGACCACAGATTTCTATGTCATGAATAAACTCTGGAATCTACCAATATTTATAATAAATGCAGTAAAATATGTTTTTATTTTGATTCATTTATAATTTAAAAAGTAGTGTTCATAAAATAAGTACTAAGTGGGTTCGGAAAGTTTTGATGTGTTGAAAAGTTTTTCAACAAAATATTAAATTAGCACTACCTGTAACTTAAGCTTATTCAATAGATTCACAGCAGACAAGCTTTTTTCAAGTTACCTTGTTCTCAAGGGATAATATTTTCATTGTTTATGAGCTCAGCCTACTTCATCCTTAACTTCAATTTGCAAAAAGTGCGACTTGCAGCATGATTCCTCCATGGAAAATAATATTATTTGACTCATTGGTTTCCTGTAAATTAAAATAGATGAATAATTGACTTTTACATAGAGTATCGAATACAGAGTTTATCAATGAGTGGGACTAAAGATCGGATCTCTTGAATAAATAAAATGTTTCTAAGTAGTAATTTAGTAGATCAAAATTATTAATGTTGTGCTTTTCCCAAAGAAAATTGTAATTTTGAAAACTGAATATTCTTTTTAAATGTATAAAATCTTGTTAATTTTTATTAAAATTTATGTGATTTGTATTTTAATGGACCGGTTACCTTTTGAAATGTACAAAAACTTTAGTACTTTACGATAATAATATACTGGTAAAGCATAAAACACACAATTATTTTCTTAAATTTACATTTTAAAATGCCTCTTGAAGAGTTGAAATTAGTAGGTCTAGGTAGTGTTGCAAATGAAATAGATGGTGCAGTAAACGTACGTGATTGGTTTTTATTGTGTGTTTTAATAATCAGTAGTTCAAAGTAAAATAGTGAACATATTCTGGAAAAACAACAAAATAGTTACAATTCATGATTTTATTGCTCATTCAAAGATTGAGTTACTAGACCTACAATATAGCCTAAAAACAAAATTTCCTGAAAACTTCTAAATTAGTTATCAATGGAGTTATTTACGCAATAAAGATAAAAAGAAAAGGTATAATTCTAGGTCCATTGCCAAAATACCTGTCATAAAATGTATATAATAAGTAAAATAGTAAGTCATAAAACACCTATTTAAGGAGAATAATATTGAAAACTCTTACTTGAAATATGTACGTTACGGTACTTTTAAGTCTTAACAATGCCGAAAATTCGAGAACATTCAGTTACAAGTTGAAAGTTGAAACGTAAACAAACAAGGAGTCAGTCGAGAAGTCGAATATTCTAGAAAATCGATACGCTCTCAGCCAATCAGCGTTCAGATCTAGAATCGTCTGCTTCGAGATTATTCTACGAGCTTCTCGGCCAATAGGAGAGCGTATATAAGGCAGTCGCGCGGACCCTCGTCATCATTTGAAATCGAGAATCGTGCGAATACACGTCTATACGTTATTTGAACTTTTACTTTTACAAACTCTATCATCATGCCAGTGAAAACACCAGCTATTGGAATCGATCTGGGAACAACGTACTCGTGTGTCGGAGTGTTTCAACAGGGGAAAGTGGAAATTATAGCCAACGACCAAGGAAACAGGACGACACCCAGCTATGTTGCGTTCACGGACTCGGAGCGGCTTATCGGCGATGCGGCCAAAAATCAGGTCGCAATGAACCCGAAAAACACCATCTTCGACGCCAAACGTCTCATCGGCCGCCGTTTCGACGATCCGAAAATCACGCAGGACATGAAGCATTGGCCCTTCAGCGTATTCAACGATTGCGGAAAACCAAAGCTTCAAGTTGAGTTCAAAGGTGAAGTGAAGAAGTTTTCTCCTGAGGAAATCAGTGCAATGGTGCTCACAAAAATGAAGGAGACGGCAGAAACGTACTTGGGTGCACCAGTGAAGGATGCAGTCATCACAGTTCCAGCCTACTTCAATGACTCACAGAGGCAGGCGACCAAGGATGCAGGAGCTATTGCAGGACTCAATGTGCTTCGAATCATCAACGAGCCCACAGCTGCTGCCCTCGCCTATGGATTGGACAAGAACCTCAAAGGAGAGCGCAACGTCCTCATTTTCGACCTGGGAGGTGGTACGTTCGATGTTTCAATCCTCACCATAGATGAGGGCTCTCTATTTGAGGTGAGATCTACAGCTGGAGACACTCATCTTGGAGGTGAGGACTTTGACAATAGGCTTGTGGATCATCTGAGTGAGGAGTTTAAGAGAAAATACCGCAAAGACATCAAGTCCAACCCACGAGCACTGAGGAGATTGAGAACTGCAGCTGAAAGAGCAAAGAGGACACTCTCTTCAAGTACAGAGGCCAGCATTGAGATAGATGCACTGTGTGAGGGAGTAGACTTCTACACAAAAGTATCACGAGCCCGGTTTGAAGAATTGTGTGCTGATCTATTCCGTTCTACACTACATCCAGTTGAGAAGGCCCTGAACGACGCCAAGATGGACAAATCATCAATCCATGATGTTGTACTTGTTGGAGGATCCACTCGCATTCCGAAGATACAGTCACTGCTACAGAACTTCTTCAATGGAAAGTCTCTCAACCTGTCAATCAACCCAGATGAAGCAGTAGCATATGGAGCAGCAGTTCAGGCAGCCATACTCAGTGGAGATCAGAGCTCACAGATCCAGGACGTCCTGCTAGTTGATGTGACACCTCTCTCACTGGGCATTGAAACTGCAGGAGGAGTGATGGCGAAAATAATTGAACGCAACTGCAGGATTCCATGCAAACAGTCGCAGACCTTCAGCACCTATTCAGATAATCAGCCAGCTGTGACAATTCAAGTATTTGAAGGTGAGAGGGCAATGACCAAGGACAACAATCTACTGGGAACATTCGACCTGACAGGGATACCACCAGCACCCAGAGGAGTTCCCAAAATTGAAGTCACATTCGATCTGGATGCAAACGGCATTCTGAATGTGTCAGCTAAGGAGACTGGAACTGGAATTACAAAGAACATTGTCATCAAGAACGATAAAGGACGTCTGTCTAAAGCTGATATTGACAGGATGGTGAACGAAGCTGAACAGTTCAAGGAGGAGGACGAAAAGCAAAGACAGAAAGTGAGCGCTAGAAATCAGTTGGAGAACTACATCTTCAGTGTGAAACAAGCTCTTGAAGAAGCAGGAAGTAAGCTGAGCGACGGTGACAAGTCGGCAGCCAGACAGAGATGCGACGAGTGCTTGCAGTGGCTGGACAACAACACACTCGCCGAAAAGGAGGAGTTCGAGCACAAGTTGAAAGAGCTGCAGCAGCTCTGCTCACCAATCATGGCCAAGATCTACTCTAGTGAAGGCGGTGGAGACGCCAGAAGAGCCCAAACTTGTGGTCAACAATTCAACCAGGGCCAATCTTTCAATAAAAATGGACCAACTATTGAAGAGGTAGACTAATTATAAAATTGATCACATTTTTTAAATTTAAAAAGACTGTATAATTATTATAATAGCTTATTATTTAAATGTAAATATTAATTTTAAAATGATCTCGTTTGAATAAATACTGTATTTGTTTACTTTGTAGCTGAATCGTTTGTCACAATTTTTTCATGTATATGTAGTACCGGTAATAAAGATTTCGGTTAATTTTCTTAGCATCTGTCTACTCATTCATCCCAAAATCATCTCATTAGAAATTAGCACATACATGCCTACCCTGTTGCACAAAAGTCTGTTACCTTTTAATCCCGATTACATGCCAAAGGACCAATCAGAGAAGCCTTCTTCTAAGAAAAACCTTCTCTGATTGGTTCTCGTGGAATTAAATTATGATCAAATCTGACAGGATTTTGTGCAACTGAGCCCATTATTCGGTAAATGGGGAATTTAATAATAAATTTCAATATTTTAAGGTTTAGTAATATAATAAGTATAATTATGGAACTCCACCAATCTTCTTATGTATGGTTGTAACAGAGCACAAGTCGTAAGATCAATTACAATAAAAAATAATAAAGTTCTTCAATAGTTCAAATCGATCAATATATCAACTGAACAAACAGCTTCCAGAGAAATGGAATATTCCAGAGAACTAACTGTAAATCATACAAATTAATAAAAAATTCTAATCACAAGATTTGATTGCTATGAATAATATAATTTGAATTGAAGAATATCGTACTGAAATAATTTCCCTTCAATATAAATATTGTGACTTGAGAGATTAATCAGCTTCTTCTTGATTTTCAGAAAACTGAAAAATGTTGTCCATTCCAGCACTGTATTTCAATAAATATTTTAAAACTTGATAAATTGAATCTTACCGTACTACATGAAAGTTTTCCTTCATCTCAACATAATTTTAAATTATAAAAGTGATTATAAGCACTATAATGAATCAATCTTTATCGGGCTCTCCATCACTAACTTCCTGGACTTGGAACAGAATATTGGGTATTTGCAAATGCTGAATTCAGCTCCATCTGTTAATTGTAAGGCATTGGAAATGAGATAGGAAGTATTGTCACAACCAGATCAACCACTCATTCGATGAAAAAAGAGACTGCCTTTTACCTATTCTCATAGCGTCTCCCATGAAGTTTACTATATGGATTGTCAATGAACTTCTCAATTAAAACACAAGTTATGACGATTCAAAGTATTTATTAGAATATGGATATTCTGTGTTCTGCCACGTCACCTTCACTACGACAAAGAGGGTGTTTCCAAGAGAACTTGACCATAGGCATTCAAAGAGTCCAATTCAGATAAGAAAGTATTTGTAAGGATTAGGGAGATTTGGAGAAATTTACTTTAACTTTTTTTAGGATAAAGGATAGGATACATCTGGCAAGATGAAAATATTTCTGAAATGATTATACTGAGATAGAGTGCTGATTCATTTAATTGAATTAATCAACAAAATTCATAAACAATTCTTAGTCTATACAGTCTTCACATTCAGAAATTCAATGTTGAAATACAACTTTATTCAAAACTTTCTCACTATTAGATGAAATGGAAGTTTATAGAGAATGTGGAATTGTAATTATTGAGAATTCGATACAATTGATTCTACGATAAAACGTTGATGCATCGAATCACTTAGCCTATTCTGAAACAGTAACTTTACAATGTAAAAGAAAAATTAACTTCATAAATAAATATATTTACAATAAACACAAAAATGAAAAATCGAATTTTTCAGTAAAAATGAACAAGATAAAACAAGTAGAATAAACAGTAAAAAGAGTTAAAACTGGAGAAAACCTAAAAATTGAGTCTCCTTTGTTCTGCATCAATAAATCAAATGTATATAATAATATAAAAATGGAAGTCCAAGGTACGGTATGTAAGTATTCTATTTCAACTTATTAATAAAATAAAACTAATGTGATGATTTTAAAACGAGAATGTTTCTCGAAGAAGAAATAATACAATAATAATTATACAAAACAATGATGAGTTACACAACATGTACATAATTGTTAGTTTTTTATGCTATATGCCATACATCTATTTGATCAATGTATCAAGTGGTGTTGAATTGCATAATACTATCTGATCATACAATCAGATCATTAATAGAATCTTGACAGGAAAACATGAATTTTAGTTACAATTTTTATCAGTCAAAGGTGCATAATGTATCACAAAATGTGGAGTAGTTTTAAGCAGTAGATTGTCAGTAGGAAGTTCAATTTTTTATTGAATGCAAAAAAGGAAAATATATTATTGAATAATTATTTTATAAGATAATATATTTGGGACCAATTCATCAACAACAAACTGTGCTACCATATTTACAGTATCAAGCATTTTGGTGTTTAAGTTTCTATTATTAAGTCATTATTATTTTCCATTAATATCACTTGAGCAGAATGCGATTGTTCTAATAAGCAGCAAGTTCACAGGCTGTTAATTAATAATATCAAGGATATATATATTCGTGTACAGCATACTAGGCATTTTAGATTTTATGTGAATGTGAAGGATATATTCACATTAATGTCTTGAGCAAGTGAGGATTTGAAAATTCAAAAGGAACGGTGCAGTAGAATAATATCATGTCTTTATAAATTGCAACCTGATATCAAGATACCAAATAAAATCACGATACAAATACAGTAGAAGTGATTCAAGGATTTTGCTAGAGAATTATATGCACGGATATACATTTCTTCAACACTTGGAATTATTTTGTCCAATTTTAAAATTATTTCTGTAACTTCTTCAGCACCAAAACCTTAAATAGGCATCAAGACGGACAGAAACTGTTCATTATTATTTCAATCTATTATTTCATCCAGTAGCAGGTGTTCAACTTTATGCAGCGCTGCTTTGCTAGTTAGTTGACATTTTCGGATTTCATTCAAGCGAAATGCAAGATTATTGTACGTTCATGTTATCATTTTAAGGTTTTAATAAACATTGCTCAAGCTATAGAAGTTATGAGTACAATATCTGCATTTTCGAAATATAATTTATACGTAATACATGCATTTATAAGTAAAAGCATGATACGGTTCTCATTAGAAATTGACAATGTCTCAACAATATACAAACTCTGAAAGAGTTGACTACAATAATGTAAAAAATCAACAGAATTCCCGTCAAACGGAACACTTTTCATTAATAAAAACAATAAAACTAATCTAGATATTTACACTTGTTAATTTGTTAGTTCACCAAGAAATTTAATTTCATTCTCAACACTAGATTCAAGGAAAATATGAGAAATTCCTTATCTCGTAACCTTGCTCCGTAAGGATAAGCATATGGTTTATACTGTATGAATGTCTAGCTATATGAAACTAAGGAAATATGCTACATAACAGGTATGTATGGGATAGTACATTTTTTGAAAACCAAAGTGAAACAAGAACATTGAGAGCATTGATCTGGATACGTCTTGAATTACATTTATATTATTTTATCACGGCTTAATGATAAATAGACTGCCTATTTATTCCACCACTAGGAGGAAACCAATACCTATCCTTCATGAATGGAATTCTTGCAATGTATTGCAAGTTGGTAATTGTTCAGTAAATATTAAGATACTATTGTAAAATAGGCCATAGAAACACATTAGTGTTAAAAGGGCACTTGAAAGTGGATACGATTCTTATTTCAACTTTACTTATACATGGATTTGTAGATTAGGCTCTTTAGATGCACTATGATAAACCGTTTAAATTCTCTTTCATATCAGGGGAAGAGTGCAGTTCAATAAATAGTGGAATAGAGGTAATATTCAATGCTTTAGCTTGAAGCGAAAACTATTCATGTTTTCTAAGCGAGTGCTAGACCAGCATTTGATTGTTTCAAAGTTTAAATTTCAAAATTCAAACAGGACAGTTGACATTCAAACAATGCTCCATTGCAAGACGGAGGTGTCCTTGCCGCCGATTGATATCAGCCTGGAATCGTCGTGGAGGAACGTGACATTGGTCACGTGACTGCTATGACCGCCGTAAGTGTGGTTCAGAGACTGCAAAAATAAATAATTAAAATTTGTTTAGAAATACGAATTGGACTTTTAAAGCTGATGTAATAGTTTGCTTGTCTAAAGGCTAGGCGCACACCAGTTAGTCAAGACAAGACAAGACACGTTTAGACGATGGGTACGTGCACGAATACAGTCGACATGTTACAATTTCAAAACGGTCTGAACAGGAATACTGGATGAATCAATCTAAAGTTAGTGAAATGTCATTATAATATTACTGTTAGCTAACAATTTAAATTTAAATTTCATTTTGTTTTGATACATATCTATTATTATATTTGAATAATAAATTCCATTTCCATCATAAAAAACTAAGATATTCCACAAACATTTTTCGGAAATTAACTGTCCGACCACTACATCAAGTAAGCGTGGCCAGTGTGTAATTAATAATTTAGCCTGCAGCTTATCACAACAAAATAGCTCGGAATAAAAACAAAAACACATATTATATGTTATCATTATTCCATCTTAATATATTTGTTAAAGGCCAAGTGTCGTTTATTTCAAACAGTAATTTCTTAGTTTCCTTGCAGAATGAGATGAAGTTTGTAATTTTGACCATAATTTGTAGAATATGATGAGAATTATCAATTATTGAGGCTTGAGAGTTGAAAAATCGTGTTCAGCGGCCGAAAATATATAAGATAGCGTTCCTGAAATACATAATTTGAATGCATAGACTAGTAGGAGTGATGCGATAGGCAGGCCGCTACGCGTATAAATCATAGGGGTGAACCGCGCCGCAGCGTAACAGTGCTACTTATCCCCCTCCCACCATGTAATCTATGATCGTAACCCCCAAACTATATACATCATTGGATTCAGGAAGAAACGGCCTACAACGTTTATTGGAAACATTTTCCTCTAAGTCGGCTAACGTCTTAAATATTCAAGAAATAAAAAAGTACATAATTAAAAAAATACATTATTCGAAATATTTATTTTTTACGGAAAAACTATGCGGTTTATCGTAAAAATGTAGAGGACCATATTGAAAACCAGTTATATGTAGATAATATTCAGAAAAAAATCAAATCTGTACGATGAATAGCAACTGCAGGACAGGCGATTTTATAAGCGCGCGTTTTTTACAACTTGCCCCCCCTCCCACCTCTGTCTACCACCCTGGGACGTGACGACATCGAGTTTCATATACACTAAAGATCCCCTAACAATAATCCAAAGTCGAATTCTGTGCCTCTCTCGTGTATGCTCAATGTAAGCCAGCGCCTGGACTACATTTGAGAAAATGAAGTTGAATTTAAAATGAATCTGGATTTGAAATGAAGTTGGATACATATGACGAATCCAAGATTGAGGACAAAAGTTTTGAAGCGACAGAAAGTTTTTTTTTAGAAGATATATTTAGCTGTTTCCATAATAATTATTCTCACCAACTCAGTATAATTACAAGTTGCGGATCTCAGAGATCAATACAACAGTTCATGAGCGAGTTCTTCAACCCCGGGGGTCTCTAGTATTGAGAGATGTGAGTTTTCCTCAACAACACAGATTTTTGAGAGAAAATGATCAGGTAATTATGAGTATAATAAGAATGTACCTTAGGCTGGCAGGCCGGATAAGAGTAGAGTTTGACCTTGCCGAAGTCGTCTCCGGTAGCGATAAGGTTGTGGTCATGTGATCGCTCACAGGCGTTGACATCGGTGCCGTCGGCGCCTTCCGGCCAGATGCCCACCGTACTGAACGACAGCACACATGTGTGTGTCGCCCACTCCGTGTCTCGGAGCGATGAGCTCTGCGGAATCTGTCTGCAAAGGCCGGGGTTCCCTGTTTCAACAAATCATTCAAATTTATAAACTAAAATAAGAATAGAGAGAAAATACTATGTTACTTTGAGTTAATAATTGCATGTGATTAATAATCCACTTGACAGTTGATTAATCATGAATAACAAATCAAGTTTTATTTTCCGCATCAGCAAAAGAAAAAACATTAAAAAATCCCATCCTCGTTGCCATTTTTAAGTATTCGTTTATTTACTTAGATAAGAGAAAATACAACAATAACTTGATGTCATCAGGCCAGATCAAGACTAAACTATTTATTCTCATTAATGAATATCATGGTAACGTTCCAATTAACGTATATTAACATACTAGTAGTTCTGTGAACAGTAGACCTCGCGCTCGATAAGTTACATTGACCTGTTATGTTTTCTCAAAAATTAATAAATAATTCATCAATTTAAAATGTCTAGAAAAAATCCTAAATACACATAGAGCTTTTTCTGTCCTATCGTACCGTGACGTCGTGTCGTCCCGGAATGAGAGTGTGAGCGCTGTCATCAGGTCTGGCTGCAACTGTCTACAGCGTTGATGGAAAGATACATTTTCAAGTTGTTCGATGTTTTTGAACGAGTAGTATTATAGTCAACTGTCTACTAACGTTGATGGAAAGATACATTTTCAAGATATTCGATGTTCTTGAACGGGTAGTATTATAGTCCACTAAACAGCTGATTTATGATGAATAATTCTATACCGTAGTCTGATATCTAATATTGGCGATCTAATATTGGCGTATGAAGGAGGCTCCTTTTTCCTTTTATATTATCCTTGAATGCAAAATTTCCAAAAACCTAGTATACGTCGACGCGCAATTTAAAAAGGAACATACCTGTCAAATTTCATGAAAATCTATTACTGCGTTTCGCCGTAAATGCGCAACATATAAACATTTGAACACTTAAACATTTAAACATTTAAGAGAAATGCCAAACCGTCGACTTGAATCTTAGACCTCACTTCCCTCGGTCAATGGTTTCTCAATACATTACAAAAACACATTCTTCATTTCTTGATCCAAATACAATTGGAAGAGCAAAAGTCTGCATATTAAATCTCTACTGTATATTATCAGTATATTAAATCTTTAGTATCAAATAAATAAATCTCGAAAATGGAATAAATATCACAGACGTCATTTACAACCTAATGTAAGAATACTACATAAACAGACAATATAAAAAAACAAGTGGTGGAAATAAAAATCAAGTAAAATGAGCTATAGAATTATTGAAAAATAAATATTTGAAACACATTGTTGTCTTTTTCCGCTTTCACCTCCTTCTATAATACTCTGCTGAGTGATTGAAGTTATCTCGTCTAATATAAACTGTAATATTCTATCCATCAAGCAAATATTACATATTTTCATGATTCAATAATGAATTCTTATAATTTGGATAAAATATTTGCTTGTCCATTATACTTTGTCACAGCGTACAAACTATTCGGCAACGGTACGGATTTGGAAAAGGATAGAGCTATCTGATTTGTCTAATGAGAGACAAGGATAGCAACCGATGTTAATCAGGTGCTGACTTTACAGCATGAATAATACTATCGACTAAAATTTTTTTCACGAATAGAACTCAGCTTTTATAACATTTTTTTCTGAGGGTGATGCAACAGATACAAGATTTTTGTCTGTGGTGATGCCCACATTTCTAGGCTTGTGCAAAGCTAATGAGTATGATGACGATGTTGATGGAAGATGAGTGGGCTTATAACTAAATTGGGTCCCGAACCACCGGGAATCGATTTTCAATCTCATAAATTATATTTAAAAAAAACGGATCTACAAGTGGTAATGCTACAATTAGCCCATTGCTTACGCTACCCTATAATTTTCAATTGATGACAAATTTGGTTTTTAATTAATAAATAATTAATGATAAATAATTCACATGTCATTCCGATTTTCTGAAACAATTTATGAATTATTCTGGTTTAGAGAGATAATATTATGATTTGAAGAGCCATCAAATTCAATTCACTTATTTCATTTATTAGCCTATCATCAATCAGTTCCTTCATTCAAAACATAAAATGAATGGTAGTACATGAATTCGTTAACAATCTATTGTCAAAATAATTATTTGAAAATAAATAACTAAAGAAACATATAACAAAAATCTTTTGAAACAAATAAAACCTGCACACATGTAGTGAGGTCCACGTTATAATGGCAGTGGAGAAAGATAGGAGAACAACGTGCCGATCCTCGGTCTTGACAATGCTTTCTATAGACGATAGCTGATACAGGTCTATTGATGTAATATTTACTGTTCATTCTCGTTTAAAATAATCAATTATATTTTAATAAGCAAGAAGTTATTTTTTCAATAATTTTATAATGAATTTTCATAATAAAGATGAAATATTTTGTTAATTAATAATTAATTCTGCATTGTTAAAAGACGATCTGGCAAGAGAGCAAAGCGAGAAAGAAATAGCGCTATCCGCTATAGCAATACTATTGCTATAATTAAACACTGCCATTATAACGTGGACCTGACTATAGGAAATAATTTCCTTTACCTTTGTGTATACCTTATTTGTTTTGGCGAAAACCCCATGAAAAATGGAATAATTTTTGTGAAATTCTACGGTATTATACACCGGTTTACTCACAGAACAGAAGTTCGTAGTCACCGGAATTACTCCTCAATATTTCACTGTTCTTCGACCAATCTAGATGTGTGATGAAGCTGGAATGACCCTGAAAAATTTGAAAATATATTAATGTAATAGATTGAAGAGATAATTATGGAAATGGTGATAATCATTATAATGCTGATGATAACGATTTTGATAATTTTAATGATGATGATGACGATAATGATATTATTCAATGATTTTTAGAATTATTGGAATGATAATTGTATGTTTCATATCTCACAATTCCGATGTTCAATGAAAAATAATATCTAATATTGATTTTTTGTATTTGATCAGTCAACTGTTTGATGATGAACTGTTCAACTGTCGCATGAAATATGAATAATTAATGAAAGATGCATATCAACATCAAGGGACTGTGAGTCATGCAATACTTCTGGAACGAACTGTTTACAATCACGCACGTTTTGAAAAAATATCAAATTACCCAGTGAAATTACCCGGCAATAGTATAAAATATTCATTGACTCATTACAGAATGTTCTGTTACTTTGAGTTTATATTTTTATCAAATGCCTCTCCATGTGAAATCTTGAATAGCATCCTTGAAGAAGAATATACACGGTGTCCCACGAAGAGGTTTACACGTTTAATTTTATATTCATGCACCGAACTTTTTTAAATTTTACACAATTTACAAAGTAGGTTCTAAAAATATAAAAATATTCTGGGAGAATTTCAGCTCCCTAACCTTCGTAGAAACAAAATGGCGGCAGTAGTTTTTCCAAGAAGCAAATTGGTAAAATTTTCAAAATGCCATTTTGTTCCTACGAAAATTAGGGAGCTAAAATCCAAGAAGCAAATTGGTAAAATTTTCAAAATGCCATTTTGTTCCTACGAAAATTAGGGAGCTAAAATTTTCCCAGAATATTTTTAGAACCTACTTTGTAAACTGTGTAAAATTTTAAAACGTTCGGTGCATTAATGGGCACGTAATATAAAATTAAACGTGTAAACCTGTTTGTGGAACACCGTATATGTAACCTTAAGAGAATCCCAACTCTAATATTAAAAATAATCGTAACGCAACAGTTCTGCATATTTAAAATAATTATATTTTATGAGTTCAGTATTTAGAGTGATTTGTGAAATATTATGTAAATATCATGGAATGTTATTATGTGAATGTAACTATGAGAAAATCCGAAAAGTTGAATATTTAGGCAGAGCTCTGTTGTGCATTTCTTGAAATATAATAATTGTATTTTTAAATGAAAAATAAAAAATGAGAACATTCATGAGACTCTATAAACCTACACAATACTGATTATGAATTGCATGCCGTTACTAACAATTCAACAAATATTAGGATTATAAAAATAAAAGGCTGGAAGGTTAACAGAAAATAAATAAAAAATGTAATTTCTTACAAGTTAATCTTTAAAATATAATATTCTATCATTTTCTACATTTACTTGCATATAATAGTTACTGTATTGCAAGATATTTTTCCTTCATAAGTTACCTTTTTTGAAAAGTGTGATACTTATGTGAAGCGATACTACAAACTAATAAACGAATTTAAATTACCTAGTTGAGATTCTATGCTAAATCTATGTCCTAACAAGCATTATTGCAGAAGTAGGTACTAAACGTAATAAAAATAATTTGACAACATAACAAACGTAAAATTGAACAGTTTTTACAGAAATTAATGTTCTACAACATGCCTGATATTGTAGCTAAACATTGCAATTTCTAGGGTTTAGTAAGGGTAGGTAACAAGACTAAGAGGTTGATCTATAAGCATATTAAGAACTGCACAGAAAAATCTAAAAATCTCAATTTATTGTGGGTGAACCCACCAGTATGGAGATAAGTGAAGACATACTGCGTCTTCTTTTCCTGTCGGCCTGTATGCGTAAAGAAAATTGTTGAGAAAAATTTGAATATAACAATACTTATAATTAACAATAAAAGAATAATATTGAGCTGAGTATGGAGAAAATGATGAAAATTATAGCCTAGGTTTTAGGAATGTATGTTAAACAGTATAGTATTCTATTCAGATAGTGGCCATATAGCATAACAACAATACTTATAATTAACAATAAAAGAATAATATTAAGCTGAGTATGAAGAAAAGTATTAAACGATGAAAAATATAGCCTACATCTTAGGAAAGTATGTTACAGTATTCTATTCAGATAGTGGCCATATAGCCTATTATATTATATCCAACACTTTCTTACACCACATATTTATGAATAATAATTGTGTGCTACGAAGAATAGAAATACACACTTTCATCTGACTTGAATATAGTAATTAATTAAATTCTTTCCTGCAAAGACATGTTCATGACTGTCTCAAAGTGTTGTATTAGCTTAGGCATAGCCCACATTGGAAACTATTTCCAATTTTTCATTAGAATGAAACCTAGAAACAATGGTTCTATTATTAAGATTAATATTGTTTTCATCAATAATTGAGATCTTATAGACAATTGAGTAAAATATAGTAGTGAAGTGCTTTGACGAGAATATTTTTCTACAGCAAGCACAAAGCTTGAAATTCTATTATATTAAGCGAGCAATTTCTGTATTTTTATAATTATTATTATATTTATATCTGGTTAGTTATGTTCAACGGATCTAGAAAACGGCTCAAACAATTTACCCGAAATTTGGAACATAGTAGGTTTATTATATAAAAATTCGATTGCACTAGGTCTCATCCTTGGGAAAACTCGCTGAACGACATTAAAATGATAATTCATCCTTGGCTGAAACAGCTGTGGATAGTAAATGAGTAAGTGAGCGAGTGAGTATGTGAAAAATCAAAATATCGCATCCCCGAAATTCATAAGATGACATATAGCCAGCTGTGAAATATAAAAACACGATCATTTTAGATAATTGTGTTCTCGTTAAATAAAATAGATGTGTTTTTATCGATAAATAAAATTAACGAGCGAAGCTCGGTGCCCCGATATTCATTATTATACAATGAATGTATTATATTCATTCATTATAATCTCTTGGATATTATAATATAAAATATCTGGCTCACACTTTAAAATATTGATTGATATAAATATTTTCCTACAAGAGTTTATTGTTGAACTAAAAGATCTTGTTCATTAGTAATTATTACTCTAAAACAGTAGATAAAACCGACACAAAATACGGTATCGATATCACAATAACATGATTACCGTAACTCACAACATGAAAACTTGAAACTCATTGAAGGATAGCATCCTATGAAAGTACAATAAAGTTTCAAAGTCTATCAGGTACTCTTACTCAAAATATAGTCCTATCTATGGATACTACTCAGTACTTATGTTAGCCTATCAGCCTATGTTAAACAACTATTTCGCCAGGAACTTCAAAGTTCTCTACTCAATTTTAAAAATATTAAATATAACAAAATTCTAACACTACTGTTATTATCCAAAATCACCCCGATTCAAGTGCATTGATTTAAAAGCTTACATTGCAATAACCCTCTCTTTTATCCAAGATTGATTTAGTGAAGAAAACTGTTTACTAAAATTCCCAATAATTGGTATTGTGCGATTTCAAGGCAAGGCTTAAACTAGCAGCTAAAGCCACAATGCAACAACCTAGGAACTTATAATTTGGCAATTCAAAATTAATTATTCCTATGTCAGCTTTCAAATTAGACTTGAACTATATACATTGAAAATGCCTATTTCTCCTGAATAAACCGAACGTTATACGATGTAATTCATGATTAGATATATTTCATTATGTGTGCCATCCATTATATGTGCGATTGCGATTTTAGTTGGATGTACACCAACACCAGGTTTGAAATCCATGATTCCTTTTTGAAGTTGAGATTTATCTTAGCAAGTTGTGAAAATGTTTGTTCAACTTATTAATTCCAGGAGATTTGGTGGCATGAAGGATGAGTCAACTCAAAGCCATGGACTTCTACTCTAGACTGTTTATTATTAATTCAACGAGCATAATAAGCTTCAATGATTATTAATTCAAGTGGATGATAGAGGAGATTTTTGCAAAACGTTACATTGGTGCTGTTTGCACATCCAACTAATATTATCAGCCTTCAATTGGTTCAATTACGTGTAGCTGAGTTCGCAAGTGCACGATGAGTACATAATATTCATTTTTTACGTCTTTGTTGGTGATTTCAAGATAAGCGGCTGTTAGAGTAATAGCCGGATCTGTTCTGGATGTAGGTAACCTGGTTCTGCGCTTGTTCAGATGAGAAATGATTCCATCAATTAAGCAAGACGGCTGGCAACACAAACACAAACGCTACTCTTATTAAACGCACACGAGTACGATGAGAGACTTCTCATTTTTTCCACTGTAAGTCATTTCAACTACGGCAGTCAAAATGTTCATCAATTGCAGAGTTTGAAGAAGAATAAGCTGGGATAAAGCAATTGTTAATGTAGTATGTTATGCAGATCTTATGTATCATAAACATATCTGAGAGGATTGTTGGTTAAGCAATAGTATAGAATATTTCAGAGATGGATGGACATTTTATTACGAATAGTATTACAAGAGAAAAATGTTTGCTTTAGCTGTACAATCCAATAAAACTATGAAATATATATAAACTATTGGTTCGAAACTATATAGCAGAGAACACGTTGAGACTAAGATTACCATAATATCAATACAATATTAACAAATTTTCTTGAATTTCACCAGCCTTAACTATATTCCTAACACTATATATATTTCTATATTCCTATATTGTTTCTTAACACTCTATTATCCCTCACACCATTGTCAAATTGTGTGACAATAACTATCGTTAGTTCAGCACAATTTGATATAGAATTAAATATTTTTCAATGCATTAAATTTATTATTAGATTTGTGAACAGAAATATGTTACAAAATAATTACACTTAACCGTTTATGATTTCTAATATAATTTTAAAATATTATACTTTCAGCTTATAGAAGAACAATATCTCCAAGACGAATCTAAACAGCATACAACAATTGGAAATCAATTACCTATGTATTTGAAGATCAGAATAATATTCTACATGTCTGTCCAAAAACTGTAGTTTATAAATATTCCGCTCTGCTTCCTGAAAACTTAGTTTAATTCCAATTCACCACAAAAATCTTTAGCTGACAAAATTATAATACCAAAATATAATAAGATATTAGATAAATGGTATAATAGGATAATAGATATGGTAAATAGTATAATAGGATAATAAGAAATACTTACAGCGCATCTTCCTACTCTGCTGTACTTCCTAACATCTTCTCCGACTTGGTAGACGTAGATGTTGTTATCCCTCGAGCCCAGGGCAAGAAACCGGCCATCTGGAGAATATCTGACAACCTGAAAACAATTTATATTTCTTTAATGAATTAAGTTTTGATTTAAGTTTTACTTTGTATCTGTGTTTTTTACATCTTTAATGAAAATGTAAATTATTGATTTATTTAATGAAAATTTCTCATGTCTTCCCATCTTCAATATTTGTGTTCCAACCCATACATTCATAGAGATCGAATAATTGAGTAGCAAGATTGTTTGTAAGTTTGTAATGTAGAAGATATTGAGCTTTCAAAGTTTCCAGAGAGTTGATGCATTGATAAAGTGAAATTTCAAAGGATACGGGATGATTTTTTTATAATTTCAATAATGTGAAAGATTATAAAACATAGATTGACATGAATAGTCGTGTGACTTGAGTGGAAGTGGTTATGATGTTTAAGAATACCGTAATAGAGTTTGGAATAAGTACCTGAATAGGCTCGGATCCATCTGTATGTGATGAGTAGAGCTCTCTAGTTTCGGCATCCATCACCAGCCATTTACCAGATACACAGCCAACGATGATAATGCTGCCATCTGGTGAGAAAGCTGCCGACTGAGCTTGCTCCTGTAAAATATGGATAAACATTAAGTTTGATTCATTCAGAGCTCCTAGCAATATCAAAGAATAACAAATTGATATTAAATGTAACTGCATAACATATCATAAATGTGTTCAAGGAAGACTCGAAAAGATAGGAATTGCTCCTTCTCCTCCTCCTCCTTCTCCTTCTCCTCCTCCTTTTCCTCCTCCTCCTCCTCCTCCTCCTCCTCCTTTTCCTCCTCCTCCTTTTCCTCCTCCTCCTCCTCCTCCTCCTCCTCCTCGTTATCCTTGGAGATGATAAGAAGGAGGAGAAGAAGAATATGAAGATGATAAGAAGAAAATGATACAAATATGTATGCTCTCCTAAGAGATGCACCATCTCTATAATATTTGTTATAGTGATGTCCACGTTATAATGGCAGTGGAAGAAGATAGGAGAACAGCGTTGCCGATTCTCTGCCTTGCCACTGCCTTCTATAGAGGATAGCTGATACCGGTGTATCTGATGTAATATCTGTTAATCCTTGTTAACAATAATCAATTATAATTTATTCACCAAGAAAATAATGTGTAGGTAGCAGGTTTCTTTGGGGATCCTTTTTGTTAAAAATTTAATTCTGATTCAATATTGACAATTCATTCTTTTAAAGAATTATCAATTATATTTCATTCGCCAAGAAAAAATTATTTTTAGATGATTTAATAATAAATATTGTGAGATAATTGAGATTGATAATTTTGTTGATTGATGATATTTCTAAATTGTTAAAAAACGATCAGAGGTAGATGAGGATAGCACTATCTGCTTTGTCGAATGATAGAAAACAATAGCAACACCAATGATCATCGAATACTGCCATTTTAATGTGGACCTCAATAATTATAGTGAGCATTATGGAAAGAGTGCATCTCATAAGAGAGCATTTTATCTTTTTATCATATTCTTCTTATCATATCTTGTTATTGTTCTCTTATTACCATCTATCTATAATATTTGATGCACAGTTCAACCATGAGATCTCAGTATCCACTGAACCAAACTTTAAGTTTAATACGTCGAATTGAAGGGGGTGATGAGTAAGCTTGCAGAAATGCACTAAAATTTATGTTTTTTTTCTGAGATCCAATTATTATTTAATAATTTGTCAATTCCACACACCCAACCTAAACTTGGCTGTAACGACATTGTCGAATTTCAAACAGCTGATAATGGATATCTATTTCAAACGGCTGATCATGGGTATCTATTTCAAACAGCTGATCATGGGTATCTATATCAAACAGCTGATCATGGGTATCTATTTCAAACGGCTGATCATGTGTACAGTTTAAAAATTTGCTCGGCTTACCATGCAAGGCAGAACGATAGGAGCATTGGCGGGAGCACCAGGGTGTTAAAACTAGGTCACGCGCGCTTTGTAAAAAGAAGTGAAAAGAAAAAGAGAAAGACAGGAAAAGAGAGAGAAAGAGAGAGAAAAAGAAAAAGGAAGAGAGAGAGAAAGGGGAAAAGAGAAAATAAGAAAGAGAGAGAAAACAAGAAAACTAAAATGAGAAACAAAAATAGAAGAGAAATAGAATAAAATGGAGAAAGAGAAAGAAATAGTGAAAGAAAAATAAATAGAGAAAGAGAATGAAATAGAGAAAGGAAAAGAGAGAGATAGATAAAATAGATCGAGAATAATGAGAGAGAAAGAAATAGAGAAAGTGAAATAGAAAGAGAAGGAGATAAAGAAAAATAGAGATAGAGGAAGAAAGAACGAATTTCAAGTCTGATCAACTTTACAGTTTCCATATAGATTCTTAATTTACCCATCTTAGTAAATTACCCATTCTTAATCTTCATCTCATGATGGTTATAGGCCTATTTTAAATTCTTCAAGATTTCAGTAGGTCATGTTTTCAGTTTGTGAAGTTCTTAGATAGACCCTTGCGAAGCATGGGCTACCTGCTAGTAATAAATTGTTATTGTAAGACTAGCTGGCCCGGCGACCTTCGTACCGCCAAATAGTTAATGCATCTCATGACAAACTTTAGCTGGATGCACACCTGAGGAAGCGCGATGCGGCATTTTGCATCCAGGTGCTTCTTGCTTATTGGTTTGAATGGAAGAACTCACACACACTGAATCGGACATGGCGTGGAACGGTGTGATAAGGCAATCTTCATAGATCAACACTTTGTATCACCTAGCCGCGCCTCCTCAGGTGTGCTTAGTCTTAGCTTAATCTGATGCACTATATTTTTATGAAAATTATCCAACAATTAGAATTTACATTTATATCTCAATATATGGAACTTCCTATGTGCTTAGTTAGTTGTGCAGCAGTTTGTATTTTTATTTATAGTTGAATTCAGCTTGCTGGGAATTGAATGGTATATATCCTTGCTTGCTGCTGGTTTTCCCGTGCATATTAACAATTTACAGCATTTCGAGCTCTAGAACTCAAGTTTGGACGCCGTTTCTACCGCGGCATTATTAAGAATTAAAATTTCGTCAATCAGTAGGAAGAAAATTGAGAAACAGATCCACCGACGGCTGTTGGATGACGCAATGATTGTAACAGCTGATTTTTATTTCTGTGTGTGGCCAGCTCACAAATCTTCTCTCATAATAAGGATTACATGCAAACTTTGAAGGACCTTAGGAAAGAGTCCTGAAGTCGGATTATAAATTTGATAGGCCATAAACCTGGTACTGAACATATCGAACAAAACTAAAAAAATCATCAAATTTGGTGCACACATAAAAAAGTTATTGAATGTCAAAATTTGAGGCTCGATTTTTATTTATATAGATACTCACAGCGATGTCCTTACTCCAGACGACAGAGTGAGCCATGCAGTCCCAGAGCTGGACAATGCGGTCGAAGCCAGCTGTGAGGAACTGGGAGAGGGAGGGGTGAGCGGCCAACGCCCACAGCTCGTCGGTGTGACCGAGCACAGCGGGGCTGAACCCGAGCGGGAGGGAACCAACCAGGATGCAGTTTCGGGTTGACCCAACCAGCAGCTGCGAACCGCGACCCTCCGAGATGGTCCGAACGCCTCCTACGTGTTCCGCGATCTGAGAAAAGGTGGTCAAATCGAATCGAATTTGAAAAAATATATATTTATTTATTTCTACATAACTATCTGAATTTATTTGTCAAGGTTGAGTGGTAGAAAGGACTAAAAATTCCCAACTCCGCCTGATAATTATTTTCAGCAAATAAAATTATTCAACAGGCTGCCGCTAGATATTAGAGCGCTTCCAGTTGGGCGTTTCAAGATGGTAGTTAACAAGTGGGTTACATCCAAGTTCTTCTATACAGTGCAAGAGTTGTCTTTTTTCTTTAGGGCTACTTTTAATATAAATAAAATATAATCTGAGTACCCTTATTAATTATTTTGTCACTACATGTTTTGGCTACTAATGCCATTTTCAAGTCTTGAAAATACAAAGTTTTGTAGCCAAAACATAATTTATAAGGGTACTCAAATAATATTTTTATTAATAGTGCAAGAGTTTCTTGAATGTAGTATTGTTATTAATGTCTAGCAGAGTAGAGTTTGTATGTATCTTGTTCATAAAATAAGCTACATTGTGACAATGTTACACTTGTGGTACAGTGTTGAGTGTTTTTAGTCAGTTTTGTGCGTTTCTTTTTTGTACGATTGTATTCGGTTGGTTCAGTTGTTGGTTGTATTGTCACTTGGTAACTTTTATTATATTGTAACTTTCACCAGCGTTATGATTTTGTTACTTCTATTGTATTGTGACTTCTGCCTATCACTGCATTGTGTATGTTTATTGGCAATAAAAGATATCTTATCTTATTCTAATAGAGAATGTTTTCAGTAAACATGTTTTTATTTATTGTATTGCGAGATACACATACATATCTTTCATAGATATATACACAAATCACTTTACTTACTTTACTTATTTGTCATATGGAACTGTAACAAGGAAGCATCGCTCCTGCAGTACATGACACCTCAAAGTACAATAATTATAATATTACTAATATACTCCATCTACCAAACACAACACAACAGAATTGGGAAAGGGTCAATAGGACTGAGCCAAAACTATTCCTCTCCAAATTTTGATAGAAATGATTTTAAAA